>NW_020537324.1:64623819-64799148 GCF_003426905.1 Ctenocephalides felis
TAATTTTTTTCGAAAGTATGCCAAAATATTCTGAAGCCTAGTCTTTTTCTCTGTGTATTCAAAACCGCTGACTCTATCTTCACAACAATTAAATCAATTCTTCATTACGTGGATAAAAACTGTTTTTTGAGTAATCATAATTGTAAGCTTTGTTCTGTAAACCATTGAATCATTACATTTCCAATTATGCTCAGTATCTCCAGAACAAATAAATCTGCCTTTCTCTAAAACTAATCGTATTATTGTCAATAGGAACCGCATATTTTTCGAATTATTTAAGTCAGTTAATTTGTGCTTTAGTTAATATATAAATTCTTTCTACTGTGTGCCAAAATACTTTAAAGATTTTAAAACGTAAAAAACTCAAAAAAAATATTTTCAAATTTTCCAGTTATTTATTATATTCATAAAAAAATCTTTTTGTCAATTTATTAAAAATATTTTTTTTTTATGCATCTAGCAAGTGAGATGCATAAAAAAGTATGCGTTGTAAAAAAATATCATTTTCGATCTAGCTTTCGACCCACTTCAATTCAATTCAAATGGTTGTAAAATTAAAGTGCAATAAAAAACTTCGAATTGTCTTATATTTCCCAAAACATGATACTTTCTAGAATGTTCGAGTGTAATTAAAAAGTTGTTTTTTGCTTCCTTAAGCCTTTCCAGGATTTTTAACGAGATATCAATGTACATGCTCATCTTTTCTCGCTTTTGTGCCAACATATTTGATTTATTTCATACAGCATGAAATATGGATATTTGCTGACCAGATTTTGGTAATTAATCATATCATTAGTGGTGAAATCAGTGGTGTAACAATATGTCCAGTTCACACAAGCTGCGTAATTACAACTACACAAGATTCAGTGTGTGAATATGGATTGTTTATTAGTTAGTTATAGAGTTATATAGATTTGTTTGAAACATTATTATTAAAACATAATATGTACAAATTTATATATATAGCTATATATATATGTGTGTGTGTATACATATATATTTAGCTTTCTGTTTGCATTTTTGTAAAATCTTTCTAAAAATATGTCTAATCCTTTATGAAATTACCCAATTTGCTGGTAACTAGCATGCTCTGTGTTTGTGTGTGATTATAGGGTTAAACGTACAAGTTTATAATTTCGTCGAAATGTTCACACTTGAACAGCAAAAGGCAACCCAATGGTTGTCTTCTCTGATATTCCTAGTCCCAATCCGATAGCTCTAACCACTAACCTACGAGCAAATTTATAATTCTTTGTACAGAAACTTCAAACCGCACTACAAAAACTTACAATTTATCAAATATACATAGTCTTTTTAAAATTTACACAAAATTTAAAACCCACTAATTAGTGCACCTATCTTAAAAAAAAAGAATCTACAATAAAATAATAAAAATAAAATTGCCTTCTCAATTATAAATAATTATGATAGAGAAAACAAAGCTACCCCACTTGGGTTGTCTATTCTCTTTGTGCAGGAATGCAAATGCACTACAAAATCTCAAAATTTTCGATATATATATATTATATATATATATATATATATATAGTCTTCTTAAAATTTACACAAAAATTTTTACCCACTAATAAGTGTAGCCATTTTATTTAATATAAAGAGAATAACGATCCACAATAAAATAATAAAAATAAAAATACCTTCTCAATTATAAATAAGAACAGCTTCTTAATTATAAATAGAAAACAAAGTAGTAAATTATTGCAAATAGTATTTTTACCAAAAAAAGGAAAATAAATATAATATCCTTGTAGAAATACCTTATATTAATTCCAATGTTCAAAATAAAATACTTTGTTCTTTATGAAACTATAATGATGCAAAAAATATCAAGTTATAACTATAATTAATACATATAAATAAAGAAAGTCAATAATTATATACTAATTAGATATTTTAAAATGTAGCAATTAGTTATGTATTGATTCTGATTTATGTAATGAAACTAATAATACTATTTGTTCCTCATGAAATAAAAATCCTTTTATTTATTCGCTTTAGAACATGATTTTTTTATTTGAATTACGGTTTAATTCTCAATGCGTGTTTACAAATTAGCTGCACGAGCACGAATTCTTGTTTACTAAACAAATATGAGAGTATTTTGTACCGAGTTCAGTGGTGGTGAAAGAGAGGTCCTTGGGCTTATAGAGGTCGAAAAAATAAAAAAATTCTATAATAAATTTAGCTGTCAAATAAATATTAATTCATAATTAAAGACCTGCTTTGAATTAAAAATTAGAGCTGTGGGATTCGAATCAGAGATCCAGGTTCTAGCAACCTGATGTCAAGCAGCAGTGACATCAATTTTCACTTGAATTTTTCTATATAAGATATGTTTGTGAATAAAAATTAGCTCTTACCCGACATTTTTGCAGCAATAAATATCATCAGCAAGTGTAATAGTAAATTCAACATAGAGATGTTATATAAAATGACAAGTTGTTTTAAAATAGTCAGCACAACAGCTCAAGGGTCACATTTGTTTCTGGTTATTTAATTATTAAAACTATTAAAAAAATAGATACGTTTCAGACACTTTTTTTGTAAATATTCTTTTCATCTCTTGTAAAATTAATTCTGTGCACCTCAGCTTCAAACTGATTGCGTGATTATTCAATATAATATTTTCACTAACACTATTTGCCTTTTAGCATTACTTATTCCGCGTTGGCTTTACTTCTAATCAATTTTCCTGAATAAAAAAGAATTTGAGAGGTGTGAATTACATTAACACACCTCCGAATGCTTTTTGTCGGAATTTATGTAATTTATTCTACATACATGCCTGCATGCTTTGCTCAAAAGAAAAAGGAAAGGATTGAGATTATTGAAGATATATGAAGTTACTTGATTTACCTGATTTGATCAAATAGTGAAACGCTTTCAAAATAAGCTAAGCCCAGAACAGCTAGCAGAATCATTAAGTAATTTCCCAATATATAAACGAGGTTAACAATATAGTTATAATGACGAGATACTTTTGTAGATTCTCATAATTAGTAGAAATTTACTAATAACACAAGTTAATATCTGATCTTATTGATCAAAATAATTTTGTCAAGAAAGACGTCAAGGACCAAGTGCTGCTCTTTGGTTGCTCTGATGATAAAATGCTTTTGTTCCAAAATAATTTAGATATATATAATTACAATAAAAATATCGTTTTGTATGTTTACAAAATAATTAAAAATCTACTGATCAAATTTAAAATCTTTTAGTTAACAATATGTAAAAATAATTTTGTAAAAGATGCTACTAGCAAGTGACACTCTTTGGTTCTGGTAGTAATTTGCATTTGTCCAAGACTTCCTATCAAAATTTATTGAACACATACACACTTATGTAACTATATATGAAAATACGAAAAATATTATACTACTTTCAACATAGTTAAAACATAGCCAAACCAAAATGATTTGGTTACTTATATCATAATGAAGACTAGAGAAAAATGGCTGTTATTATATCATTCAAGTACAAAATTCAATAATTTTATCACAAAAATTTCAATTCGATTCAAACGATCCTTAGCCGATGTCCTCCCATTCCGTAAACGTTCAGGTTATATATTGACCTCGCCGCCATCCGGTCGCACTCCGGACTCCGGACTCCGGTCTCCGGAACGTAGTGGGAATGGCGTGTATTGCGCATTTGAGGGCAGTTACAACTATGTCGCGAACATTTTATCGGTAACTACTGTTGTATATACGTTGGAATTCTCGTGTGAAGACAGTCTCGCTACTAACAGAAACTACGAGCAATAATGTGTCTCGGACACCATGGGAGTTATTTCAATAGACCGTGTCCGAGTCGCTACTCAAGATTCTCTAAAGCACAATTTCACTTGTACTAGGATAATGGATATGCATAAAAAATACTTATAATATATATATATATATATATATATATATATATATATATATTAGGGTAGTCCATAAAATGGTCATTTTCGAATTTCCTTGCTCCCAGGGGCTCAAATGGTTCCATATAGATAAAAAACAATTCTCTGAAAGCTTTAGCTCTTATTATTAACGTTTAGATAGAGCGCAATTCAATCAAAGTTTTGTATGGAAATAGCATGGAAAAAAATTCCATAAACTCAAAATTGTTGGAAAATGGACCTACTTTATCCTTCACTTTATAAGTTATAATTATGTAATTCATAGTAATCCTTGTAGATGAAACCCTTTGTAGTTGGCAGGATGAGCACAACCACATAAAATACAAGTTGCTGAAACAGATTTTTTACACTAAAGTTAAATAAGGACCACTACATTTGACATAAGTGAAACCTCGATTACAACAATTTTTGGAGTGTCCGTATAATTTACATTTTGTGCATTGAATAATAAATTCTGCTACCCTAAGCGACATTTGTTTGACTATACGGATACATCTGCTTCTGGATGGATGATCGATCCTAACGAATAATTTTTACAAATTCATCTAATTAGCATGTGCTAACATAAATAACTAAAAATAATAATTAACAGATCAATAGATAAAAATGAATGAGATGCATTCGGCTTGTAAATTTATTAATTTGTGCTACTTGAAAATATTCTCGGATTATGAAATTCGCTGTGAATCATGACCTAATCAGCGTTTTCAAAAAATATTTATGTTATCTGAATACAGCAATACCAACTAAAAGCGGGTACTATATTTTAACAATAAAATAGCATTCACAAACGTTTCAAACGATTTTATCACTTGATAAAGCTATTAAATCTTCCACAGATGCACGTGAAATGCGAATGTTCCTAATTAATGCAAGAAGCTTTCGCCGTGAGACGCCACCAAACTCTATTGTTAACCGTTCTGATTTACAGCAAACGTTGAGATTCAGACGTATCATATGACTGACTAATACTATTTAACAATGAACAAATGAATATTCCAAACGCAATTTTACCCAGCATCCTACTTAATCCTTAATCCTATTTTCTTACTTCTGTTATCTCAAGAGTTTGCCGACTCAGAAAACCATTAATCTCTAACATAATGAGTAATAAATATTCTCGCCGATGCTTGGAAGCAAGTAATTAAATGAGTCTTGTTATTTTTTATTATTTATTGTTGGAAAAATAATTAGAATAACGTAGTCATATTGTATCTATATAGCATGAAAAACATAACTGAGCTTGTAGTATGCTATATAAATAATTCATACTGATCGTCATACACCTATTATTTTCAATATGATGATCGTACACAAACATTTATATAAATTTTCTTTTAGATATTATTTTACGCTACTGCCAATTTAGCCAATTTAAAAAAAATACGCATTTTTTGCAAATAGTTTGAGTATTTGAGTGGGTGTACACAAGCTTTTCTTAGGCATCTTAGATCCGTAATTATCTATAAAAAATACCAGACTAAATAATTAAGTTTTTTATTGAAATATAATATCTTCCATTACATTTTCTATTTTTATCTTTGATGCTGCAACCATTTGAGCTTATAAAACGCTGAGAAATTCCATTTCAAACGCCGCAGATAATTTCAGTTGTCAGTCGTAATCATAATATGAATTTTATTATCTTTTAATTAGTTTTTTGCGAAGTTACTTTACCGTCAAACTCAAAAGAGCAAAAAGAATTCCCTGTGTTTTGATACTCTACGTCTGGCTGATAGCAATCGTACCTTTGAATCAAAAAGCGGACTGTCTAAGATAATTTAATTTTTTTAAAACATTTATTATTTTAAATGAGATTACTTTGCATATATTATATTTTTATTTGATTTTGATAAATAAATACTATATGGTAAAATTATTGATAAATTTAAAGCAATTCAGTGCAAGGTAATACACAGAAACGACATATATATATATATATATATATATATATATATATATATATATATATATACTATATGTCCCGACAGACGTTGTCCTGCACTTTTGTTTACAATTTGAAAGTTTCAACTTTTTTAATAACCTATACTGATATTTACCAGTTAGTTAAAAATTATTATGTTTTTTTAAACTACAGTCTATACCGAAATGTACATACATCTAATCTATCCATATGGATCTTGAATGTACAACTGCTTTAAATAAAATGATGAGTATTTGCTTTTTTGAAAAACATTTTTTTCTTATAATTAGTTTTTTTCTTCGATATTTCATGTTATTTTGAAGAAAAAAAAGAAATTACCCCACTGAGAGGGATGTCATTCCCCCGGGAGATGGCAAAGGAGTATAAATTATTTTCACTTTTGAACTTGAGAGTAAAATTTCAAAATTGCATTCGAATTGGAGCACAGTAAAAACATTCAGACCCAAAACGCTCCATTGACTTGAGTAAATATTCCGCTATTAATTTTCATTATTCAAAAAAAAAATCCACGTTTTGAGAACAGAGTTTCCTCTTCCTTAACACATTTTTTATTTTTTATTTTTTTTTATTAAAACATTTACTAGAACAATTATAGTAGATAATATATGAAATTATAGATGTGTACGGTTGCAAGTATATTACACAGCATTAAATAAAAATAAATAGTATTATAGTATCTAACTAGCAAAATTTTAACTCTTATATTATATTTGTATTATATTTGGTTAATTTATGAGTGTTCAAATTATATATATTATAGATTTTTATATCCAAATTATTCACATTTGGCACAAAAGTGCAAATTTTATAATTAATTGAATATATTATTTCAATTATTTGAATATGTTTATAAACAAAATTATTGTTTTCCCAAATTGCAGTACAGTAACACAGTCCCATAAACGAGTGTAACATAAATAATAAACATAAATTTTTTAAAGTTAGTTCTATAAATTTTACGTTTCTGCTACAGCACTAGGCTTTTATTTATGACCGACAATTGGCACTTTTTTAACTGTTTTATTGAAAATCGCTCAACCTGCCTCCGTCACAATTTAATTGATCCATTACCCTCTCAAAAACTTTCGTCATCGCTTTTAGCATATTTTTCTAAAACTAGGAAAGGCCCGTACATTCAAACCGCCTGGACCTGCTTTTGCTAAAAACTATTGAGACTAGCAAGTCTCTCCGTCAATACAAATCGATTTTTTTTTCAGATAATTCAAATCCGTTTATCCGCGATCTTGAAATTGTAGACAAAAAATTGTATCCAAACATACAGACATACATACTACATACATCTCGTACAGAAACAAGCATCTAGCCAAAGTGCTCTGAAGTCTTTGAAACGTAAAGATAAATTGAAATTGATACCGCGGCGTTAAAAGATTCTGCGTTCGAGCACAACAGCTCATAGGACAAAATATAGGATTGTAATTGAATATGAGAATATGCATAGAAAATACATGCGTTTTTTTCCTAAATTATGACTGATATAACACAAGAATCACCAACATCTCGTGCCAAATTGTGTCTCTTGGTCCATACGCAATCCAATAAACTTCCCGAAAGCACTAGCAAGCACTTACTGTTTACATTTAATTTTCTTGAATACCAATTATACGCAACTTGGGTATCTATTGCAAACAACCTACTGAGCTCGACCTACTCCTACGAGATGCAGAAAATTCCTTCAAGGCGAATAATATTCAGCATAAAGAGAATGTCTTTCATTCCTCGGCAGTACGGTTTGTCTTGGCGGAGGCGTCTGAAACTCGGCAGAAACTTCAAAGGAGGTATGTACATAGAAAGGGACCTCTCTCTCGGTTGTTTGTACAAAACTTTCGGAATAATGCACTGGGGAGGTGTATTCTTTGCTGAAATATTTTTGAATCTCCACCGAAAATTATTTCACAAAAGGAAACCGGTGAAAAGTTACAACTTTTTGTAGACAATGGGTTGGAACAAATATTTTTGAAGATGAATTAGAAATTTAATTGTGCATAACTTCAAAGCAGGTTGAGATTGTTTGGATGAACTGGATGATTTTGTTTTATTACTTCTGTAACTTTGTTCAAAAATAATATTTTTTACCCAATATTTTCTTTACTGGTTTATCCAAATATGAATGATTGATTTTAAATCAATTACTTCTTGCATAATTTATATTGTTATAGAGAAGTAATGGCCTCACCATTAGTATATAACCGTACGACAAAAGCATCGAAATAAAATATTTATGCATATTAGACATAGTAAGCTTTCATATATAATAAAATATTACACACTAGCAAACATATACACATGTGAAAATAATCTATTAGAAAGAAAACATGTTTACTAGGTAATGTAGACAAAAATTACTTATTGACCACTCACTCAAGCGATCCATTATTAACCCAAGGTGAAAATTGATTTGTTGTGTTGACCGACATATGAAAATTAATCAAAATTATCGATGACAAATGTAAAACTCAAAAAAAAAAATATTATAAAAGATTTAAAGCAAAAAACGTTTATTTAAATCTATTACGATTTTGATCCCAATACTTTATTCTTCAGTTTAATATTTATATTATCTATCTGTTGTTTGATATTTTGCACCATTATTATAGCATTAAATTTAATTTTTATCAGCAAAAAATTAATTTATGCGTAACAAGTCCTTTTTATTTTATTCATATTAAATTAAACGCTGCTGTAAATATTTATTCATCAACTTATTCGACTATATAAAATAGCCAAATTTTAACATTATATCTATTGCATTTTTATTAGGTTTATATGTTTTGTATGTTAGAGAGAGCTATAACTTTTTTTTAACTTATTACTTTTCAATTCAAATCTTATCAAAAATATCTAACTTCATTGCGAAAATTCACCTCATAAAATATGATATGATATAAACGCAACCATCCCACGATCGTAATGATTACCATATAGTCAAAGCTCTGGTAAACATTTTGCAAGAATAGAATTTAAATATGTAAAAACTTGAATTGTTTTAAATATGGAAAAATTGTGATGTTTGCATTTTACTATAGAAATTATTGATGTTGCATTTTACTAGAAACTTCGTTAAATTCCGCACTTGTACCAGAATAAATTAAGCGAACAAATAAAATCATTATTTTCAAATTTACAAATCATATTTTTTTCTGTTCACGACTATATTTACAACTGTCCAGTTAGGGACATTTAGTAACTTTGTGGAATTTATAATTGTTAGCCGTATTTTTAAGTAGATTCAATCAGTAAACTATGATTGATTAATATACTCATGGAAAAAGTCGTAAAAAATTGTATTAGTCAATATATTTGTCATACATATGAAATTTTGGACATTTACTATATAAATGTTCTGAAAATTTATTAATTTTGTGAAAAAAAATTCTACAATTTACTTTGAAAACAATTATTGCTTTTTGTGAAAGACTATTCTTACTTTCTTAAATTTACGTGTAATAATTCATTGAAATTTAATCCGTAATTTAAAATTTTGAAAAACTTCATTGAAGCTTTTTTGAAAACTGAAGAAGTTAGATCTTTGAAATCTGTTTTTAATTTTAAAACCCGTTGAATTTGGTTCAATGCCTTTAAATTTTATAAATATCAGTCAGAAATGGTAACAAATATTGTATTTATTATTTAAATCTCCATAAATATGTAATATATTGATATCCATTGTTCATATCTCTAATGATTATTTTTGACCGTCTTCCCAAAAAATTCAGTACATTTTTCATTCTATTAACACAAATTAAATGCTTTTTGAATAATTAAAATCGAATGCTCTGTTTTCTCAAAAAGTGAATTGCCATTTTTGCACTTTTTGCTCTCTATCTTCGAAATGGCTGGACCTGCCAAAAACTGATACGCTTGTATCTCAATAGAAATGGAATGTTTTTTAAATCACCCGAATCGGTTGTAGTGTGATACGTCCGAAATCGTAGAAAAAAATCCGCACAAAGCACACACACACATACATTCATTTTTACTAAGGTATGCCAAAATTTTCAGAAACCTTTAAAACGTGAAGATATTTTTGTCATTTGCTATATAAATTGCAAGCTGCCTCATAAAAAGATGAACTAAATGAGGTGATAAAGTACAATAATTAATTTTCATAAGGTAACCCAGTATTAAACCTTATAACAGTGACAAATTAACTTGAATCATAAAAAATATTTTTGGAACATATTTTAAACATTGCGTTATACAGAAAAAACAAATTAAATAAAAATAAATCAATAAATAAAATAAAATAAAAATTAAAACAAGAAAAAAATAACGTAGTTAAATTGATTAGTACAGTATACTTAGATATACTAACGTAACGTAAAGATATGCAAAAAAAATCATTTTTAATTTTTGTCCTGAAAAATCTGCGATGGAAGTACGCCCCGTGGTAAGAGTCACATGTGCTGCAATTCACGTCATAAAGTTGTAGAACTAGATGAATTTGCACTTCAAAGATTCCAAATTTGATTAAACTTGAGTAATAAAATCTCGTCACTTCTCATTTTTGCAATTTGAACAAAACAAACCCCAGCTCTCCTCCGACCCGTGCGAGGTCATTCAACGCGGCCTACAAAATGCCATCGGCATCGGCTTGGGCTTGGGCATGGGCATGGGCATATCGCACAGTAAGGGCGCGCGGCACGACACGACATCGCGAAAGCAAGAAGCGTTCTCGTTTATTCCCATTATCGACTGAACATCAGAAATCGATTTTCTCCATTACTTATCATTCGTATCATCCATCCAGAACATATAATTCAGGACGAGACCTATCGCACGACTCCTTCTTCTAGTTCCAGCTCGAGCTACCCCTTCGAACGTTTTTACTTTCTTTGGGGCGGGCGGACGAGTCTTCGATTCGAGGGTGTTCAGACATGCGAACCAAGTGAGGGTGTTACGTAAGTGCGCTTTGTCCAAACGTGAAATTAAATCGCATATTTGTGATTGTGTGTATAAGAACATTTGTAGATGCAATTTGAATATTCTTTCTTCATCATTCGGATGAAATTCTAGTAAGCTACACATATTTGAAACAAATACTTCCACATATTACTCGTCAAGTATTACTTGAATTATACTTTAGAATCATATTATAAAACAAAGCATATATTGTGGAAAATACTATTAATACTTTGATAAGGAAAAATATCATTTGAGAATATGCACGGTTACAAATGTTATAGTACATATTGTAAAAAGTATTAAAAGAAATTTGTTAATTTTTTATTTACAGTTCAATTATAAATGAAACTTATGTTTCACAAAATATTAAAAATGAAAATTTTTACATATATTTACGTTTTAAATGTTTCTGAACATTTTGGCATTCTTTAAAAAAAAAATGATGAATGTGTCCATGTGTGTCGGGTTTAATATGAATGTATGCATGTATTTGCGAATAGAAATTTTCGTCCAGAATTTTGAGATTCTAGATTAAATGATGAAAGTATTCGATTTCGATAGAAAGATGCATTAGTTTTTGGCAAAGGTAGGTCGAACCATTTAAAAAATACGGGGCAAAAAGTGCAAAAAATTGGAATTCAATTGACAAAGCAAAGAGTTCTATTTAAATAATTAAAAAAATAGTACGAATGGAATAAAGCATTCGTTGAATTTTTGGAAAGGCAGTGTAAGTAGATTTGCCTTAACACAAATCTATACTTATCTATCTATTTTAGTGTCAAAGGATTCAGAATTAATTAAAAACATAATATCAGCAAATCGGAGATTTCTAGAGAAAACAAGTTTTGCCTGCTGGAAGTTATTCAATCTAAATTTATAATTATACTATAGTCATCAAACACTTTAAAAATTATTATTGTAAATTTTATCTCGAGTGATTTCAAATGCTGAATTTATTTAAATTTGAAATAAAATCATTTCATTCTATCAACTATTCTGCATAAAGAAAGTAAATACTTTTCTTCCAAACAACATCCGAAATAAATCACTTTACAAAATCGGGGACAGTTTTGTTCAAAATTAGAGGAACAAGCTTTATCTTTGTGTACATTAAATTACCATATCTGAGTATTATTTTCCAGGTGACTGTACTGTAGAAGAACTTCTTCGCTCTTCTTACGAACAAAATTTGAGGAAAAAACACAAACGACTGTGCTTGGAATATAGAAGAAGGGTTGATAAATATTTTATCTAAGACAATAATATTTAAATCTACGGCCATCTGGTTATAATAACATTTAAAAAGTAAATGTTTCTGTGTGTTTTTAGTATCAAAACGATTCTTAGATCTCAAAACCAAAGCGTCAATGTGCACTATGTACTGGAAACTTAATTTGAAGCACTTAATTCAGTATATACATCAAAAATTAAAAGAACTTTATGTCTACCATTTAGATCAGTCAAATTATGGAATTTTAGTTGGGTTTTTTATATGAATTCAGTTTTATAAAGATTGGTTAGTTCATTTCAATGTTCATTTTTTTGATTCAGTATTTATTTGATCAATTCGTCGATTTTTGCAACAATTTTATTTTCAAATCTTAAAAAGGGAAAATAATATAAAACACAAATAAAGAAATGCACTCTCTAGTTGGTAAAATTTTAAAAATATATGACAAATAGATTTGGCCAATGAAAAATATTATTTTACCGATATTAAAGAAAAAAAGTATTGAAAGTTTCGCTGGGTTGAAATTCAACTCCGGGTTATGGTTTCTACAGATAATATATATATATATATATATATATATATATATTCACTTTTTTCGATAAGTTAACTTCTATATGGTAAACATGACAACCTCATATCTACTAAAACATTTATTTAGATAAGAAAATCACTGAAAATGCGCAACCCCGTTGTAACGATTTGGCATAAAACATCAATTTGGATATTTACAAACATACATACTTCACATACTGTTTTTTGTTGAAGTTGTAAGCTCAAGGACCAGATAGAATTAGTGGCTCTATCAACCGTTTTAAATGTAAATATTGATTGATAACAAATAGATTTACACTTATTTATTTATAGAATATAATTTACACTGTTTGTATAATAAAGTTTTAGTATTGATATAATATTGGAATATTTGAATGTGTGGATAGCTTGGCGACCGGGTTAAGACTATATTGTTAGTGCCGGCTTCAGGTATTTAGCAGGACCCTTTGTAGTTGAATCTTGAGATGCAAATTGCCTATGCGTCGTTGCAAATGTAATATTTTCTTAGAAAAATATGAGTGCAGCGTTGTCACGTCTAATTTGGCGTGAACATTCTCCCCCCCTTGAAATAATATAGGGTATATGATTTCAAATTAGAATTATAGTTTAACACTTTGAGTTAATAACAGTCTATTGGTTTGATTTATATTGTCTATTGTTTTGGTAACACACAAACTCGATTAATTGCACGTTTGAGTACACCATTTTGTGTCTTGATTGTCACAACACGCACAAGTCCATCATCTCCTGGATGTGTGTCAAGAATACGCCCCAATCGCCAGTGTAGTGGAGGTAAATTGTCTTCTCTGACCACTACCATATCGCCTACCTCAGCTGATTGCGATGGTTGAACTTGCCATTTTGTTCTTGCCTGCAGCTCCGATACGTATTCTTTGTGCCAACGCTTCCAAAAATGTTGCACAAGTTTCTGTAGTCGTTGATACCGAGAAAGCCTGTTATCAAGGGTTTCAAGCACTGATGGATCGGGAGTAGATGTTAAGGATTTTCCAATAAGAAAGTGACCAGGAGTTAAGGGATCATAGTCATTGGGATCGGAGCTTAAGGGAGAGATTGGTCTCGAGTTTAATATTGCTTCGATCTGTGTCAAAACCGTATAAAAATCTTCAAAAGTTAAAATAGCATTACCCAATACTCGCTTTAAATGAGCCTTGCACGACTTTATGCCCGCCTCCCAAATTCCTCCAAAATGAGGAGAGTTTGGTGGAATGTGCTTCCATGACACGCCTTCGTTGGTCATATCATTAACAATCTTATTTTGATTTGATTTTGTTTGCAAAAATTTATAAAGCTCCTTTAATCCTGATGCTGCGCCTATAAAATTTGTTCCATTATCGGAATAGATTTCGCGAGGTTTTCCGCGTCGCGCCATAAATCGTTTAAAAGTGGCTAAAAAACTATTCGTAGTTAAATCAGATACTAATTCGATATGTATTGCTTTTGTAACAAGGCACACGAACAAACATATGTAAGCCTTAAATTTTTTGTATCCTCTTGTTTGACGATCTCTTAATAAGATAGGACCTCCGTAATCTACTCCGCATATAAAGAAAGGTGACTGCGGTGTAACGCGATATTTAGGCAAATTGCCCATTACTGGATTAATAAATGTGGGTTTTACCTTAAAACATGTTACGCATTTTTTCACGATCGATCTTGTCAGGTTTCTGCCTCCGATAGGCCAATAAGTATTACGCAACGCATTTAATAACATCTGTGCTCCGCAATGATACAGTTTTAAATGCTCATGCCTAGTTATTAGAATAGTCAATTGATGATTTTTTGGTAGTATTATCGGATGGCATTTATCATACGGTAAATTTGAATTCTTTATCCTACCGCCGACGCGCAATATTCCATTTTTGTCTAAAAACGGTGTTAATGATTTTAATTTCGACGATTTGTGTAATGCTTCCCCACGCGCGACTATATCTATGTCTTGTTTGAATATTTCATATTGTGATATTTTTATTAACTTGTTTAGTGAATTATTGAATTCATCGACCGTGAGTGGGCCATACAGTAGTTCTTTTTCTTTCTTCTTTAGTTTTAAATTTTGTAAAAATCGATAACAAAAAGCAGTTACGCGCACGAGTTTAATAAGGGAAGAGTATAAGAAAAAATGTTCGTTATTGTTAATTTTTGTACAAGTCAAACTTGTGATTCGACTTTCGACATCAGTTTCAGGAATTGAAATATTGTCAGTTGCACGTCGCTGTGTTTCAGTTAGATTTTGTAGCCAAGATGGGCCTGCCCACCACAAGGATGAATTCAATAAATCATGTGTATAGCACCCGCGTGATATGAGGTCCGCTGGATTGTCTTCCGATCGGACATGTAACCAGTTATTTGCGTCGGTTTTTGTTTGAATATCAGAAACTCTATTGGCAACGAAGGTTTTCCATTTATAAGATGGAGATCTTATCCACGAAAGAGTGATAGTGGAATCGCTCCAATAGAATTCTTTGTCAAACGCGATATTTAATGCACGTTTCGTTATTTGCGCAAGATTTGCTAGTAGTTGTGCCGCACAAAGCTCGAGACGGGGGAGTGTAATATTTTTTAATGGTGCTACTCGAGATCTTGCCGCTATTAGTTTGATTTTGATTTCAGAATATTTGTTAATAGACCGTACATATATACACGCGCCGTAAGCTTGCTCTGATGCGTCAGCAAAGCCATGTAATTCTGTGTTTATACGATTATTACAAAATATATGTCTTTCAATTTTCAAGTTTTTAATAGATTTTATTTCGAAACAAAACTGTTTCCATTTATTTTCTAGTTCCGAAGGAATGGGCTCGTCCCATGATAAGTTTAATCGCCATAGGCTTTGAATTATTAGTTTTGGTATGACGATAATTGGAGATAAAAAGCCCATAGGATCGTACATTTGCGCTGTTGCCGATAAAATGGATCTTTTACTAACTATTTGATTTATTCTTATATTTTTGTAGTCAAATTCAAAACTGTCCGTTACCGAATTCCAAGATATACCTAAAGTTTTGATAGTTTGTTCACCGATGTTTAAAGTTGGATTATCTGCATTTAAAAGTTTTGAATAAGTAGAATTAAATTTATATAGATTGAATTTAGCTTGTTGTAAAATATTACAAAGGTTATTTTTAATAGTGAATAATTCGGATATGTATCAGTTCCAGTTAATAAATCGTCAACGTAGAAATCATTTCTGAGAATTTCGCATTCCTTTGTATAGTTAGTTATGTTTTCTCTGGCTAACTGCTCCAAACAGCGTATGGCTAAAAACGGCGCAGAAGCTGTCCCGTATGTAACTGTATTTAATTGATAAATTTTTAATTTGCTATTAGGATTGTCCCTCCAGAATATTCTTTGCATTTTTCTGTCGTTTTCGTGAACCAAAACTTGTCTGTACATTTTTTCTATATCAGCTGTAAGTACAAACGCATGTCTTCTGAATCTTAGTATAATAGAGAAAATATTGTTTTGAATTGTGGGTCCAACAAGTTGTAGTTCATTCAACGACAGGCCTGCATCGGTTTTGCAAGATGCATCGAAAACTACGCGCAATTTCGTTGTTAAACTGTCTGGTTTTATCACCCCGTGGTGAGGCAAATAGAAACACGTCGCGGGTTCGGAAGATTCGTTGACTTCGCTCATGTGCCCTAGTGTTATATAAGTATTCATGAAAATTTTGTATTCGTTAAATAGATTTTTGTTTGTTCGTAAACGGTTTTCAAGTGAAATAAAACGTTTAAACGCGATTTGCTTACTATTCCCAATTTTTTTTATATTGTCTGTAAACGGAATTTTAACTATAAATCTCCCGTCGTTTGCCCGCGTTGTATTGGCAACAAAATGTTGTTCGCACTGTTTTTCTGATTCGGTAAAATGTTGTATATCGCTGCACGCTTCCAGTTCCCAGAATTTTTGAACTTGATTTTCTAAATTAGCCGTATGATGACATATCGTAAAAGAACTGGAATTGTTGAGAGGTACGCTGCCAGCAATAACCCACCCGAACTGTGTATTTTGCAAAATAGGTCTATTTTTTCCTAGATGAATATATCCTTTACAAAATATATTCCAAAATATTTCCGAACCTATTAAAATATCGATTTTATTGCTTTTATTAAATGTGGGATCCGCTAATTTTATATAATTTGGGATATTTAAAATATTTTTATTGAATGATACCGTCGGCAAATTATTTGTTATATTATTTAAGATAAAGCAGGATAGATCTAATGAAAAGTTATTAATGCACGATTTTAAAGTAATTGTTGTTTTTGACTTAATTTCCGTTGAATTTTGATTTATTCCCCGGACTGACATATTTATTGATTGTTTATGTAAACCGAGCTCATTAGCAAATTTCTCCGTGATGAAATTGGATTGTGATCCCGAATCTAATAATACTCTACATGCTCTATATCTATTATTGCTATCTAATACGTTAATTACTGCGGTAGATAAGATGATTTGACTTGAATCATTTTCGGTATGGCACGAAACATTTTGTGGTGCATTATTAACAGCTGGTAATTGGCTTGAGTCTATATGCAGAAGACTGTGATGATTTGAATTACAAAAGGCACAACGATTTAAAGAAGTACATTGATCGCTGTTGTGATTATAACGTAAGCAATTCGTGCATAGTTTTAATTGATTTACTTTGCTTACTCTATCTTCTGGAGATAGTGTCCGAAAACCTTGACATTTGAACGGTGAATGAAATGACTCTTTGCAAATTGGGCAAATATTTTTGTGATTAGTGGATGTAGCGTAAGACTTTGTATGTTTTGTGTAATTAGGTTTTATATCTTTAAATTTACTAGAGTTTCCGATTCTTGTTTCAGTCGGATTAATTGCTTCTAATATTGTGCAGCGTTGATTTAAAAAATTGCTAAGTTCGGAAAATGTAACTAGTTCAGAGCCTTTATTCATTAACATCTCCCACTCTTGATGAGTTTTCTTATCAATTTTAGAAATTACAAGATAATTTAATAACACGTCCCATTGATCGACGGGTTGTTGCAACATTTTTAAGCATCTTAAATGTTTATTAAACGCGTCTATTAGATTACGAAGGTCTTTACCTGATTCGTTATGCATTGGCGGGTGATCAAATAATTTTTTAATGTGATTGTTTACGATTATTTTCTTATTTTCGAAACGCGTTTTTAGTAACTCCCACGCAATTATATAATTATCGGCAGTTGCCGGTAGAGACTCTATAAGGCTTGCCGCCTCTCCTTTAACGCATGATTTTAAATAATAAAATTTTTGAGAATTACCGATGTTACAATCATTATGAATTAAAGACGAAAACGAATCATAAAATTGTAGCCAATTTAAGTAAGAGCCGTCAAACTGAGGTAAATTGATTTGAGGTAGTTTTATGTTGTTCGAATTATTTGTTATAGTGGTATCATTAGAATTACTATTCGAACTAGTATCTGACTTACTTGATGCTGCCTGACTAAGTTTAAGTAAAGTTGATAAACAATTATTATGTTTTTCAAAAAATTCATCTAACTCTATTTCTATTAAATTATTAATTTGACTTTCGTCTTCTAGTAATGCTGTTATACTAATTACGGTATTTTCAAAGATTTCAAACAAAGGCTTCACATCATCGATAAGGCGTTTTATGTCTGCAATATTTAAGTCGCAAGCAGGTAGTTCCGACATTTGCCTGCACACTTTTTCGTATTTTGTTAAACGTGTTTTAGTAACTCGCTGTTTCATTTTGAGTTTATTTAATGATTCCATTTTGACACAGATTGAATTAAAACTCTAAATATTAAAATAAGGAAAGATTAATAGGAAGGAATGCTTGACTAACCTGATATACTCGCTGCTTGCTGTGCTCGCTCGTAGGTGTAGCGCCAAAGTTAGAACTTCCTGTCTTGTTTAGAACTTTCACTTTATTTAATTTTTGATTTAGATTTAAGATTTTAATTATTTTCTTCGCACTGGTGACGCATCCGGTTCGTTTTGGACCAATGTTTTTTGTTGAAGTTGTAAGCTCAAGGACCAGATAGAATTAGTGGCTCTATCAACCGTTTTAAATGTAAATATTGATTGATAACAAATAGATTTACACTTATTTATTTATAGAATATAATTTACACTGTTTGTATAATAAAGTTTTAGTATTGATATAATATTGGAATATTTGAATGTGTGGATAGCTTGGCGACCGGGTTAAGACTATATTGTTAGTGCCGGCTTCAGGTATTTAGCAGGACCCTTTGTAGTTGAATCTTGAGATGCAAATTGCCTATGCGTCGTTGCAAATGTAATATTTTCTTAGAAAAATATGAGTGCAGCGTTGTCACGTCTAATTTGGCGTGAACACATACACATATTATTTGATATAAACCTAAACGAAGAATTTATATTATACATACAAGTTGATTCTTACCTCACTTAAACACCAATTTCATAACACACAGAGTTAATAGAATTTTCCATTTGAATTCTTACCTGCAATAGAAAGAGAAAAATATTAATATTAATTATTATTATAATAGATACATGTATTATACCGCACTATAAATAATGAAAATGAATTAAATAAATAGTTTAAAAGTAGATAAGTGAATAGGAATATGATTATACAAAATTATCATTAGAACTGATCTATTCTTGATGTATAATCATACTAGCTAAAGATAGTTACAAAAACAATTAATCATTAAATTTTTAATATCTTTATAAGTACACAAAATGTGTATTTATTTTTTCAGAATTACAGATTCTGAAAAAGAATTTCAGAAATTATATTATACGTAATAAATAGTGCATAATATTTAAGTAATATTTCAGGTTAGAAAAAATTATGTAGGAGGAAATATAATCTTTAGTATTCTTGATATATAAATTAATCAAATCTGTAACTTAATTCTTTGAAACTCTCAATGTATTTGAAGGTAACTTCTCAAACTCGCTATATATATATATATATATATATATATATATATATATATTTGAAATTGGCAGTAGAAAAAGATTTCTCTCGAAAGGCAATCAAAACTTATAGCTGCCAATTGTTTACAGTAATTACACCTTCATTCGAAGCGTGATCGAAACTTTTTCGAAGAAAGATTCCAATGGGCACATTTTCTAATTTTCTAAATCGAGTCAAGTCAGAAATAATAAATGACAGTCTCTCACAATCGTCATGAGAAACGGGATTTATGTCAGAATTTGATAAGTAAGTTGATATAAAATATTATATATATATATATATATATATTGATTTATGTTTTAATATTTATGTTCCTCGGTTTTAGTAAGTGGTAGTTTCTGTATTCATTTGTATTCATTCATTGTATTATTGTATTCATTATATTCATTTTTCAAGTATAATGAATGGTTGTACATTGTATCTGAACTATTTTATATAAATGTAAAAATATATGAAATACTCATACAGAAAAAAATTCATAATGATGATGCAAATGAAAGAACTCGTTTAAAATATTCGTGAAGATATAAGTGATAGATATTAGGTCGAGTAAAGTAATGCAATGTAAATGTAGTATCTTGCGGGCATAATTCATTTTTTTCGCATTTGTTAAGTAAATACAAAAAATAAAATATTGGAAAAATGTGTAAACACAATATGAAATAGATATTAAAAAACAACAAAATATGATTTTAAATTAGTCTGAATAAAAATCAAAGGAGATTCCTTTGCTCTATATACAAAATCACGGTAAAAAATAATGTTTCTCTATGAAAAATTATAACGAAAAACATTATATGTATTATAAATTAGAGATATTGTCTTTTTTCAAATTTTTATTTATTGGCCTTGTATTAATTTTAATTCTGTTAATCAGCTTTTAATATTAATGACTATACTTAAGAATGGATTTTAATTAACAATGTTAGTTATATATATTTAGTAGTTTAGTATAGATTTTTCATTGATAGTATGTTATATATTGACATAATGCAATTAACAAATAATCAACACTAAATAATGAATGAAAAGTCGGTACCTAAACATTATCAAAATAATTATTACGTTGAAAAAAAGTTTTAATATCCCAGTGCATTTTTCATGTTTAATTTACCATTCTCAAATATAAAAATGAATTATGCGCAGCTATATTTTTTTACATAATTTACTACAGAGTTCATTAAGATAATTATTAGTTTAAAATTCGTTTAATTACCTCTGAAATATTGTTAAGCGGACAGACCAAAATCTTGTGAGTGCATTTTTATTTTGCTATTAAATAGAAATTTATGGTCGCGGTAAAATAATTCTTGGGTGCTGATGTAAATAATTAGTGAGGAAAAAAATATTACTTGGTGAATGGTTTTTTAAAGCATACAAAAATCCATAAATTCATCTTCAATGAAAATCTGACTTGATCGTTTGTAATTTAAGTATACTTTACTATTAAGTATACTTAAATAAAGTACCATGCACTTTGTTCATGTTTTGTCAAATGCTACGCTTCGTTCTTCATATAAATTGGTAGTAAAAACTGTTAAAATGCCATGTGTGCAGTCAGGATTTTTACACATGAAATATAACTTCGCACTTGTAATATCATGACACATCAGAAAGTAGCAATTATAACATTCTTTTTTGGACATTTGTGAGATTTCTAGGTTAGGTTTTATATCTGAAACGCCTGACTGCACAGCAAATACATAGCCTTTTGATAGTTTTTAGTACCAATTTATATGATGAAAGGAGAGTAACATAGCGTTGCCATGTCAACGTCTATTTTAACTGGCACCTTATGCTTTTAAGACCAAAACTCTTACCACCGGTTCATGGACAAACTCAAAAACGTTTTAAAATACAATTTTTAGATATAATTATTTGTAGATAACATTTGGTACAAAATGTTACATATGTTATAATACTGATTGTATACTATTTTTATATGATATATTACAATATTCTACCCTTGGATATTATACTTCATCATTACATATTTTAGATCAGTACATTTGAATGTAAAAAATATAAAGCAGTGTCTTGTTTTTATACGATCAAAAAGAATAGTTATTGTATACTAGCAAGACTTGCAACTTTATATGGACATTTGCGAAATAATTTCACATTGTTCATAATATCATAACATATTAAATGCAAAACGTGTAATTTGGGGCATTTAATTTATTACCAACATCAATAAATTTTATTCTCTCTCCAATAAATCAACGATCATGTCGCGAAACGAATGCACTTAACCTAATTTCCCACTTTTTATTACCGTGGAAAAGTGCATGCATTGGAGTTAATTCAGAATACAAACATGACCTAGACGTGTTGTACATAATGTTGTTTCGTGCTGATCCAATTTATTTATATAATTAAAATGCCAGCGATAATCGTGTACCAATAAATTGAAACAGGGCCCTATCCATAGGGGAATTGTGGGTGAAGAGTAGACTGGGGTGGACGAGGCAGTTGAACAAACAAACGTGTGTAGTCACATGGGTGGATGGGTGATAATAAAGTAAATTAAAAATTCAAATAGTTTACGATGTTTGTTGTTGGATTCTATATGATAAGATACCAGAATATAGGCTCATCTTTTTGTTTAATATAAGTAATTCTAATGGTGAGCCTTGACAATAGTTCATAATATTTGTTATAGGATTTTATATCGTAAGTTTCTGAATATATGCTCAAACTTTAATTTATTATAAATTTAACTAGATCTTCAGCAAATTTTGTTCGCCTAGTTTTCATTTTATTATTTAGAAATTTTATTTATTTTATTTTTTAATTTTATTTTCATTATTATTAGCTTTTAGTTTATATTAAAACATCATACTACGGATATCATTTTAATGTAAATTATATCCTTTGTACTCTTACTTATTTAAATTTATGTTATTGTTTATTATTATTACTAGATGTTAAATTATTTAACAGTTGTAATAAATATTGTAATTAAAAAAAAGTATTCATTTTTCTCGTAAAGCTTTATTTAGCAGAAAACGAAAATATTTATACAAGCTAAACTTATAATTATAGTGTTCATGATATGATCTATTGATCTATCTTACATTAAAAAAAATATTAATGACATTTATGTAATCAAATATTATAACTCCAATATCCAATGTAAAATTTGTGTGCTGAAGTGCTTCTATTTTTTTAATTATTTTATATTTTCCTAATCATCAATATGGGTGAGATATTTCCTAAAACTTATTTAAAATTGATTAATCTACAACTCTACTTAGTAACAAAGTTTTTTATTGGGTTATTTTTGAATTGATATAAAATATTTGAAAATAATAATGATAATAATATTTAAAAATTGTTAAAAAAATGTTAGTTAAAGAAGTTCTTCGACTGTAATATTAGGTATTATCTAGAAGCCATTTTCTTGTCAAGCATATTTTTCAGATTTGTCATCAAAACATATTCTTCTAACAATATTGCAAACAAATTATAAAAAATATATAATTATTGTTAAGAGTTCCTTTTGACTGGATTTTTCACGGTGTATTTCTTGTTATAAGTGTTAATAATTTATGGCATGATTTTTTATGCATTAGTATGGGTATCAGCATTATTATGAAGATTTTGTTTGTTTAAACATGTTGCTAAATAATTAGTATTTTAAAATTATTAGGTCATTATCACAAATATAAAACAGGCAAACTAAAAATCCTTGTTGCATAGTAAGGCAGTTGTAAGATAAAACTTATAACAGAAAAAATACTGAACATTTTCATGAATTTGAGTCTATTGACAAGTGAATTTCACTCGATCTTTAGCATTTACCTCTATGAACAACATATTTTTAGAAAATGTTATCAGATATGAGATACTCACAATGAGAACCTCAAGTTTACCCTTATAGAATTTTAATGAAACTTCGGATAGTGATAGAGTTAGCAGTAAATCCAAACACCTTAAAATATTATAGACTTATGAAATGTAATTTGATTACAAAAGTTATTTAAAATCTTGAAATAAGCACAAAGAACAATACGTAGACATACAGTGTTTCATATCGATATGTCTCGATCGCTTTATTAGCCTATATAGTTAAATATTGCTTGAATATTAGAAATGATTAAACCATAACATATATTTTAGTAACAATTTTTTTTAAAATGCTTGTTTTATGATCATACCGACTCTATATAAAAATGATAAAACTTATGTAAGCAAAATAAAATTAGTAAAATTTAGTGCCATTTTAAAAAAGCAAATAACTGGTCTATTTGCTAGAATAATCGATCTAAATTTTACTAATTTTATAAAATGAATAAAAAATTAATATAGAGCAAACTTTGTAATCAGTTTTTACTGGCTAAGCTCTGCGAATGAATAGATATCTATAGCAGCAACGGTATATTCTAAAGCACCTAAATTTTGAAAAGATGAGTATTAAATACTTTTCGACAAATACATCTAATGTGTTCATAAAGTAACTTATATCACACAGTTTATATCGATTTGGTTTAAATGTTGAGCAAAAATTAAAATATAACGCCTTATCTGAAACTCTAATCTGATGACTTATTCAATAAATGAATTAATTTCAACTACTTCTAAAAATGGAGAACAAAACATAGTTTCCAGACCGATTATTTCCAGTTTAGCGCATTTGAAAAAAAAAACAGAAAAAGCACTTGTCAAAAAGTTTCATTTAACTTTTAACGCTTACACAAATAGAATTTCACATATATAAAATACAATTTTGTTTAAATGATTCCATTTCCATCGAAGCCCCGAATACACACACGAGCGAGGGCAATCGTCCTCGGCCAGGAATTAAATATCGTACAAACGTGATGCCAGTAACACGCAATTCGTGTCAAAATATTCATCGATATTGAAATTAAATGGAACGGAAAATGTAAGCGAATTGAGTGGAAAATGACCAATGGACGATGGACCTTCTGACAGAAAGGCAAAATATTCGAAAGGCGAATTTCTCCGAAACGGGATAATAGAATACTATTCAGTACTCGTTGTTTAATTATAAATAATTTACAGACCCAAGTTAATTAGATATATATTAAAGATATAAGCACAAAAAATTTTTTTTCTATTATCATTATATATTTTATTTCTAATAATCTTTATAGGATTTTTTCCGTAAGTAATTTTCTCTCTTTGCTCGTTTTATATGAAATTGAATTAGAAGAAATATAATTCGTTGCACGCCAGTCCGTTGCAAAACTGTCAGTTAGCGTGTTGTAATCAGTTACGATGGAAAATACAATGTTGGTTTTAGTTTTAATCATATTAGCATAAGTTACATGCTAATGTTACAAAATAACAATGAACTAAATCAAATTTGCAAGTTGCATATTGCAAACAGAATACTGTTGGACTGGTACATTAGATTATTTGAAAATTTGCTATAGATTGATTTCCAATAAAATTTGTTGAATATTTATTTGTACATCTAAAATCAATTAGTTTCTTTTATATTTTCATTGTATGCAATGATAATTGTTTGATAAACATTTGTTTTACGTGACTGTTTGTACTATACATATTGTTTTTGAAGGAAAACTTATTAGGCGCGACTAGGGTGTAAATCCGTACAAATGCAACGGAAGTGGGTTACGGTAGATAAGATAAGATAAGAGTCGAGTGCCAATGATTCGTCATTCTCTCTCGTTGATAACATTTCTATACGGGCCGATTGTGATAAGTCGTCGTGCATGTGAATAGAGATCTGTCATTGTATGCGTACCGATACCAACCAGGTTGTACCGTGAACTAAACGTAAGTTTATTGGTTAGAAATTATATCTATATTATTCGTAGTTTTTACAAATTTTTGAAATTATTAAAATCGAAAATATTTTTAGGCAAGACAGATATTACAGCTATTCAAAGGATGAGATTATATCGCCAGCAAAAAAGTAAAAAAAATACAAGCAATCAATGGATGTATGTTAATTTTAATTACATGAAGTTCTTCAAACACAATTATCACATGATGAGTGAAGTTGCGAAAACAATACTTGTTTAGGCGTAGTTCAACATTATCCACTGTGTGAACGAATATTATAGAATTTATTAATCAGCAATTACTTTATTTCTCTAATGAAGGTTCATTTCTAAATGCTAATTACAATGACAAACCAATCATGTCATATTTGAAGTATGACATTAATTACATTATTGTTTTCAAATATTATACATATTTTTATTGCTTTTATTTATAATAGCATATTATATAGAAATATTATATATTTATAAATATATAATTTAAAATTTATCATTATATAAGTGTGTATAATAGTTGATACTAATAGATGTGTGCATCACGAGTGTTACCATATTACTAATAAACATTATTCAAAATTGTTATATGATGTATTTATTTTTACTTAAATGCCATCTTGTACAGTAGCAAATAAGTTTCACTTCAATTGCGTGTGAACCTTACGCGCACTCTTTTTTATTTTTTGCAACTACAATCAGAACTACCTGAACCTCACATATTCTATAAGTTTGTTGACGACTTCTAACCTAATGGTTCATTGTCCAGTGGTAGAAAGTGTCTGGTCATCCTTTTCCAATTTTTCCAGAAGTTGCCTTGCTAGTCTTTCACGAGTGAAGTTTCCTGTACTTTCTTCTTATCCACTTTTTAAGTTACCATTCTAAATTCTTCAGAGGTTTGTACATCTATATCTTGTGAAATCTGCCATAGTACTGTTGAGAGGTAATTCATAGGTTTTACCATTCACCTGCATGTGGTAGTCTATATTAACTGTTGCACGAAGGGTGATTCCCAATTCAAAACATATTGAGATCTATAATCCTAAGTGGAAATTTAACATCAAAGCTGTCTGATGGTGGGCTTTGGTGGCAGCGGGAATCGAACCGATGAACTCGAGACTAGTTGGTGCTATCCCAGATTCGAATCGTTTTCGCCATCATAATAAAACAAAATATTTCTATTCATCACTATATGTTATTAGATAAATTTTTATAAACTCGTCAGTACACAAATATTCTGCGACTTCTCCATGACGAGTATATTCGTTAATCTCAGTTAAGGGGTTAATAGAAAGTCTCAATATAAAAATATTTATCAATATAGATATTATATTGCGATCTACAACCTCCAATGAAAAGATGACATCTAAGCTGCCCAAGGTACGGGCTTTGGTGGCAGCGGAAATCGAATCAGCAAACCCAGAACTAGTTGTGAGAATCGATTTAGTTATAATAAAATAAATTTTTTCTATTAATCATTATATTCAATACAAAAATCTGTCACATATTCATGACGAGTAAATCGTCAATCCCAGTTTACTAGTTTCATAGAAAGTACCAATATAGAGGTGTAAACAATAACGAATACAGATAGAACAACCCATCTAAATTCTATAAATAAAATCCGGTTTCTACCTAGAAAGGTCATTTTCACACATTTTATTCACACAGACGTCTTCCATTTATAAATAGAAATATTTCGTCCCAAAGAGTCGAAGCCAACGGGCATCGTCGAAGCCGAAAGCGTCCTTACTAAATAAAGCTCGGAAGTATCTCGGAGTCACGATGTAATCGGCGTTGTGTCAAGAACTTCCGGCTCAGGTCGGCGTCACTAAAAGCTCCACCATCTTTGAGCTTTCCGGTACCCATAACGCGACCTATATCGGACGACCAGAGCTTAATGTTTAACACCGAAAAAATATAAGAAAATAGTTTTGTTTATTTTTACGATAACTCTTATATTTTCTTCATTTTTGCGAGAATATAATCGTAATTGAAAGTATACGACTAAAGGACAAATATCGGCCCGCACACACATATACACACTCACACACACGCATACATACTATTACCAATTTTGGTCTCATAAGTCGAGAACAAATTCAATTTGGTTTTGAAACGTCGAGAACATAAAGTTACCAGAAGATTTTTTGGCAAAAATACAAACTTCTCCTTTGCTAAGTTAATTCGATAAATTTGAATCGCATTTCAATATTTTTATCAATAAGATAAGTAGACAAATTATGATTATGACAACAAAAAACAAAAACGTAAGAAGCCATATTGCAACTTTTATTTCGTTCATTTTCCTAATATCATTCCTGTTTTCTTCCTTCCAGAATCCCGAAACAAATAATGCTTCGAACATGAAACTTTTTTGAAGATTGTCCTTTTTTAGCGAATTTTATAACACAGTTTGTTCGCAATCTCATCTATAGTTTTTTAGGTCTTTGCAACGTTCGACACAAAAAGCTTTTCTAAAATTTCTCGTCAGATTTTCATTGTGGTATTTTCTTCCCGTCTGTTTTCTAATATTATATAAAGACTTGTTGCAATTTCATACTAGATTGCTTTCCGAGACAACGGGCAGATATAAAAAATTGATGTATAAAAATATTAATAATGAAGTGATATTATTACTAATATTGTATAAAACTATTACTGCAACTCGAAATTAGTAGTGTTAGAGATTATATTCAAAATCTCTATAAATAACAAACATTATTAAAAAAATTTCAGTACTAATTTATAAATTATTTCAACAATATCATTATCGATAATACATATTAAAGTGTCATTAACCAAATTTCAATAATTCAAGACAAATTGATATCTATTTATCCTATGGTTGAAATGATAGAATTATTATGGCAAAACGTCATTACATCAGTTATAATTAATATCTGTTAAATGCTGCATACAGATATTACTGTAATAATAATGTAATTGAGAAATATATAATCAATTTTGCTATGGTTATATATATATATATATATATATACATACCTAGCAAAATGATTTGTAATGTATACATCATTAAAATTAGAAACAAAACAAAATCATAAGTTCCCAAGAAAAATTAGAAATATTAAAATATATTTATAAAATATAAAATATAAATATAAAAGAGATTTTGGTAAGCAAACGATATTTTGTTTATAACTTCAAATTTTAATAAAGTTTGTACAAAAATGTTTATCACGAAGTATATAATACAGAATTACTCATTTTTAAAAAATATAGTTTTTGTTCAATTTTTTATAAATACCATTGGTTTATTTTAAGTAAAATATGTAATTAAAAAACTGAATAACTAGGCAATAATAAATGCAGCATTACATTTTCGTTACTCCATATTTAACATTAATCAGTATTTAAATTAAAATTATACGTGAATTTAAAGAGCCTATTCTGTAGTAAAACAGTCCAATGTCATAGCAAGGCTATGTTACGTTCCAGTTTTCATACAAAATGGTACTAAATACTGTCAAAATGCCATGTATTAGCTGTGCGATTAGGCTTTTTACAAAGATGAAGTTATAGATTTTTACATAGATTTTTAGCAATTGTACGTTTTCTAGGTTAGGTCTTCTATCTAAAACGCTGACTGCACAGGTACCACATAGTTTTGACAGTATTTAGTTCCATTTTAATTGAAAACTGGAACGTAACAAAGTCTTGCTATAACATTGGGCTATTTTTCGGCAAAATCAATCCCTAAATTTTTGGATCTGTCGACTGTCAAAGTAAATGTAGTAATTTATATTAAATATTTTAATCTCTGGCATAGCTTAGTTGCATTTTGGAAATCATAATTTTTAAATTACAGTTTTCCTACCTATAATTTAATATATACCATTATGCAAATTCAAATTTTAAGTGATTTGAAATTTTTACAGTTCTTATCTCATCAGTCCTCAGACATTATTACTATATTTTTTTAGTTCATTGCCACTATTTTATTTTCGTTAACAAACTCCAAAATGATTTATCAAAATTTGAATAGCAGTTTAGAAGCAATTGAGTGACAACACTCGCGTACTGATTTGTATGGATAAAATGTGTATGCGTGCATAATCAACCTTGATTAATTACATGTTAATTAACGACATTTTTTAATTTTATTTCTGCAATCTATAAAAAAATCTACAAAATGATAAATTAAAGTAAAAATTTGTTACTTTATTAAATTTTACCTAATAAACCTACACGTTTACAGACGTTTTCATGCAAGTGTGAGCTTTTCTTTCCCTCCCTTAAATCTTTCGAAAGTGTTTCCGACAAAAAATGTATACACATCCGTAACAATAAGTTATCCTAGATTGTAGTGACAGGTAATGTGAGTGCGAAAAGGAAGTTACCTGAGAAAAACGTCTCACCTTGTCGTTTTTTTTTATATTTTCGAGCAGTTTTCGCTTAAGGTAGTTTATAGTTTAAAACTGTTCGGGGAATAGATTGTTGAACATCGGAGATGGTTCTCATTACACTGGTTTTCTGAGAAAAAGGTTTGAAAAGATAAAATATGTATTTTTTGTAAACAATGCATAAAATAATTTTTGTCGAATAATTTTGGCTATATGATAATGATGTGAGAATTTGGCAGGTCGTAAAAGGTAAAATAAAAATGTCAAGTGAACCGTGAAACAAATAATAGTCACCACTTTCGTAATTATTTTAATTACAAGAATTTTTATATTTGAAATATAATTTTATTATTTGGATTGATATTTCTGAATTAAAAAAAACAATTTTTTATCAAAACAAATTACCTCTGCCATTTTTATATTCCTGCCAAACTACCACAATGAAATTGACGCAGAAATTTACACAAATTATTAATATAGATACAAATTGTTTTCTCTTTTATGTTATATATAGGGGAGATAGGTGTTTATTAAAACAATGGTAGAAAATGAAATACGTTGTCAAAAGAATCTAAGAATAATAAAATATTTGTTTCGATTGAACATGTAAGCCGTTTTACATAATAATATTGTGATATCTACTGTTCTGCAAAAGCCAATGCAATAAACAGAATTGTGCAGGTGCGTCATTCTTAACAAATAATACAAAATTGATCTATCATGAAATTTCGGTTTGCGTTATTATCATCGACTAATTTTCAATTTTCTAAATATCCTTTTATTACAAATTTATCAATCATTGATTATGTGTAACAAATTTTTATGAGTACTACCACATTATTTATTTTATTTTAATAGTTTAAATGGAAGAGACAAAACTATGACTCATTTCCAACCATCTCCGCCCTATTTGTGAATTTCTGAACAGCTTCCAGACGCCGTTCATTATCTGAAATATTTAGGCTTAATTCGGTAAATTCGTTTGGCGTTTTATCCGCCCAAAACTTTTCCAATGACTCGAAGGCGTGGCGCCTGCCAGACTAGGGTTAGGGATGCATTATCCAAACCGAAGGAAAAATCTGACTATGTGAATGACTTATTGAAATATTTTCTAATAGAACTTTATAAAACATTTACTAATAGATATAATAAAATAAAAAAAAAATAAAAAACAAAATATTTATGTGTGACTTTTGAAAGTAAAATAACATACCATTCATCCACAATCTAAAACATGGTCATCACGTAGATTCTACATAGTAATAAAACATTGAATTATAAACAAATAAATTAGAATAAATTTTAAATACGATTTTTCTGAAAGCATATCAATGAAAACACTTATTCTCTATTGTAGTTATTCAAAAATATTTTATGTTACTAGATATAACAATTGTAATAAAAATTGTAATTGAAAGAAGCAGACAATTTTAGACATTTACGACTTTATATAGATAAGTACTCTTTGATGAAAGTTATGAATAGAACTATGTAGATGATTTATAAATTTTTAATTAAAAATAATTAACGTTATCATACTTGATAATAATTGGTGTTCTACTCTAAAAGTGGTATGTGGACTGAGTAGGATTTTCATTTAAAAGCGCATAAACAATAATGGCTACTTTAGTTCTCACTTCAATTCTCTACTATAATCCAAATCCATTCTTTTTTAAATTTCAGGTTGTCATTTACTCTCACTTCAATTCTCTACTATAATCCAAATCCATTCTTTTTTAAATTTCAGGTTGTCATTATTTTTATATAAAAAACATTATGGAGTGTGAATTCAAACTTCACCCGATAAATAATAATTTAAAAAACTAGATTTCCCATGGAAACGCGGTCTAACTATGAGAGCGATAGAACGACAGCCCGGCCCGTCGGATTAGCACCCGTGAGAAATAGCAGAGGCCATAAATCCCAAACGAGACCGGGCCAAGATGAATGGGCCGCAGACGTAGGCAACACGGGAACATGACGCGACCAGCGTACTTTAGGCGAAATAAATATATTTAACCAAGCATTAAGTGGAAACTTTAAATTATAAGAGTAAAGAAATAAAATGGTCACAGTTATTTCTTTTTGTTATTTACATTTGTGAATTACAATCTGTCGTTTTCAACCATTGGTCACCCATTGGTGATCCGATTCGATGTTGAATATGTTTAGCTTACAGATGTAGTCCTGTTGTGTAAATATTTAATTAAGCCTACGAGTAATTGTACATATTATAAAATTACTAAATAATATGGTCACAGTTATTAACAAAAATAAATGAATGACCAGAAATAATCCTTATTGACTGACACATATGTCTAAAACGAACCAAAAATAATCCTCATTGCCTGGCACATATGTCTAAAACGATGAATACGAATATCCAGATTGTAAATGTTTGACTAACACCCAGTTGGTATAAGTTAAATTACTAATGGTAAATAACATTACCAAGCTAATCTTGTTTTAAACCAATAATTAATTAAATAAACCGATAAGTAATCTTGTTTTGAACCAATTGATTTTTAACTTCTATTATATGAAGAACTCGTGATCTATCGAGATGCTGCCGAATTCTGTTGAAAATAGTACATTTTTCGAGAATAATGCGCCGAATTACCAGATATAATTATTAGTTATGTCAGATCATTAAAATATGAGAAATCATCATAAGAGGTGAATATATTATAATCCAATATTGTCTAGGATAGTAGATAGTGTTTAATTCAATGAAAACATGTGTCATTGTGAATGAATAAAAAAAATCAAGACCAATATAGACAAACGCGAATCTGTACAAATCAAAAATATATTGATTTTAAATATATAATTGATGCGTCATTAAATCAAGATAGTTAACCGAACAACAATCTATCAGATCCTTCAACTGATCAATTTTTCCAACTTACAAAAAAACATTGGTCCTTCGAGCCAGATTTGAACCAGTAAAATAAAATGTTCTTTGATAAGATGATGAGAAGTTAAACATTGATAGATTGATATGTTATTGTTTGCTTTTTAATATGGTGGTGTTGTTAAGTTGATAGTATTTGCTTAGATGAACGTTGAGATATCACTGATTTTCCAGGTTCTTTTAATTTTATATTATGATTCTGATTGTTGCATTTTAAAGTACAACCGACTGCTTATTACATACTTGTCCAATCAGTATTGGCCTATGATTTTGTTGGGTCAAGTTCAAGGAATTTGAATTTCGTAAAAACAAGGTTTAATGTTTGAGAGACTACTTTAATCATCCAAATTTTAATATCAGGTATTATTTTATATTTCAAAGTATAAAATGTAATAAAAAAGAGGTTTTATCGTTGCTATCCTGTATATAAGTATTAAAATATGTCTATATAATTTCATCAAACCAGTGTTAAACCTTAGGCGTTAACAAATCTTCTAAATGATTTCTGAATCTTCCTAAATGGTTCTAACCGATGCAACATTGAAATTATAGTTGAAAATTATCAGCAGATTTTCAGTCAATCTTAATGAATATCATCAGGCAATAATAAACTAATGATTTTTACTTATATCTGAAACTGTGAAATCATTTTAATAAATGGAAAAAACAATTTCATCATTTTTCTAACAGTGTCAGGTTTTTGGGCAAAAGTCAAACAGCGAGTAAAGTTTTTAAGACAATTTTCAATTTTAATAAAAATCAATAAAGAATATATTAAATATATGAGGTTATCAAGTATCTCCCTTCCGCCTTTTTGTATTATAAACCAAGAGCAAAAAGCGATATTTGACAACCTAATATTCTTGAAACAAGGAGATATTGGCATATCAATCTTAACTGAACACTGATCAACAGAGACGGATTGAATTTTATAAAACCTAGGTAAATCAACATTAAAATTAGAATCGAACACATGTTAACAATCCTTATATGCTTTACTATAAACATTTTTCTTTTGAATATTATTAACATTTTCTAAGAAATGTTTTCAAGATAATTTTCAATTCAATAGATTTCACTGCATTCTTACAACAACAAAATAATGAGGTATCGAAATTTTCACGCAATAATAAACAGAAACTGCAAAACCAAAATTGTTAAAAAAACATGGAACCATTTATATCGATTCATCATAGTTTAAATAAATCTAGTAAAATAAAATTCATAATTGAAATTCTGTATTAACGTATTAGTATAAAGAACGATTATAACTTGTTTGGAACTGAAAACAAATCCGATTGAATATTTAAAGCTAGCCATAAATAACATATAATAAAATAATAAAATTTCATCGCTTATTTTAATACAAAACGCTTTTTTAACAACATGCATGTTTATGCATTCATTTGTATCTATATTGAATGAAAGCATTGCCTTTTGCTAATTGTAAAATTGATAGAGAGACTGACAAATGACTTTTTTCTGTAAATTCCATATTCTGTATGCGCGTATTTGTGTGAAATCTGTTATTTTCGTTTCAAAGCTATCTATTCCCAATTAAAATCGTGCCGAGTTTGCGTGCATGATGAATGGTAAATATTTTGTGAGATTCCATTTACTGGAACAGAAAAATGTATTTCATTTTTCATCAAGTTTCGTTCATTTTTATTCGAATGTGATGTATATTTCAGTCGAAATTAAATAAAAAATATTGAATTAAAAATAAATTATTTATGGGAACGTTGTTTGTTATTTTGTTAATTAAAAATAATTGACAGGATTTAAGCAGTATAAACTGCCTGCTAAATCTCGATTAAAAATTAAAATATTATATACGGGCTGTACCCATTCAAGTTGGGCCGTGTTCTACTTTCAATTAAAAATTGGAACAAAATTGTATATTAGTTGCATCTAGTCTGTCAGTTTTCTCGTCCTCCAGTCTACCTGCCTATATGACTACCTGTCTACCAATTTACCTAGCAACCAATTTAACTATTAACAAATTTAACTATCAACAAATTTAAATATCAACAAATTTAACTATCAACCAATTTAACTATCAACCAATTTGCCTATCAACTAATATACCAGTTAACCTGTTTATTAGTCTACCAATTAAGCTGTCTAATTTATATGTATACCAATTTACCTATCAACCTGTTTATCAATCCACCATTTCACCTGTCAACCAATTTACCTGATTACCAATTCATCTGTCTATCTATGTATCTATCTACCTGTGTAACTAATTATTTGTTTACCTGTCTGCCAGCCTGCTAGTCTACCAATTAATTTAAAAAAATATAATTTACAACAATAATTCTCACAAAATAGGGGTTTGCGGTAAGAGGTTGAAAATTCAAAGTCATGTATTTTTATACACGCATTATAAATAAATAAAAATTGACTAAGAATATAAAAATGTTTTTTGAAAAAGTTTAGGCGGTAAACCCCTATCACTTGGCTTCAATAAAATTATCCAAAAACCTGTCTGGGAATTTACTTAACAATTACCAAAATTTTCAAGGCGATCGGATGTATGGTTTATGAATGGATAACTATTACAGACACCTACACACAGTGATGCATCCATTTGTTTACATATGGATTAATATATAAATAATGAAGCCTAAAACTGAAATCCGCTACTAACTAGAAGATAATCAAGGAATGAGCAAGTAAATTACTCTTACAAGCAAATTCCTATTCGATGTTGTTGAAAGTAAAACCCTGTCCATAAAATTCATTTGTAATCAAAATAAAATTCCATTGAAAAATTCATTAGATTTGAATTTTTATATTCAATAACGTCGTTTTTATTGCCTCGCATAAACGGATATCACATCGAAATGAATTGTTTCCATTTTTCCCATTTTTCCTCATCGCCTGATGACCGTAGTATAGTAATACCGCTCTGGCTGACGAGTGCTCATCATTGTTATACGGTAACGCTTTTGTTTGATGACTAAATAATTGTTCTATTTCATAACTGTAATGTGACCGTGCACGTGATCTCATAATCCATGGAGAAACAACATTAATCATCCCTGGAGCCACTTTATAAAGTTTTAAAAAATCCAAAAAATTGCACACCGAACTGGCACTTAGATAATACATAGTTTAGAATAGTAGGAAAGAATGATTTTATTTTCGTTCTTATGACTAGAATTTTTGACATCAGAAAGTTGTACTTATGATAAAATTATTGTTTGACATTTAATAGTTTTGTAGGTTAGGATTTACATATAAAACGCCTGATAGCATACGAAATACATTGCTTTTTGACAGTTCTTTACTACCTAATCATATGAAGTTAATGGTCTGTAACATATCATTACCATAACATATTAATTTTATCCGAGAATTCGCTCCTTAATATCAAGAAAATTGTATTAATTTTAATGAATATTATTACTGTGGTTGATGAGTTGCACTGATTTTTATAAAAATATTCGCAAAATTTGTGATGTCTTCCAAGTTTAAACAAAAAGTTTTATTGTTCATCGTGAGTAATTTTCTATATTTATTTATGAGAGAGTTCAAATATCAATTAATAAATTGAATAAAAATATTATTATTATAGTTCTTAAGTAACTTGCAAAACTAAATAAATATAAAATTATATTAGGCAATAACTGGGTAATTTAATGACATATTTCGATAGTTGGTTGTTTGATATGTGTTATGTGTTGTGTTGTATGTTTGATTGCTTATTATGTTTATAAGCTTATATATTGTGATGCTGAATGAGATATTTCACTCGATGATGCATGTAATACAACTCCAACAATCAATGGGGTACCGCTAGTTACCCATCTCCTAACTTTATTAATGATAATTAGTTAATTATAATTAATTATTTTTAGCTAAGATTAAAAAGCACGATAAATTGTGCAACAAAAATGTGTACAATATAGTAAATTACATATTCAATAAATACTCAATTATAAAAATCTAAAATTCATGTCATTTGTATTAAGAATGTGTTTGAAATCAATAAATTAAAAAGTTTGTTATCAATATAAATTGTAATTGATTTATATTATTAGTATATGTAAATTTGTATACATATATTTTAGTCTTTATTTTGTTTAAATGCTGTTTTTCTAATATCTTCATTTATAAAAACAAATTTCACCAGAAGAGTATTTTTTATATTTGTTTTCAATTTGCTTAGAATTTTCAGAAGAAAAATCGAGAAAAGTGATAAAAGTTTTACTAAAAATAATACTTAAATAATATAATTTTGAATATGATTGATAAGAATAATTTAATGTCAACTTTGTGATAAAAGAGGGTGTTATAGCAAAACTCTATTATAATTATATATGTGCAAATTCAATAAAATAGAGCTTTTTTATTTTTGTTTTCAATTTGCTTTGAATTTTTACAAAAAATTACACGAAATAGTGATGAAGTTTTATACTAAAAATTTTACTTCATTTTTTTTAAAATAATACCTGAATGAAATAATAATTTTGAATATGAATGATGAGTATTTGAATATGTTGAGTAATTTTATATCAATATGATAAAAATGTAATACACTATGCATGAATGATTAGTGTCATTGCAAATATGGAATAAATCACGAGTTTAATTTGAATATCAGAACAAATTACATACAATGGAATAATAATAAACTTATTACAATTTGTAATATTACAAATACACATGGACTGTGTGATTATACCAAAACAAATCCAAAAAAACTTTGCAATGCATGGGATAAAATAAATTTGGAAGTTGTACTTCATACACCTAGTCAATTATGAGTTTTCAGAAAATATGGATTTAAATATGTAATTTAAATTCCTAGTTCGACAATAACTGCTATATAGCATGTCTGGTAATATATAAAACTAGGAAGTGCGCTAAATACGTGACAATAAGAACTGCATGTGTGGAAAGTTTTGTATTAATTCTTGTCGGACACGGCAAAGCACTTCGCACCGCGCCGTTTATGAATGATAGTTTTCTCATGACAAAATCCATAAGCACGAAATAAATTTATTCGAAATTTGGTTTGGTAATATTTATGCATGAATTTTAAATATTGTGCATTATATAGCTGATATAAGTCTAGCTTTAATCCTTTTGCTATAAATGTCGTCCATGGACGACATCCGAATGAAGTGCTTTGTCGTACGTTGACGTCATGATCTATGTAAACTTCAAGACTATAAGTTAAACTATCTTTTCGTTTTTCTATAAAAACTAATATGTGAAGTTTTTGCTTACCAAATACACTAGCAAAATTAAATTTATTTTAAACTAGATATTTTATTCGAAATAGTTTTAAATATTTAAATTTTGTAGATGATGTCAATTAAACTTATTATATCGTTCTCTAACTTTTTCCAATTGAAGATCAAGAGTATTACTCTACTAATATACTAAAACACTTGAAATTCTACCCATTTTATTTATTTTTAAAAATTACAACTGTCTAGAAATATGTCATCTAGTCTTTTTTTAATATGAAGAAGTAAGAATTTATAGGACTTTTATAAGGGCTTTTTTATAGAGCTTAGAATTTATAAGAATTTTGAAAAATTCTATCAAATTTAGCTTTTTTAATGGTGCAAGTAATATGTGACAAATTTATTAGTGGTTCAAATATTTTATCGTTCAGTATAGTAAATGAAAAGATGATGACCCTAATTTATATTATGTGTAATAACTTAAGCATATCTAATGTGTTTTGTAACCTAACTTAATGAAATTTCAATAAGATAGTAGTAGAAATATATGTAATAATAAATCGTGCACATGTCTAAAATATTTCCAATAAATTACATGAACATTTTATGTGCATATAATTAGTTTACTCATAAAAGAAATGCACTCAACACGAAATTAATTTTGGCAATTTGATCTATTAGTAACACGAGTATTATTAGTTTTTAGTTAGTTTCAAAATAGAGATTGATGTATAATAATACTATTGAAGTGGTAATACCAAATAACTTAATACTAGTTATATTGTTTTTGAATGCACCCATACGTATTATAATGTGTATAAAAAGTTCTAAGCTCATATTTGTTCCCATAGATGCAAGCATGAAAGTGAGTATGTACCTAAAATTAATAAACTATGGATTAATTAATAATATATTACTGATGTTCAAAACATACGAGAAATCAACATATAATTACTAAATATTGTGCACTCAGTCAAAAATCGCAATTTACAGGCATTATTTTATATTTGATAAATGTGTCATAATACACGATTTCTGCGCATGAATAAATTTGATATTATTCATATCAATTTAAATATTACGGTATTCGCGACCACTAATTTTCAATCATATTGTAATTATATAATAATAGGTCAACTGATTTGCGGATTAAATGTGATATGTGGAAAAACATTATGAAACAATTTCAAATGATATATATATATATATATATATATATATATATATATATACATATATGTCAACGTTTCGCAATATATACGTTACATTTTCAGAACATTGGTCAACAACATTATCTTGATTAGAATAGTGAAAATATAAATTATTTATATTTTAAAACATAAAAAAACATTTGAAAATAAAAGATTTTTAGTGGCTTTTTGGGAGAAAATCTGAAATCTCTCTCGATAACAAGGTACTTTTGTATAAAACTATCATAGTGCCCATTTGGACTTATGGAATCGAACTATGGGGTTGCTCATGCAAATCTAACATAAACATCATTCAAAGGTGCCAGAATAAAATTCTGCGTATCCTTACTAATGCGCCTTGGTATATTTCGAATTTTTGCCTACATAAGGATTTGAAAATCTCAACAGTCAACGAAATGATCAAGATTAGAAGTTCATCTTTCAACAACAAATTAATCCAGCATACAAATCCTACAATTCAAGCGATTCAGAGACCGATAAGAAGATTGAGCAAGAAATGGCCTTCCGATCTACCAAACACCTAGCCCAATGTCTGCACGCGTCCTGACGTAGTACGCGGCATACATCATCATGTCATCGTTCATTTATGTTATTATTTTTGTATTACTGTTTTAATTTAATTTTTATTTTAACTTTCTTCATTTTATATTCAATGTATTGCATTTTTTGTTTTTTTGTATTTTTTTTTTGCTCATATCAATTTTGTAAATAAGACATTAAAGTCTTGATTAACAAAAATAAATTGTAACAAAAAAAAAAAAAAAAAAAAAAAACATATAAATTCATAATCCGCACAAAAGCTCAAGTATTCGCGGACAAGATAGGTAGGCCAGTGGAAGACCAGTGTTCCAAGCTAGTGAATGTGATAACGCGTGGTGACTTGAGGTCTGGGGCTACTCGTGAAGTAGTAGTGTAATAGTAAAAAACCTATAATCTGGATAAACTTTTATTTATATTTATATCATGTGAACCAAGAGTATTAGATGTGAGTTATTTACAGTTTAGATGAATATAACACTCAGGTGTTTAAATATACCATTAATAACACCTTGATCAAATTAAAAAGCATTTCCAAATTATTCATGAGTATTTTCTTCTATCCTAATATATTTTTCCCAATTTTTCTTTATGTTTTCCCTCCATTGCCTTGGTCACGCGCTCGTTCGGCCGAACGACATAGGATTTGAATATTTATCGCATTATTCTTCGCAAAAGTCATGCACAGTGGCACGGAGACTTAGTTTATATTGTAAGTTTAGAATGAGCTTAAAAATAGGCACAAGGTCGCAAATTACCACTTGTATACGACAGAGCTTAAAGCTTACGATAAATAAATCGGTAGGTACAAGGTTTTATGACGCGATTGCGAGCTAATTCGTTTAGTTAAATATATAGTTGAGGAGAAAGCAGATTTTAGATAGAATTTTATGAAGTGGTTATGTGCGATTATATTGAAATGTTTTTGTAAACATGTATTTATGTAATTTGATCTAGTTCTATATGTGTTTGATACGTTCATGTCGACGCCAATTCTCATAAATGTTTTGCACGAGAATTTTTTACTAGATGTGTACTATCTTGGAAAACCATGTATTATTGTAATATTACTTATATTAATTTATAAATTAAGTTAAAAAATAAATTACAATAACTAATATATATATATATATATATATACTTAAAGACATTTAAATTTGAGTAAAAATAGACCTCTAAAATAACCTCTTTATTTTTTGTTTTAAAAGCTTGCGGTACCTTGAAACATCTAGGTATGACTATGATCTAATCTATTGGTCTAACCAATTATTATTGTAATTTTTATTTTATTAAAAGCGTAATTTTTAATTTTTCAACACATTTTTATTGATAATGATAGAAATATCTTAGTTGTGTCTTACCCTTTCAGTAGCACTATTAAGGGCAATTTTTTTTTATTAATTTCATATCATTCACAACAATGTATACATCGGTTATGAATACTCAAATATTACAGAATCAAATTCATAGCATTATTAATAAGCAAATAATCATGGCCGTGCTGTAACTGAACTGGTTAAATATTTGTTTGGCATTTGAATTAATTACACAGACCAAAACAACTAAATTGTTATGCAGGGATTCATAACAAATCAATAATTCGGAACAAAAATGAAATTTTGTTAATTTCATTTATAGTATGTACATGTTATATTCATTACTTAGGCAACAATGTTATGGTAAAATTAATACATATAAATTTATAATTGTATAAAATATATTGATTGTGCTGAAATATTTGTTAAGCAGTGAATAAATTTAATTTGAAATAATTATTAATATTCTAGTAGCGCAAAATGTAATAAATTTTTCACACGCTATTAAAATTTTTAAAGTTTTTGGAATTATTTAAGCATACTAATTTAGAGAAATTATTAACAGAAATTTGTGAAATGTGTATTTTTATATAAATTTTAAAAAATTGATATGTTATTTACTTATTAAATGTTGAGTAGAATTGCAAAGAACAAACTAAAAAATTATTTTTCTATAGTAAAATATGAAGTAATTTTTTATGTGTATGCCAGAATATTTATTATATTTATAAACGAGTTTAGTATTAAAATTAATCGATCCCATTACTATATAATAAAGTGGCTATTAGCCAAAACACAGGGATGTAATATGTAGTAATTGATATCAAGCAGTAATTATATACATTTTCACTAATTGTAAGTTAACTAGATAAAATTACTTTTCGAGTAATAAATACACATCCCGGCACTGAACTGCATTAGTATATAATACTAAAAACTGTTAAAAAATATTTAAAAAATCAGGAAGCATGGAAATAATATGCAATAAGCTAAAAAGCATGGAGATAAGTGCAATTAGCTAAAAAGCATTTAAAATTAAATCATTATTAACAACCAATATTCAGAATAAAGTTAAATATTAAAAGTTCGAGTATCTATAATTTTCAATTAATTTATATTTATACTTATACAATTAAAGATATTATAGGAAAATAACATAGTTTGTAACTTATATCAATACATAACTTATACACATGAATAGATAATTCTATACTAAATGATATATAATTTGGGAAGAAAATGTTCACTAATAACAATCTTCAAAGCTATTTTTATATAAGGAAAAAGAATACACGGTTTTAGTTAGGCTTTAATCCTGATATGAAGGTGTCTGAAAAGTTTAAATATAATTTAAATATTTATCAATACGTCTTGGTGTATGAACATGCCTTAAATCAACAAAAAACTGACTTTAAAAACATTGCCACCATTGCGTTTGTCTTCTGACAAAAAACGTTAATATTTTTTGCAAATATAATCTCTGATGAACCTATATTTACTGATAGTTTTGATTTTATGAGCTAAAATCGATTGGGCACTTTATATTGATCATAATTAACGTATTCTATAAAGTTTAAACTCGAGGACAAAATCACATGAAACACAAAAAGTAGGCACAAATGAATATTTTCAGGAAATCTTTCTTCCAAAGATACACATACACCTATATTGGTGCATATGATACATTTATTCCTATACCTCTATTAGGGCAAAAGCTTGTATCTAGAATATCTACGTTATTATCATTATACTAACGTTCCGTAATGATTACGGTATGAAAGATTTTCTCATTTTATGCGATCCTAGATTTGCCAAGATGACATGCTTAGATAAAGCGCCGTACTCCATCTGATATGACGTCGGGGATGTATTTATATATATGGGAATGGAACACCGACATTTATATATATATATATATATATATATATATATATATAAATTTTATACATAGGGTTGGATCTATTTATGTGTTCAATCTTAGTTTGCGGCCGTCCGGTCGGCCAGTGTTGAGTAGCCGTTTGCGGATTAACTTGAGGGCCGCGTGTCCGATTTGTTGGGATTTTGTTTCTAATATAAAGAAGAAATCTCAGACGTTTCGTGTTATACATAAATAAAACATTGGAAATTATATAGTTGTATGTGCTACTTAATAACGCTTAATATATAAATTTTTATTTAGTTTTCAACAGTAAACCCATGTTAAGTCCTTAAGGCTTCTATGAGCTGTTGTGATGACATTGGGGATAATTCTCGTATGACATAGAAATGTTATAGTAATGCTATGTTACGGGTCTATAATCGCATGTGTTGAAAGTCAGTTAGTCGTCAGAAAGTCATATATTGCAGTTCTATCAAGTGCTTTACAAGTTGCTATTCCCGGCAAATTGTATGAACGTCTCAATATATGTAAATGATTTATTTAATGTACCTGACTAACATTTTACTTGTTTATCTGTTAATTAACCACCTTTCTAAGTGTCTACCTATCTAAGTTATCCTGTTGTCTTCTGAAAATGACAAATTTTCACTTTTTTCTTTTACTCCGAAACCGCTGAAAAAACTAATCGGCATGTCTCCCCGTCAATAGGAATTGAATGTTTTTCGAAATCGTGGATGAAAAAAATGTAGATCTTGGAAGCACACACACATACTTATACCCATTTTTTCTATAGTATGCCAAAATGTTCAGAAAACATTTAAACAAATATGTAATAAACTATTAGTCAGCAGAATAATGATGTATTATTATTGATCAAAGGTGTTAAAAAAATATTTATTCAAGTAAAATTATATTTTTTGATAATTACATTTCATTTGTATTTGCAAATCTCGGCCGAATATATTGCCAGTAAAACATCTTCTGGAGGAATTGCTTTCAAACCGAATTGCATTCGACAGCAAGTATACAAGTCTATCAGAATGTATGTACTCCATTCGGTCTGCTTTTATATCAGAAATAGTATTGAATCAAGGCTCATCTTTAGAAACGAGCACCTGTATGTATGAAAATTCCAATCTTCCAATGAATAGCTATTAAATTACATCATTGCATTTTTAAGGTCCCTGTGAATGTATACTTGTAAGTACATTTCAGAAAATCAATTTAAAGTAATAACTGAATGCACCTAAATTCAGTGCATTGAATGGATTGACAACATAATCAATTGAAAAAATAATCATTTGTTTTTTTTTTGGTATTATTAAAAAAAGTTAGGTAAATCAAAATTTTCTTTTATAGACTTAGATTTATTATTTATATTTTATTAAGGTAATATTTTAAATAGTACAAAGTATAACATATATATGTTCAAAAGATTCAAATAAAATCATTTTTCCGAATTACAGCAAATTTATTGCCAAAATATTCAGCATCTATGAAAAGGAACTCTAAGCATTATTTTTATTATTAAATATTGAACATCTCGTAGGATTTATCCAAATCCGTTTTTGACACAGCTTATTATTTTTCAATTTTATATTATTGATTTCTTGTACTAGAGGGATTTTCTTATTCGACACAGATGTCACAAAGGCGCGGATTTGTAGTGGAAAATATTTGCATAATGAAAGATTTTATTAAAAACAATAGGGATTTGGTGTTGGTATTTTTGAAGACGTGCAATAAATATTGTATTTTGTTCTATACAAATAATTTAACTTAAATCGTTCGGGCTATGATGAATTAAAATAAGTTTAAAGTATGAGGTGAATTAAATTAAAAATTACAATAAATAAAATCATGATTATACCCCAAAATTCTATTCCAAATATTTTAAAATTGCTGATAATGATTTGATAATGATTATAGCTGCACTAATTAAGATTATAACAAATAATAAGATAATTGTAACAAATAATACATTCATCAATACGCAAAATTCTATTACAAAATTATAAACTAATTTAAAAATGTGAGAGTTTTTAAAAATAATTGCAGTACATGTTAGCAATTTCAGATAATATTACAAATACAATAAGAGGCACATGGATTTACAATACGAATTAAATCTTAATAGCATTCTATTCATATCATATATCATACAAAAATTCTGTATTATTGATTTTTTATTGGTTTGAAATGGTTTTTGAGATCTTCACAAAAAATAGGATATATATATATATATATATATATATATATATATATATATATATATATACTCTATATTGATATCGTTGTTATTGAGATTTTTTTTATCATTTTGATCATAAAATTTATGTACCAAATTTTCTAAGACTATACACCAAATAAAAGAAAGCCTTATCAAAAACATGACATAACATTTATGTCAATATTTAATTATTTAAATTTGCAATATTCATTTGGTACAAAAGCACATTTTGTAATTATGCTACAAATTTATTTGGTTTACTCCAATTTATGTTACCAGTAATTTATGATGCAAAATTCCACGACTAAACGTTTGGAAAAAAATAATAATACTATGAAATTTTTGTTCTTGTTGTAATGATTTCTTAATGATATGATTTCTTAGAAGATGTCCCAACGGTTGACTAAACTATTTTTGATATATCATGTTAGTCAATTTTCTCTTGAAAACTCATTGCTATCAATATCTGCATGTGTGAAGCGATGTAACTGCTGGCCCTTAGCTCTAACCATTAAGCCATGAGAAGGTCGTAAGGAAAAAAATTGGTAAATATTCACTTCAACCTTATTAATTCTGTAACAATTACAATTTTCTTTAAAACTCAATCAGCAACGGCTTAAAACATTTCCAGTAGCTCTTTCATGTTATCATTTTTCCAAAGACCAAGCGCAACCCCTGCTCCGGGGGTTTGTTTACAATCTCCTTTCGTTCCATTTTCAAGAACATTCAGTTTCATTCGCAGCATCTTGCCACCAAATCATATTTTCTGTTGACTTTACGGCACCCTTGTTATTTTCTATTGACCTAATCTGACCGTCGACAAACGGGAGAAATAAACTCAAATCCGGATATAGGTAGACAATGTTCATATGACGGCGTGTTTGCCTTTGGAACAGGCATTGAAGGTAATGGTTGCGCGAAGGTAAAACACACATTGGAGGTAATGGTTGCGCGTAGTTTGATTTATTAGATGGAATTGGTTTCGAACTTCCTATTGAACTATTTGGCATTGAAAATGTAATTCAAATTAATTAGGTAAGTACTAATGGTGAATTAGGGGTTGAAACATTTTGCAGGATGCATTTATTTGGTGAACTAATATTTCATGATTTTTCTATTGTTTTGGTCTGAATCTGATCTGATAGTCCAACGAGCTGTTGCGATGATACTTTGTCTAAACAACGTGACTATTTGAAATGCAACCGGGAGGTCATATATATTTGAAATGGAGAGGCAAGTTTTGAACACCACAAAATCAATCTGAAATAGGTAACTATTTTTTTTTTATCAGTAATCAAGATACAATATTCTTTATGAGCTGTTGTTAAAACAAGAAAAAATGTAAGTTTAGATTAGTTAGAATTCAATCCCTACAGAGAAGTGTATTGTATTATTAACTCTTTGGGGACGGCTGTCCACCTGAGTGGAAAAACATACTCTGTGAGGCACAGACTATTTTTTATAAACAATGACTCAGTTTGCATTGAAAAGTTGAACAAATTACATATAGCAGTAATAAACAGTGTTGTATTTTGAAAATAACTAAGTTATTTTAGTAGTATTTTTAACCTTTTTTCTTTGCTATATAGTATTTTTTTGAATACTTAAAACGATGGAGCGCTTTTAAATACGGCAATACGGTAAATTTTGTGAATTAAGCAGTAGTGAAGATGGATTTCAAATAGACATTCATACAAATTTTACGAAATTACTATTCGCACCGAAGATAGTGATGAATGTGATGATGATATTATCCAACCAACAAAAAGAAGAAGAAGCTCGACAAATTAAATGAAGAGCGAAACGATATTAGCGAATGTGCCAATTATCCTTCAATAATCGAGTTTGGCATACATCAACAAACACACCGACTACAAATACCAAGCAATATAAGACATCCAATAGATTATTTTTCTTTATATTTTACAATTGAATTAGTAGACAATATAATAGAAATTATAAACCATTATAGCAGCACAAAAATGAACAAATATACAGACTAATCAGTGACATATTTTAAATGCGAGAGAAATAAAAAGGGATTGTATTGTCTGTTCTGACAGAAAAGCACTAGGAGGAAGGCGGCGAACAACATTTTATTGTAAAACATTTCAAAATCAACTAGCTATGCATTTTGGAAATTGTTTTGAACGTCACCATTCTTTATAAAATGACCAAAATAAATAAATATTATAAATGTATGTCCTTCGATGACCACAATTTTTTATCAAACAATTTGCATAACATTGACAATGAAATCAAGTTTATAGCCGGTGCAGTAGATTATTTCGAAATCGGTGCCGTCCCGTAAGTGTTAAGTCACCAAATTAGATGTACCCATCTAAGATATATTTGCCATGGACATTTATAGGACAATGATAGTAGGTACTATCCTTTATTTGTAAAATCCCTTTTTCCGTTTCATTTATCGTTGGATGATTTAGGTACACAATGTATTTTTATGTAGTACACAAAAGCGAGCCAAACAGCCTTATCTGCCTTGTTCTATATTCTTTCTACGTTATTATGTAAGTTACTGCGCCGCATAGAATGTAAAATAGAGCGCTGCTAGAATTATTTTTTACCATTCTTTCAGTTTAAAATTATTCTTTTCAATATTATTAACTTCCCTCAGGGTAAGTTATAGTAATCACAAAAAAATCGAAAATGATTTTTTTTATATATCTGTACGTTTCAAAGCCTTCTGAACATTTTTGCATACCTTAGACTAAATGAATGTATTCAAAAAAGAATCGGGTCCTATCTATAAGGAAACATGCAGATTAGTTATTGGCAAAGGCAGGTGTAGTCGTTTCGAAGATACAAAAAACATTTTACTAGTATTGACAAAATGAGCAACTAATGAAATTTTGAGACAGCAGGTCTAGAGTTTCCTAATCCAATAAAAAAGAAAAAAAAAACAATTCCATTTTCCGGTCAAAAATGATTTTTTAGGCATGTGCACGTTTTAAGATATTTTATACAGATCATAATAATATGTTCACATTTTGTGTACGAGTTCCGTACTAATGTTTACACGCTGAACTACGATGCGGCGCTTTGATATTATGACTCTAAAACAGCTATGCAACGTAATTCTTGAAAAAAAGGTTCAACATTTAAAAAAATTCAAAATATAAAAAAACAATTTTTTCAAAAAAGTCAAATATTTCCAAAATTTCAAAACTTTGAAAAATTGGTTTTCTCTAAATTTTTTTATTAATATTTTTTCGGTCAATTTTTCGATACGGAAAGTTCCAGCAATATACCTTAAGGCACGATGCCATGCACCACTAGTTTATATTTATTTGACAAGTACAAGACTCCTATAAGATGCTGTGATGATTTTTCTTATAGAAGGCAACCCAACAGTTGGCCTATTCTAAGCTAAATTTTATTATTACAATTTCTCTAATTGTGACGATTTTTTAATGCAGAAGAGCTATTTTTACTTGAAAACATATGGTTACGCACATTTTAAAGCAAAAAAAAGAACGGTATCACAACTGTGTGACATCAAACCCTCTAAAGTGGGTGTGGAATATGCAACCCCTGATGCCAAGAAAAACCCAATCTTACTAATATTCTATATTATATTGATTTTGATGTATTTGGAATTGTAGTTGCGCTTGATTGAATGGAATAACGTTATAGAAAAGTATAATTAGGAAAGGACTTCACATTTAAATTATTTTCTGTAGCGTATTTTAGTGTTAAAAAAATATCACCAGCTCTCATTTTACTACTGTCTCGATAAGATATCGGAATGGCCGTCCGTGTGTACAAGAGGAGAGCATTTTATTCAATGGATCAGTGAATTATTCATAGCAAAACCCCATCGTTTCGAAGAGGCCAGAGAACGAATGCAAAATACCTACAATAAGAACATATATGGCGATAGTTGAAAAATGTTCAAGTTCTTATAAGCTTAGCCGATGTTTGCTAGTAGATTTTATCCTGTTAATACCCTTCCGGTCTATACGCTTTTTATTTATATACGGAACGACATACAAACTGACCATGTGCACGAATCGGACGAATAATATTAGTTTTGTACCACGGATGTAAATATAGCTGGACATAAGCTTACGTATTTTATTCGAAAAATAATAAAGTGACTACATATTTATTTGTAAATTTACTACTTATAGTAATTAGTTCTATGAGCTTGCTCTATTGCCTTTATAGATGGCAATACAATATCTAGATTTGCCAAATTCATTTGGATGAATATTTTATTGAAATAACTTTAAAACTAATGACCTTATTATTGGATGCAGCAATGCCAAAAAGAGCTATTTTCTTGGAGACATATTCCTATCAATATTTCAAGTGAATACTGATTTCACTGCATTGACATCAAACTACCAAAAACCCCCGAGTTTTAGATTTCGAGTCGAAAGCTCTAACCATTAAAGCCATGGAGAAGCCCAAATAACTAATTCCAATAAGTTTTATTCTAAATTAAATTTATCTTGAATTATAGGATGTACAAATTATTGTGTTTTAAATATGACATCAGGTAAAATGTTTTAACAAATTTTCAGAAAACGTTGATGTACAACAAATACCCTAGTAATTATGTCGCATAATTTAAATATAGTAAAAAACTTTAAATTTATTCAATTTGATTCGATAAATTATGATTTATTTAAAATGCTTTTATTGCTCCATAAAAATGATCAAGCGCCATTTTTGTTTTTTAATAGAAATTTGTAATTTTTTAGAACAAAAGATTATAAAATGCAGTGATCAACGCGACGTCTGAAATCAAGTAGGCTCAAATCTAATTTAAAAACAAATGCAATATACATTCTATCAATATATTTTTAAATTTTTACACAAAGTTTTGAATTCATCAAATACACGTTAAATTGAATGTATTTATTACAGTAACATATTACAAACAGAAATTGGCATCCATATTCACAAACTCAAAAATTTCGAAGGTGAGACAGCTCGATATTCATAAAAACTTGAATCAAGAAGAAAGTTACGAATTTATAAAATCACCCCAATATAAAGAAGTCCTAGACCACAAATCTATTATAGATTTCGGATACTGCAACATCGCAAATTTCATCATTATCTAATTAAAGATATTTTTTGATGAACTTATCATCTGGTCGATTATTTGCTTGATTCTTCATCAATAAAAGGTTTGAATGCAGGTATAGTTGATATACGAAACCATTAGCTGCTATCTGAAGAAATGTATCCATTTTTCTTACCAAAAGTTTGATCATTTTTGTGCGCCACCACATTTTTGACAAATTGGATTATATGGTACAAATGGAGTCATGAGATGGTGTTATGAAAACATTGAATCAAGATGAAAGTAATAAACGTATAAAAACACTCCAATATAAAGAAGTCCCAGACCACAAATCTATTATAGATTTCGGATATTGCAACATCACCAATTTAATCATTATCTAATTCAAAATACCTTGTGATGAACTTATTATCCGGTCGATTAATTGCTTGATTCTTCATCAATAAAAGGCTTGAATGCAGGTATAGTTGATATACGAAATCATTAGATGCTGTCTGAAGAAATGTATCCATTTCTCTTACCAATTTGTACCAAAAGTTTGTTCATTTTTGTGCGCCTCCACATTTTTGACAAATTGTATTATATGGTACAAATGGAGTCATGAGATGGTGTTATGAAAACATTGAATCAAGATGAAAGTTACAAATTTATTTAATCACTCCAATGCAAGGAAGTCCCAGACCACAATTCTATTATAGATTTCGGATACTGCAACATCACCAATTTAATCATTATCTAATTCAAAATACCTTGTGATGAACTTATTATCCGGTCGATTAATTGCTTGATTCTTCATCAATAAAAGGCTTGAATGCAGGTATAGTTGATATACGAAATCATTAGATGCTGTCTGAAGAATTGTATCAATTTTTCTTACCAATTTGTACCAAAAGTTTGTTCATTTTTGTGCGCCTCCACATTTTTGACAAATTGTATTATATGGTACAAATGGAGTCATGAGATGGTGTTATGAAAACATTGAATCAAGATGAAAGTTACAAATTTATTTAATCACTCCAATGCAAAGAAGTCCCAGACCACAAATCTATTATAGATTTCGGATACTGCAACATCACCAATTTTATCAATATCTAATTCGAAATATCTTTTGATGATCTTATTATCCGGTCGATTAATTGCTTGATTCTTCATCAATAACAGCTTCGAATGCAGGTATAGTTTATATACGAAACCATTAGATGTTATCTGAAAAAATGTATACATTTTTCTCACCAATTTGTACCAAAAGTTTGTTCATTTTTGTGCCCCACCACATTTTTGACAAATCGGATTATATGGTACAAATGGAGTCATGAGATGGTGTTATGAAAACATTGAATCAAGATGAAAGTTACAAGTTTAGAAAATCACTCCAATATAAAGAAGTCCTAGACCACAAATCTGTTATAGATTTCGGATATTGCAACATCACCAATTTATTCATTATCTAATTCAAAATATCTTGTGATGAACTTATTATCCGGTCGATTAATGGCTTGATTATTCATCAATAAAATGCTTGAATATAGTTGACATACAAGACCATTAGATGCTATCTGAAGAAATGTATCCATTTTTCTCACCAATTTGTACTAAAAGTTTGTTTATCCTTGTGCGCCATCACATTTTTGACAAATTGGATTATATGGTACAAATGGAGGCATGAGATGGTGTTATGAAAACATTGAAGTGAGCAAAGATATGAATTTCTTCAATTGATGACAAGTATCACGAGCCATAATCTTCACAGATGCATGATCAATTACAGTTTTTTTTTTTAAATTATACCTCGCAAATATGGTCTTTGACTTCAAGATGCAAGTTGGAGGATTTCACGAATGAATTTCGTGAAAATTTAGACCAACAATCAGTTCAATTTCTTCAATCCTGGAATTGTTGATCTGGATCGACTGTCTTAACACGGCGCCAACGTGTTTTGACAGATAAGTTTTACAATGAATGTGTTTAGTCATTCATTTATATCAGGAAAAACAATATCCAAGTCAGAAGAAATGAGGAATATCTATATGAATCATCTTCCTCTTCAAAGAGATTTTGGGCTTTTCTCCAGATTTAATGTTAAAATACATTATCACAAGTATAAATTTTAAAATTAAATTTGTATGAAATTTTCTGGTATATTTTCTGTCATAATAAATTTAACTTGTGAAAGATTTGTTTTTCAATTTATTTTTTGCTCAGATGTACATTGCATTGAATAGGTCATCTGAAAGTTAATATTGATATTTTTATTTTATTTTATTTGCTAAATATTATGAAAATAATATTTTGGTTTTTCATTTATACCAAAATCATTGCTTCTAATTATAACTTTATCTTCATAAATAAAAATACTATAATGTCAATATATGTATACTAAGTGCAATTTGCACAAAAAATTACCTTATTTTATAATCCATAATTTTCATGTATATAATAATATTCTGTTCTGTTGACTATAATTTTGAAATTATTATAATATAAAAAATGTTATAGGAATTGGGAAAGTAATAGTAAAATTTTATATACTAGAAATTTTAAAATTATAAATTTTCAATTTAGAAAGCTAAAACTATCATTTGTTTACTAATGTAACTGGTTTACTCAATCAAAATATTATTGACCATATAAATTATAACAAAATAGTATAAGATTTTGCATAAAAAATTAATGTAAATAAATATGAAAATATAATATCTTAATATAGAATATACAAATCTGTACCTTTTTCAGTTACATTTAGCAAAGTTTGGTATTTTAAGCGTTTTGGACTACAGGTAAGTCAGAGACTCCTGATATTTACGGAAATTTGATAAATCTCAGGAAAGTGATATGGGAAATACTTTTGAGTTAAATATTTTATTACTCGTAATTTTATTTAATATTATAACAATAAATGAATTCGAAACTTGAACATTCATAATCTCAAAATTCAGTGATTTATATAGTTAAAGTTAGTTCATGAGATAAAAAATAATAAATAAGACCTAACACCAAGACATTTATTGTAACTTATGTGTTGAGTCTTTGTATCATTTTCATTTCTATTTTTGTGCAATTTTATAAAATACAGACATTGTGCAAAAGCAGTGCTCAGGATCAGCGAACCAGAGAAAACATATGGAGCGTCGCCTGAGTTCGGATTATATTTGCTACATATGTGGAATATATTGTACAACATTGTTATAATTATATACGTGGAAAATTACAAAGAAAATATGGTACTGCTAAATCCCGAATAAAATAATTACATATTGTTACAAATCCTTTGTGATACAAAATTCAATTACATACGTATTTTCTTCAGTTACATCAACTATTAATTGTGGTAAGTTTGTTTGTATCATATTTCTAGTAGACACGAAAACCATAGGAAGGTCTATTTTTTGTCAATAATAAAGTCTTCATATTTCTATTAGAAGAATTTGTTTATTTCATTGTAAATTGCAGAATAGAATTAAAAAAAATATCATTACATAATATGATTATTCACAAATTTCAAAACTTGAATGCTTCAATGTGAATATTTACATATGAATATATCTTTCGCATACATTTATCGAATTTTTAGTGTCATTTTAATTTATCTTTTTGGGACCTCGGTCGTAGGGAGTAGGAGTTTTCGAATAGTTTTACCAAAAAACAGTTTTATTCGGTTTAAAGAAGAAGTTTTTATGAAAAAAACTATTTTCTCGAAGAATTTGTACAATAATCTTAACCAGAGCATTTCGAGTGATTAAAAGTAAATTTTTGAAATTACTGTTAAATATTGTATGTTAATTTTTGACCTAATTTAGTAGAAGGAAAAAATAATAGACTAGGATTAAATAACTTTAAAAACAATTCTTTACTGATTGTTTTTGCATAATTTTCACATATAAGAGTGAAAATATAAATCCTTACATATAAGGGTCTACAGATTTTTTCATCAATCTAAAACATTTGGCTGCATTTTTACTTTTTCAAAGTGTCAATTATATAATGGTCTACTCAGAGAAAAAAAGTGGTTGACCACTGGATTGGCCTCTTAAATAAGGTACTAGGTTAGAATGTACGTTATCAAACATTGATTGTAAAATAGTTTAGTTTGTTTTTTAATCTTTTACAGATTCCAACTAAAAACTGTACTTCCAAACATTGCTGCACAAAGTTAACTATACTTCATCGCTACTAAAAAAATTATTTATAAAAAGACACGAGAAGTTAGTAACCAAAGTGAACCATTGCAAAAATTGGGGCACCTTTGGATACGGTCAGGATATGATGAGTTTCTCACTAAATAATATTGCCAAACAAGAATAAACATAATATTTATATATTTCGTCGAATGGCAGCAAAATTTCTGGTCTGGCTGTGAAGTTGTTTCGCGTTTTGCAAAAGCCCAGAGTGAAGCACAGAGCTATTTTATATATACAATAAAAAGGAAATCAGGAAATGTAAAGTTAGATGACTTTGAAATAGTATGTATGCAAAAAAAAAATAGTATATAAATTAAATGGAGATAATGTAAACATAATGAAAAAATAGCAAATTTTTATACACCGTTTGATAGCGTACAGTTTTATTCATTTTAATCCACACGAGTCACCAACTTCTCATATATTGATAATGATATGATAACAATAGGATTGATATCTAAAAAAAAATCCATGTGGTTAAGAAGTGTCATCACAAGAGGTCATAGGACACAAAATCAGATTGCTGTTCTCATTCTGATCAAATTGCTGTTCAGTTAAAAAATCACAATGCAACTATTTTAAATCCCACAAAATTATACCCACTGTCTATATCAAAGAGACAAATCTTACAGCAAATAATATGAATAAAGTACCAAATCGTGAGGAAATTCTGACAACCGCATCTATCACCAATGTATATTTATGTTACCTACATATCTAAGTTTACCATGTAACAACATTTCGTGGCAACAGATATACAAGGTTTTCTAGAAAATTGTGCATCTGCGGAAAGCGTTCTGGCGTTTTGCACGTTGATGCACCTGACAGACAGTCAGTCATTCACGCGATGTGCATTTCTTGTTTATGCATCTATTCATCCGGGCTTAAGGCGCCGCGCCGGAGAAATGTAACAGTATCGTAACAGTACGTGCGAGTTGGATGTAAAAGATATGGGCAAAGGTAAGGAAGAAATTCGAAAAAATACCCTTGAAGTTATATTGCGTAAATAAATCAAAAATTCTACAGATGTAGTACATTCTCAGGCGTGAATGCTACAATATTCATTTTCATTGTGATGCATAATGGTATGAATTAGAGATGGGTAACTCACTCCGATGCAATTCCTCCCTCGGAGTGAATCCGAGAAGAGTTGTCTCACAGGATTTGTCATATCCGACTTCCCTAAACTGGTACTATGATCTGTTAATATGTGCAGATTTATCTTGAGATTTTTTACTAATACAAAGATTTGGGTCGAAAGAAGTTTTCGTCTCACAGCCAGTTTTAGGACTTTTCAGGTATATAATGTCTCAAAATAATACTATTTTGTATTCTATATTCTGTATACGATAATGTTTGTCCGTAAATGAGCCTTTTCAATGATATACAACCAGCTAAATAAAATAAAAAATATTTAGTATTGTATTATAACTTTTACACAATTATGATTTTATAATTGTGTAAAAATAACAGTATGCTAATCATACTACCTGATGTATAATTATTTCTCGAAAAGGAAATAATAAAAAATGTGAGGTATTATTATTTTGTGAAAAATATTATATACAAAGGTTTGTTCTTATTTCGTATATAAGGTTTACTGCATTATTTTCAAATAAACATAAACGGATTCATAAAATTCTATATTTTCTCTTCATAAATAATTACAAAATTGATTTTGATTCCCGAACTTTTGGTCAATTGGAGATTTGTATACACATTGAAATGCATAAAATAGTAATTATTATAATAAAATGAACAAAAATGTTTGAACTATTTCCAAAGTATCAACAAATCCTTAGATATGTTAACACACTAGAGAACACATTTGTGTCAAGTATTATGTTTCAAAGTTGTTGGAATTGTGGAGTTGTGAAGTGGATATAACTCTTATCTGAAGCGGAGTCAAATCCTAACCGATCCGGCTTCGGATATGATAAGCCCATCTCTAATATGAATACTATAGCGTTCAAACTTCAAAATCGATTATTTTGATTTTAATTTGTTACAACCTTACGTTTTGCCAATTATTACAGCTATCAAAAACGAGCCTTTTCAACGGTATACAACCAGCTAAAAATAAAAAATATTTAGTGCTGTATTATAACTTTTACACAATTATGATGACATTCATGATAATTAATGACTGTTTTTGTGTATTATGTATGAATTTTCATATTATATTATCTTTTGTGGTAGTTACTAAATAACTTGACGAGGATTCTATAGCATTCATGGTATGTAACGATTAAAATATTATAATCTAAGTTACCATTATAAATGGCGTTTTAATCCAATTTCGCTTATTAGAACAAATTCAAAAATAATATGCCTGCAATTTTGCTGAGTAGTACCTTGCTGAGTAGACTGTTAGGCAGTGGAAATAAGTAGTAAACAAAATACTCTATTTTTCCAGTTCTTGAATACAAATTTCATTTTAATATTTTATAATATATCTTCTTATTTATAAAGTATTTCTGAAATGATGTATGTAAATATACTCCTCCTAAACGATTATTCGGATTTTGATGAATCTTTTTGAAGTTTTTTAAGCGATTTTTTTAGTATGTATGTGATTATAAAAATATAGCAATATTGCAGAAAAAATGGAAAAAAATTGCGAAAAAAAACATATCATTGCTTGACATTGAAATTTTGATACTTGAAAACTGTCATTGCCAAAAATGTTGATTTACTTGAAATTTGAACTCAGTTTAAGCAGGCCTAGACAATATTAGTATATAATATCCATATTCATGATTATGAATGAGAAAAATTTAATATCTACAAATATTAAATTGTAGACATGTAGAAATGAAATTTCTTGAATATTCTGATTGACCATTTAATAAATCAAAATGCATAAATCAGTATAGATATTAATCGGAATGTAAATTGAACATCGCATTAAAAATTGTTTGTGTTATTCATAGGTATTACTCCTTCGTCTCCACTAAATGTAAATACTAGCATTTCTCTTCTGAAAAAAAGCATGAATATAAACGCGTTCTTCAGTTTTTCTAAACCCTCTCAACATGGAGTTGTGTATACATAGAGATATGCTTATTGTTAGTGAACAGTATAAAAAATAACGACGTGTTTCGGATAAAGGCAATTTTCTTTATGCATCGTCACGATCGTATAGGACATACGTGATCAGTCGTTTATATATAGAAAAGATATGAAAATAAAGTTGCTTTGAGATAACAATGTGTGCTATCTAAAACTATTTCATAAAATTATATATTATATTCTTTCACTGCTAGCATAGTTTTTGAATATACAATATTATTCAAAATAAATCTTAGGATATTTATATGTAACATATAGAACGAAGTATCTCAATAATTTGATTCAGAATACGATCAGGTAACGTGTTATAATATTATTAATAGTTTTAATATTGACAATTATTTGTTCATAGGTTCACGTATTAGATGGGTCATGATTCAGATGAAAGTAATATAGAACATTGAATTAACACACGAAAAAAGAAATAATGAATTTAATCAAATTCGCTCATTGTTAATATAAATATTTCTGTACTTTCTGAATTAATAATAGTTTTTGAGATTATTGAATCATTTGTGCACATGCACCTTTATTGTATTCTTTAGTAGCGTTAGTATTATTTTCTATATGTTCATATATAAAACTTAAATTATTTTGGCATACTCTATATACAATGGATGAATGTACCAATATCTGTGCTTAATGATTACAAGATCTGAACTAAATTAAAGTCCTAAAAAATCACTTGACGTAGTAATTTCAATTTGCAAACTGTAAATATTTTGTAATTTTGTCATTACATGCGGATTTAAAATTTTAATAACGTATATTATCTATTATTATATTTGTTTGAAATCAGAATGCCAAAATAGTTTTGTTTAATTCAATATTTTTACATTAGACTATAATAATTTTGGATGTATGATATATAACATATTAAAGCAAAAAAATAGGTGCCGATTCTGCCGTAAAATAGACCTACGTAAGGGCTATGTTACGTAGCGTTTTTCATACAAAATGGTACTAAATACTGTCAAGATATTGGCCATAAATGCCAACAAAACAATATGATCATAACTGCATCTTTGTGACGGCATGATAACATATGAGTGAAGTTGCATTTTTAGTGTGAAACGCCTAATCTCACAGCAAATATTTGACAGTAGAGTGGTATCTCAATTTACGAGTGATTCAAAAAACGAGCCGCCAAAAAACAATTTGTTGCTTCGACATACGAGCAAAATTCGAGATACGAGCTTTGAGCGAATAAGAGTTTTCTAGGAACATGTTAATGGCGAAATGAAAATATGAAAAATTTCGTCAGTTGTACCAATGATTTTCCTACCCTAATAATATTTTAACTGTTTTTATAGTAACTTACTTTATATTTAAAAAAATTAATTATAAATTAACATTAATTGTGTAGTAACGATTAACCCACGCGAATATATTAAGGATTATTTTAGCGATTGAAATTTTGTGTATACATTAATAGTGATTGTACAATTATATATGTCGAGTTCGCGTTTTTCTGCTTTTTGTAGATTTACAAAATGTTATGTTCTTATAACCACGGATCTAAAGAAAAGAGCCATGTCTCTTGAATTAGAGGGTAAAATCATTAAAAACTATGAGGATGACGAGGATGTAGCAACATAAATGTGTCCTGTGTTTAAACTGAAGGATTTGATGAAGGGTACAACTTCAGCAAAGGGCATTACAATAATTTACACGCAGATTTATAGGCTCTAAAAATTTGTGGATAAAAATCACCCTGAAAAAGTTGCATAAATTTTAACATACTATTCAACCTATACGTTTTGTGTAAAGTTCTATCCCACAATCAGTTGTATTTTGAATTATTCCATTTAATCTGTCAAAGGAAAATAATTTAAGCCTCAATTAATTTCAAACAAAAGAATATTTCGTTTCTGTTTCTGCTAAAATGTTGCATATTTCGCCTTCCACCCTCGTGCACATGTTATATCTCAAGCAAAATCTAAAACGCTGGTATGAGCAAAATTATTCCTTTTGTCTTGACGCCTGCTCGCTCTCAGAACGGCAAAGCAATCTTATTTTCATTTCTCATTCCGTGCAAGTACATATAGAAGGTCTTCTGCGTCTTCTGTGAACAAACGAATTGGCATCTCGGTGTTATCAATTTTGTATTATGCGTTTTCTGTTTGCCGTTCCTATGAGCTACTGTACAAAATGCGAAATTGTCTCTACTCGCGCGTTTTACACCAGAGACGAGAGCACGATCCGTGGAATAGAAAGGATTCTTCTCGTCTAAGAAGATCATTGGATGAAAAAAATAGTGATAGCACTTTATTGCGATTAAACTAGAAAGATTACCAAACATGACAAACTAGCAACACTGTTTAGAGCCGATTAGTTAATATATGAAGAGCTCGTGATCTACCGAGATGCTGCTAACTACTCTTTTCTGCTGAAAATAGTCGACTTTTTGCGAATAATGCGCCGCAGTATCAGATATAATTTTTGGCTATATCAGACCATTAAAAGATGATATATTGTTTGAAATATTGTTATTGACACGTTGTTAAAGGTTGCTACTTACTTGATAGTAAATGTAATAGTGATTTTATTTTTTTGAATATTGAGTTAGTGTTACTTAGATGGGTGTTGTGATGTTACTAATTAACAATGTCTCTATGATTTTATATTACTTTTCTGATTGGTATATTTCTGGGTACAAGCGTCTGCCCATTACATATTTGTCTGATCAAATACTTACATATGATTTAGTTCGGTCGAGTTAAAAGAATCTGAACTTCTCAGAAAGGCAGATTAATGATTGATGGACAATTTAGGAAGAATAAAAAGAATGTAAGAGATTATTAACTTTTCGTAGGGTAAGTTATATTGTAATCGTACAAAAATCGAAATTGAAACCTATTCTAAATATTCTAATAATATCTAAATTATCTTCGCGTTTTGAAGGTTACAGAACATTCTGGCATACCTTAGAAAAAATCGTTTTGTGTGTTCGCAATTTTTTGTCCACGTGCACGGAGCAACCAATTTGAATGGTTAAAAAAACATTCGATGCCTATTGATAGAAAGAAAGACTGATTGATTAGTTTTTGGCAAAGGCAGGTTCAGCTGTGACGGGAATACGGGGCAAAAAGTGCAAAAAAATAGAAATCGAGATTTTGAGAGAACGGAGTATTCAATTTGAATGATCCATAAAAATATTCAATTTGTAATGATTGGGGGAAGTGGTTATTAGTTTTTGGCAAAGGCACGTTCAGCCATTTCAAAGTAAGCTAAATAATGTGCAAAAAGTGGCAGTTTTTGCGGGAACTAAGTATCTAATTTGAATGATTCAAAAAAATTTCTGCAAAATTAAAAAAAATTTCTTCTCAAATATTTGGAAATGGAAAATAATTGAAATTTTAATTTTAATTCTGGCCAAAGTTCACTTATATACTTTAAATGAATAATTTTAAATTTACAATTGAATTTATATAATTTTTAAAAATATTAGGCAATGTCCTTTATTATTATTTTAAATCCAAAGAATTAAGTTTTGTTTATATACTTCTTTGTAATACATATATAAATATCGTCGTTCAGTTCTGAAGCTTTTATATTTTGTCTATAAAATAAAAATAATAAAGTTTGAAGTATTTAAAAATAACCTAATTAAAAACATTTAATATTTTTCGAATATTTCGTTGCGGCATGGAAAATTCCAGGAATTTGCCTTAAGGCACGATGCCACACACACTACTAGTTTTATGCATCGAAATAAAATAGACATAAAAATATCTATATAATTTCATTGGGCCAGGGTTGAAGCTTAACCTTTTATGGAACAAATATTCTCATTCTAGAATCCGAACAAAAAGGTAATGCTCCTCATACCATAAACATATACATTCCTATATCACCGACAATTTTCCAGCAGATTTGAACAACATTACATATCCCTTGTACATTTACAAAAAACATCATAATAACGACACTCATTATTTATTTCAAACAAAACCTTTGCATATGAAGAATTTAGGCCGACAAAGACATTTCTGACATTTCCCATATGGGTAGCGTGAAATGCTAAAAGAATTAAACAGACAAGCATCACATTTTTCAGAGGGGCATACGGTTTTGTTCTCTTGATAATTTGAAAGAGAACGTTGTGTCCAGGGCAACACCCCTGGGTGCTTTCCAGTCCATGCATTTTTAATGCACTTGATGGATTAAACTTTGTACTGTGTCCAAAGTGAGCTCTGTACAATCATTCTTATTACCGAAGAGAAAAACAGAAATTCAGATGGTACTAAATGTGAACCTTAAGTCATTTGAGAATACTGAGATAGAATTATTACTGAGTTTATAACTCCCAGTGGACAAGTTCTAGTTCACGTTACAAATTTATTTTCTTTATAAAAAGTTGTTGAAGTATTAAGCATTTGAGGCATTAATTTTTCAAATTTAAGATATACATAATTTTTATTTGAGAATTTTAATTTCTCATTTTCAAAAAAATGATAAGAAACGTTTATAAATATATATTTATAAAATATTTAATACGTAGTGTGAAAATAGTTTTAATTAAATTAGTAAAATTCTAGAAGTTTATATATAATTTAATTATATAAATTAAATGCTCCTAAAAAGTATAAACTAAAAACACGTTTTTAACGTGAAGAGGATGATATACTAATAATCCATTTACAGTCAAAATAGTCGAAAATTACATTTGGACAATGCAAATTCAGAAAAATGATCGCTGTTTGAATGCTAGTACCCCAGCACTCAATGATCAAGCCAAAACGGGGTGATAGTATTGACATGAAAAAATTTAGAAAAAAAATCTCACGTTATGAGCTTTGAAGTGCAACCTAGAAGCTAGAAGAAAAAGTTACCATTTTTAGGGTATTTTTTCAATTTTTATTCGTTTTGATCATTCAAACTTAACCGTAAACAGCATTTTCAGATCCACAGAGAGAAACATGACAATTGTCCCAAGTTTTTGACAAAATTAAGATTTTTTTGTTGAACTAAGATTTTTTTGTTGAATTTAATATTTTCCAAATAGTTCGACTTTAAGGAGCTTTGTCAAGAAATCTACTAAAGTATGGCAGCAAGTGTTTAGGTTTTTAGGTTTTTATGTTTTACTAGAATATTTCAATGTGTATCACCAAGTATTGTAGCATTTTACAATCCAGATTTAGTACCAATTTTTTAATGAAAATATTAATACATTTTTTTCAAGGACGGCCTTTCAAAGTCATTTCAAAAATTTTGAATATGTAACTCAACAAAAAGTATTTTAATTTTTAAATACTTGGGACCATTGTGATTATATAAAGTAATCAACTTCATTTATCTAAAGATAATAATTGAACTAGGCATAGTAACTAAAATATGTATAATATGAAAATCTGTAAAAAATATGTATCAAAAGCGAACCTCAGAAATGAAATAAAATTGTTTCAACATATAGTACAAGTATAAGAAAAAAGCTCAATTTAATAAAATTATGAATAATAAATTGAATATATTAAATCTCAAAACATAGAGAACACATAATGTACATGTTAAATATATACATGCATGTGAATATTTACAAAAAGCATTTTAATTTATACGAATAATTTTATTTTAATAACCCGAAGCCATGAATATAAATAACAATAAGTTTTCAATTGATGCATTATATTAATGCATTGAATTAACATAGAGTATAATAAAATATAAAACATAAAATATCATGAATAAAATCAAATGAAATAATTATGCATACAATAAGGACAAAAAAAAATATTGGTGGATGACAATTATCACCGGAAAAATATTACAAAACATTTCACAATAATTTGCAACAAGTTTTCCTTATCATTTATTTCACAGCAATAAAAATTTTGTATTTAAAAAGGCAAACGTTTTTAAACGGGAAATGCAAACACCCGGTTTAGTTAGTAACGGAAAAAGTTTATTCTCAATAACGACGTAAATAAAATATCATTTGCAGCTATAATGGAACACTTTATATTTAAATACAATGATTATATAACTTCGTAAAACTCGTTTGTTTTTCTCCTCTTTTCTCTTGAGTATCTGCATAAACTTTGTTCGCATCGGCGACAGAAAAGTCGCGTCGCCGTTGAAAGCAATTTGAAATAATATTCCGGACTCCTTTTAGAGAAGTTAAACTGTTTGTTAATAATTTGAAAATAGTTAGTAGTTCTCACTTAGGAAAATTGAGAAAATACAAAGTCTAGGTGTCGAACTACTATATAATTAACGTTAAAAAGATCTGTTTACGCCAAAATAAAGCATCCTATAATATTAGAAGATAAACAAAAGAAAAGCAATCTAAAATCCGTACAAAACAATTGTATCAATGAAATACTTTCGATTTTGAATATATTATAAATATACAGTGAAATTTGTAATTATATTAAAAATAAATCGAAATTATTATTCTAAGTATAGTGTTTTATGAAAAACAATAACGGTCCTTCAAGAATTAAAACAAACAAACAAAACTAGTGGTGTGTATGACATCGTGCCTTAAGGCAAATTGCTGGAACATCCCGTACCGTAACGAAATGTTCGAGGAATATTAAATCTCTTCAAATAGGTTATTATAAATCAATACTGTAACATTGTCTAATGTTCATAAGAATTATAGAGACTGAATTGCAAAGTTGAAAATATTTGTTTAAAGTATATTAGAAGTTAAGCCAGAATTACAATTAAAATCTGAATTATTTTCGATATACAAAAAATATTTTTTGAAAAAAAAAATTTAAATAAAAATAAAACTTTTTTTTGCCAAAAGCAATTATATTGTTAAAACAAGCAGAAAATTCTTTGAATCATTTAAATCGGACCCGCTTAGTTCTCTCAAAATTTGCAATTTTTTGCACATTCAGCTCTGTATCTCCGAAACCGCTGGACTTGCTTTTGTCAAAAACTAATCACCACTTCTCCCCTGAATGTTTTTTTGATCATTCAAATCCAATGCTCCGATTGCTCAAAAACTCGATTTCTTTGCTCCGTATCTCTGAAACGGCTGGACCTGCCTTTGCTAAAAACTGATCAGCTCATCTCCCAATCAATAGAAATCGAATGTTTGCAGCGACACTAGCTCTCCTACTATTGAAAAATAGTAGTAAAGAGCTACACTAGCCTCCACACTATTAGGGACCCTAATGTGTGGAGGGGGTCAGGCTTCCAGGTATATAACCAAAGCAGTTACCATCCTCGATCTCTTTTCTCTTCTACTGGTCGAGCAGGCAACACCTAGGAAAACTACGGAGTCCAACCAAGGAATACCAAGAATACCGGCATTCGACCAAGAAGATTTTGTAAATTATTATAATTTTGTAATAAACTTTATTTTTCATTTATAGTGTCTTGATTTTTATATGTGGGACTACCCCACATAATTGGTGACCCCGACGTGATATTGAACCACATAGAGGAGTATCCGTATAGAGGACAAAAAAAAAACAAATAATGAATGAAGATATGCAGGACACTAAAGGGGAACTGGACGCAATCTCACGCAAGCAACTAGTAACAACCAACAGCAAGACATCATACAAAAACTAATTGATAAAAATGATCAGCTAACACAGCGTGTGGAAGATCTTACAGAGCAATTAGCCAAGTTAACCTATCGTAGCAGACTCAACCTATCAGCAAATAGAAACCGTAGCCCATTTCGACAAGACAGGTCTAACCACTTCTTCAGGCCGAGAAGTACTTCTAGATCGCGCAACCGTAATACATTCTGTTGGTACCACGCCAAATTCGGAAAGAAGGCAAGAAAATGCGAGAGTCATTGTTCGTTCAGAGAGGAAAACTCCAACGGCAAGGAGTGATGGCGACCTATCCTTGCTCTTCATCAAGCCGTCGCCTCTTCATAAGTGATCGCAGAACTAAGGTACAGTTTTTGGTCGACACAGGTTCAGACGTTTGCGTGTATCCAAGGCGCTTAACTGCTAAACCTAATCCTCAACTAAACTATACTTTGTCTGCAGCCAATGGAACCAACATACGCACGTACGGGGATATTATTTTACAATTAGATTTTGGACTAAGAAGAAATTTTACTTGGAGATTCATCGTAGCAGACGTAACAATGCCTATACTTGGAGCAGACTTTTTGGCGTACTACAATATCATTATTGATATAAAGAATTCTCGTCTACATGACAACCTGACATCACTGTCATCTCCAGGATGTGTCACATTCTCTCGGATACAAAGTGTCAAGTCTATATTTGGAGATAGTGCATACAATAAATTATTAGCTGATTTTCCATCCATCACCAGACCATCAGGCTTGTGTCAAGAAAGCAAACACAAAACATTTCATTATATTAGAACCACTCCAGGACCTCCAGTTTCTTCTAGACCACGACGCCTCAAGCCAGAATTACTTCGCGTAGCCAAAGAAGAATTTAAGAATATGGTAGAATTAGGCATTGCAAGACCCTCCGATAGTTCTTGGTCTTCACCTTTACATCTCACACAGAAAAAGGATTCGACGTGGCGTCCATGCGGAGATTATCGGCTACTCAACTCACGCACAATTCCAGACAAATATCCCGTTCGTCATATTGCGGACTACGCCCATAATTTAGCAGGATGTACTATATTTTCAGTGATTGACTTAGTGAAAGCCTTTCAGCAAATTCCAGTCCATCCTGATGATATTGCAAAAACAGCAATAATAACACCATTTGGGCTGTTTGAGTTCCCGTATATGACTTTTGGACTAAGGAATGCAGCACAAACATTTCAGCGATTTATAGATGAGGTTACACAAGGTCTGGATTTTTGTTATGCATACCTAGATGATATTCTTATATCATCTACATCGCTAGAAGAACACCAAGATCATCTCCGCCAATTATTTCAACGTCTGAAAGACCACGGCGTTGTCATTAATCCAGCGAAATGCGTATTAGGTGCACCCAAAGTTACATTTCTTGGTTATGAAATTTCTAAAGATGGAACTTTGCCACCACAAGACCGTATCAACGATCTCCAAGAATATCCGTTACCGGCAACCTACTCAAAGCTGCGACGCTTCATAGGAATGATTAATTATTATCGAAGGTTTATTCCTCACATAGCTGAATTTCTTGCTCCGCTACACAAGCTGCTCTCAGGATCTACCAAATCTGGATCACAACCAATTTCTTGGACCCCACAGCTTCAAGATAACTTCGAGACTTGTAAGAAAGAATTGGCTAAAGCAACATTACTAGCACATCCAGTTCCAAATGCTCAAACAGCATTATTTAGCGATGTATCCAACCATTCTATCGGTGCAGTATTACAGCAGTACATCAATGGCACTTGGCAACCTTTGGGCTTCTTTTCAAAAAAACTATCTGAGAAACAACAACTATGGCCAGCATATTATCGAGAACTTTTGGCTGGATACGAAGCAGTGCAACATTTTCGAAGCTTACTGGAAGGCAGACATTTCATTTGGTTCACTGATCACAAACCTTTAATTCACGCTTTTTCCCAACGAAAGGACAAGCTGCCGCCAATACAATTAAATCAATTAAGTTTCTTGTCGCAGTTTACAACAGATGTTCGCTATGTTAGTGGACAACAAAACATTGTAGCCGACGCTTTCTCAAGAACAGAAGCCATAACATCGCCTTTGGATCACTCCGTTATTGCTAAATCTCAAGACGAAGATGAAGAACTGGTAACGCTCTTAAAATCAGATACTGCTTTCAACCTGAAACGCATCGCTATTCCAGGAACCAAAGAACAATTATATTGCGACATATCTCAAAATCGATTACGTCCTTATGTTCCTGCTGAACATAGACGACATATTTTTAATACTCTGCACAATCTATCTCATCCAGGTATAAAAACCACAACTAAACTCATCACGGATAGATTTGTTTGGCCTGGCATTCGCAAGGATTGTAGAACCTGGGCTCGAAGCTGCATCTCATGTCAACGCTCCAAAATTGGTCGGCATATAGTCACACCACTTGGAGAGTTCAAAGTGCCACCCGCCAGATTTCTGCATGTTCACATTGACATTGTCGGACCACTTCCACAATCAAAAGGCTTCAAATACCTATTCACCGCTATAGACCGTTACACAAGTTGGCTTGAAGTTTTTCCTCTATCAGATATTACCGCAGAAAGTGTAACCTGGGCTTTCCTGTATTCTTGGATTTCACGCTTTGGTGTTCCATCTCAAGTAACAAGCGACCAAGGACGGCAATTCTGTTCAGCTATTTTTCAAGGAGTAACCAAACTACTAGGAATTTCCCACATTCCTACTACAGCATATCACCCGCAATCGAATGGATTGATTGAAAATGCTCACAGGCCACTGAAAACAGCCCTCATGTGCCATGCAGACCCGTCATGGATGGATTCTCTACCAATTATTTTATTAGGAATTCGAGCTTCTGTTAAAGAAGACATTAAAAGCAGCAGCGCCGAATTAGTATACGGATAACCGCTTCGTCTACCTGGCGAATTTTTAATCGGCACACGCAAGGAGATACCAACAAGCGACTTCTTGAGAAATCTACATCGACATTTCGAAACAATACATCCAACTCCTACATCTGCACATGGATCGAAAAAGACTTTTGTACATAAAGAACTAAGTAATGCAAAATCTGTATTCCTTAGGGAAGACGCTCTGCGACCAGCGCTTTCTTGTCCATACAGAGGTCCGTATGAAGTCATAGATCGAAACTCCAAAACATTGAAAATTAAAATTGGAGAACGCAATGTAAGAGTATCCATCGATCGTGTCAAGCCCGCTTTCACCACAGAAGACGACCAAAGTACGAGTCCAACTCCATCCAGCGCTACAGAACATACCTCCAATCAATATAGAACACGGTTTGGACGGGTAGTCCGTCCTCGCATCCAATAAAATTAATACAATTTTATTGACTCGCCAGGGGGGTATTGCAGCGACACTAGCTCTCCTACTATTGAAAAATAGTAGTAAAGAGCTACACTAGCCTCCACACTATTAGGGACCCTAATGTGTGGAGGGGGTCAGGCTTCCAGGTATATAACCAAAGCAGTTACCATCCTCGATCTCTTTTCTCTTCTACTGGTCGAGCAGGCAACACCTAGGAAAACTACGGAGTCCAACCAAGGAATACCAAGAATACCGGCATTCGACCAAGAAGATTTTGTAAATTATTATAATTTTGTAATAAACTTTATTTTTCATTTATAGTGTCTTGATTTTTATATGTGGGACTACCCCACCATTAACCATTCAAATCGGTTAATCAGTGAGCCCGAAAACGTGGACGAAAAATTGTATCCATACACACACATCCATTTTTTCTGGGGTATGCCAAAATGTTCAGAAACCGTGAAAAAATGTAAAAATTTTCAATTTAGATTTTTGGACGATTACAATAACATACCCTACGGGAAGTTACCTAGATCATTTACTAAACAAATTTTTTTTTCGAAAATATTGTAATCAATATTTCACTAGATATAATTACAAGTTAATTGAATCATTTAGATAAAATCATTGATATTTATTAACTAAGAAATTTTTATCGTGAATGGTTGGAACAAGTTTTTTAAACTTGTTGGTTGTAAAATTAATTTTGATGAATAAAAGAGCTCATGGTTCACTTTAAAGATGGGATGAATAATAACAAAAAATAAGACAAGTAAATTTCAAGTTATGCATAGCATCGTGCCTTAAAGCAAATTGTTGAAAGATCCTGTACTGTAATTTAAAATTTACAAAAACTCAGAAATAAAAAAAAATATGTTAAAAAAATTTATTGTTTTTAGATTTCTGAAAATTTTGTAAAATTTGAGTATTGAAAAATTGAAGTAGGGCCATTTTTGAAAATAATGTTTTTCAGAAACTTAATTTTTTTTTTTGGAAAACTTAATGGTTTAAAGTTTAAAAAATTTAATTTTTCAATTTTAAACTTTTTTCTTGAAGTGTTTGAAACCCATTCATGTCAGTTGATTCAGACTATAAAAAAAATCTAACTTTCTACTGCCATATGGCGTCTTTTGAAACTTTTTCTGAATCTTCAAAACTATTGGCACTGCGCGTTTGCAACAATTCGATCAATTTTTAAAATCGGATGCTCCATTTTCTCAGAAACTTAATTGCCATTTGTAGCACTCTTTGATTGGTATCTCCAAAACGGCTGAACCGACTTTTGAGAAAAAATAACCAGAACGTTCTCTTATCAATGCAAATCAAAAGCTTAGGAATTTAGGAATATTTCAAATCGGAAGATTTATCACACACGCACGCATAATACATCAGTTTTTTTAAGATATGCCAAAATGTTCAGAAACCTTTGAGACGTAAAGATAGACAAACATTTTCATTTTCTATTTTTAGACGATTACTATAACTTTAACTACGGGAAGTTAAAAATGTAGAAATAAATTAATGGTGTAACTGCTCTGGAAGTAAATGCATCAAACTGTATAATTCAACGCAAATACTTTAATAATACTCAGCTTTGAGATTTCTAAAGGTCATTTATTTCCAGCTAGAATATTTACAAGTACAAGAATCAATACACACGAGCTTTATATTGAGAATGAACAATGTACGGAGTCGAAGAAATAATGCAGATATATATATATATATATATATATATATATATATATATATGTATATATATATACAACAATCTCCCTTGAGATTTCAAAGGGATGAGAAATTCAAAGGGTGGAAACTTTGATCTCTTTTACTCTCACTTGATTCTTATGAATGCTAATGAACCGTACTGTGTAGTCTGGTAGACTTGCCGCCCCTTTTGTCTCTTCTTATACTCATTTAGTAGGGGGGCTAAAAATACTTATAATTCAGTAAAATAAAAAATAAAAAATAAAAAGACCACATTTCTAATGATTATTATACGAGATGACGGAACCATCCATAAAATTATAAGTGTTCATGATAAATGAAAATATGGATAAGCTATTACATTATATTGATTATCAACTAAAATATACTAATTATATATATATATATATATATATATATATATATAATAAAGTACGTAAATTCAGGTAAGGCCGCGAAAAATATGCTAATAAATGATTTCACATATCATAAGTTGCCAAAAGATGCACCTACAGAAATGAATGAGACTAATTAATATTTACCACTTAAAATCACATAGATAGAATATTAAAAAATGTATATCAAAATGTTAACTCATTTGTATCTACAGACATAACTAAACTTTTTCTGTAAAGTTAATAACATTGAATTATACATGGTCATTTATTCACTATTATTTTTGTTTTTATATATAGAATTGTTAGTTTCCATATTAATTTATAATTAGTTATTCCAAAGTTATATAAAAATTCCTAGGTAATAATGATGTTTTTGGTTTTTGATAAGAATAAATTGTCGTCTGCCTGGTGGCAGATCGATGGTGTGAAAGAATCTGAACATTCTAATTTCCAAAAAGTTTAGTCATTAATAAGTGATAAGTCAGATTGTTACAACAAATACATATTATTTATCATCAGATGCTTAATCAACTACGAAAATTTTTTATTGCACTAATATTATGTAAAAATAAATTGTGTGGTTTTTGTTACTTTCACAAAACCCCATGATTGAATAACTACCCACGAAACTATAAATGAAATTAAAATTCATCACTATGATAAGTCCATAGTAGTATCTGTTTCCGTAGATTTTTTTTCACAAAAAATTGCACATTATTTGCAAAATGGTTTTATTTTCTTCTTGTTCATTGATATTCGAATCTATCATCTGGTAAAGTAATAAAGTTTTTGCTATCATGACATTTTTTTTATGAACATCTTTATAGCTTCGTCAATCAACCACATCGATTTGGACATTTTTAAGAGGTTTAATTTGTACGAAGTTCAATTTTGTTTAATTAGCAAATTGGAAGTGCAGTTGCAACAATAATAATAGTAATAAAAATCCATTCGTCAGTCTTAAGCAATTTCAAAAATATTATTTGAATAATATAACTTTGAACTCAAAACAACAAATCTTCGAAAATCAAATGATGCGGAGTAAAATTGAGTACTAACGGTGTGACAAGACGTATTTTATAAAATTAATAATAAGATTCACTTACTCTCATTTTAATACATTTCTCTACCCTTTGTATTTTCCCCTAATTTTGAATCGATAACACGCCGCCCAGTGTTACACGAAAACCTGACCTGTTTCATATACGGTTAAGTGTGAAGTCAAACTTTCATTGGCCTTTAGAATCTAATAATTGGAGACAATATTTTAGCACAAGTAAGATTAGTCTAGTTTTCTAAAGTTTAGTTAATTTGCAGAAGGTCGACGGTGGTTGATCGAACTATAAACTTCATACCGGACAAAGTTAAATAATAAAGCAAGAAGTAGAGGTGAAACTGAATTTGGATATCAAAAGTAAATGTATTTATATATATAAATATATATTTATTTATTTTTCCATATATCATGATTCCTGACATACCTAAGTCAAAAGGTAATCACACTTGAATTAAATTGTTCCTTGCGACTGTCAATGAGTCGCGTATCAGATAACACGGACCTTCTGGTCCACATTTCAGTGATTAAAATAAAAATTAATTACATTGATGATGATTTATCGCAGTAACAAATCCACATATTTACTTGATCCTTTCTATTAGTACATGTATATAATTTACCAAAGTATCTCGACAATCCGCTTAAAATGTACAATGCTACTCCCTCGTCTAATAAATAGCAATCCGAATGCTTTCTTTGGTTTGAATGTGCTTCTTTAATGTATTTTCTCTTATCGAAATTCTTCCAGGATATCTGTTAGTTTCTTTGTGAGTTATATTATGTGCAAAGTTGAGACTAACACATGCTTCATTAATTCTAGTGTAACGCCAATAGGGAAAAGTTCTTACATTACAATATTTTGTGGATAAGTCTTTATATCTGTACTGTTGTTATCGATGATAAATAAATTAATAAATATAGGTATATTCCAATATTATGTAGTTAGTACTAATGTTTGAATGTAACTGCCATTAGTCTGAATAAATTGGCTAGATAGCTTTCTGACAACATAGGGTGAATAATCCATGTTAACCAGTAAAAGTAGTTAGTCTGGATATGTAATGGTTGATTAGTGTGTTGTGAATGAAAGATATAAAAATATAGAGTCAAATGAAGATATTTGGGTGTTCTAGTATAATTTTGAGAGCTTTTAATAGAGAATCACATAATCTAGCTGTACCATAGTATTCATTACAAAATCGTGAGTGAGAGCTGACGTATTTAATCCTGCTGTTTATATCCATGATTTGGTTTGACCAGAAATTTAATTGGGCAAAAATTACTCATTCTTCTTTTCTAGTAATTTTAAAGATGTCTTTTTCAAAAATATTTCTATTACCTACAATTATCAATAAGTGTTATAATGTGCAAAGCAAGTCAATTTTGCAGAAGCGGCAAATGCAAACGTCTTAAAACTTCACAAATGCAAACTCGGCACAATGTTTGCAGTCGCAAGATAATGTAAATGCTATCTCCTCCAGGCAGTACTGAAATTCCGCAACGGGCGCTTTATATTATTTTTTAAAATAATATAACTAAAGACATTGTAACTAACTTGATTTTAATTTTTGCACGCAGTCTTAACACTTTCACGAACGTGAATTCTGCAGTATTCATTTTCGTGTTGGAGAATGATATGAATGCTATAGCAATCAAATTTTAAATTCAATTATATTGAATTTAATTCGATGTAACCTTAAGTTTTTGAAATTATTACATGTCAATAATGAGTAACTTATTTCGTAAATAAGTATCTTATTTCTTATTGTGTAAAATTGGAGCGTAATATTTAGCTATAGCATTCATCGTACATAATTAATGTAATATAATAATCTGACTACCTTTATGATCGCGTAGAATCAAATTTTACTTATTAATCGTTTTTTCACAATTTCCTAAATTATGAAATTTTTTACAGGTAACCCCCGTACCACGAATTCGCTCTAACACGATTCGAGAATTGAGCAAATCCCAAATAAATAAGAAAGATTACAAAACTTATTAAAATCAGATTGTCTAATTGAAAACTAGTGAAATCACTGTACAATAGCTCAATAAACGTGATGAATTAGTGCAAATGAATATCTCATTTGACATTTTTTATTCGAGCACATACGCTCTATCAAAAAAAATTAGGCCTACCCGCACTTCATAACTCTTTAATGAAAATTCTTCAAATGAAACGAACATAAAAAGTTAGTAAATGGAACTTTGCATTTACTTAGCATCAATAACCAAAAATATAAATAACTAAATTCAATTAATCGCAAATAACAGATTTTTGCAAACAAAAATGAAGCATGCTTCTCAGGTTAGTACTTACAGAAAAATGCCCAGAGTATCAGTATATCTTGCCGAAAGTAAAATAATCTTGCTGTATAGCACTCATCTTTTATTTAGAACTTATTTATTTTCTTTAAAAATTTCAAAAAATATATCAACCTTTATTATGAAATTATAATATATAGCTTTTTTTTTGGAAATTTTGGAACTTAACGATTCTTTTGGTGCTAGTCTTTGTGACGCAAAACATATATTCACATAAGATGGTAGTTTTTTTTTTGGAAAGTAACTTACTATCGTGGTATATAGAGGTTACCTGTATTTGAAAATTTATTGAAAAAAGGAAGAATAGAAATTGAATCAATTAAGGAAGAAATAAAAATTGAAACAGCAGATTATAATAGTTATCGTCAATGTTTTTTCATTAAAATTATTATTCAAAACTATGTGCAAAGAAAAATTAAGTCTATGATAATTTTCAATCAGTTGGTTTAATGCCCTTTTGCTAGACATTTGAATGTAACATATTGTGCATCTGTAGTAGAAAAATTATCAATATTGAAAAAAAGAAACAGCAACAAACAAGTCGGTCCTTAATTTTAATTAATCCTGTTGACAAAACAGTAGGTACACCATCTTACGTGACACGTATCTTTACATTCTGCGTGCTTAATTATAAATTCTATCTTGATTACAAATCCTGTTTAATAGCAATGGACATAAATTAAATTTCCTCAAAATCTTCCACAAACATTGCCCGTCGACATCGACTCCTGTTTCCCTACGCAACGCTTTCCCAAGGCTTTCCTTTCCCTACACAAGGCAGCGGGGCAGCTGCGGTGCTTCGCTTTGAAGTCAGAAAGTTTCGGCAAATACTACGCAGTCACGTACATACACACAATTATCAGCAAGCGGCGACGAGGGGCTCTTTATCACAAAAGCCACTTCCGCGTAGCCTTGTTACGAATAACTCTCAGCTAACTTGATTCGATTCAATTAGAACACAATAACAACAGGACGGTGTACATGAACGACGTGAAACGTGAAACGCACGACGAGAGGAGGTACTAATCAAATGGCATTACAAAATTGTGCTTTAAGATAAACTAATCAAACTTCACATTTTTTTAGTCAAAAATTACATAAATAAAGTATTTTCAAAATCGTCGACGAAAAATTGTATCCGCACGCTCATGCACACACACACACATACATCCAATTTTTTCTAAGGTATGCCAAAATGTTCAGAAACCGTTGAAACGTAAATATATATTTATATTTATATATATATATATACAACTTTTAATTTTCTCTATGGGAAGTTGATAATTATTAAATGAGTTGGAATTGAGATAATTTTGTATTGTTTTTCTCATTTTCAACAGCAATCATATTATCTATCCTATGAATTGTTGTGCTCGAACTTCTTCCGGATTGTATTTATATGATCCAACAGTTAATCTATCGATATTTGATAGATTTTTTTTTATTAGAATGTATCTAATACAGATACGATTAGATGCAGTGATGGCCGAGAAGGTATATTCTCATTTGAAAAAAATCGTTACTGCTTGATATCAGGTGTATTGCTACTGCTTGATATCTGGTTGTTCTTAGCAAGAATTGAATGGATATGATTTTATATAACGATTGATTGAATAAAAATGTATGAGTAGTATATACTAAATTCCATCACAGCAACGTCTAGTAGGACATGATTTTTTTCAAAATTTTATAAATTATCAAAATTATTTCAATTATGCCTATTTATTAGAAGGAATTTTGAATCAACTAAATCACACATATTCAAATATTTTGATCGTTCCAGTTAAATTTTAATTTTTTTATTGACAATTTTAGGGACTAATTAACCAATAATTAATAGTTAATTTAATTAATAATTTAGAAATCCATAAAAGCCATTTTGCTTAAATATAAATAATTTTCAAAATAAAAATTAGTATTAACTACATATAAAATTGTTCAAATCTTAAATTTCAAAATTAAGATTTTTATGGATTTTTAAATTACGTTTTAAATTAACATAGTATCTAAACTTGTCAATGAAAAGTATAAAATTTTACTCGAACAATTGAAATATTTGAATTTATGTGATTATTTTTGATGATTTAAAATTCTCATAATCTAAAAGTAAACAAAAATATGCTAAACTCTTCACAAATAAGCTTTTATATTTCTCATATTAAACGTATATTTCCAATGGCTCAAAATGCCCCTTAGCCATTTTTTCGTTAAATTAGCAAATAAATTATAAAATGGATTGACATAAGAAAGAAATAGTTTTAAATTAACGATTTTATGTACGTAGTATGTGTATTGAAATCCGATATGAATTTAAACACTTTTTTGGTTTTTAAATTTTGACTACTTAATATAATCCATAGAGTTATTCATGTTTTTTTTTACCAATTTTACTCGGGCTATAATATGTTATATGTTAATTTATTAAATAACTCAAAACTCTTATAAAATGATTCGAATTACATAGATAAATAATAACTTTATGAATATATATAGATAAAAAACTCATATTTTATTATTTTATTTTAAACTAATTTTCCAGATCTTAAAGTGTCCTTTTCGTAGTATTTTTCGCAAAATTAGAAAACGAGAAACGGGAATGTTTTCAAGCAATACAATCCAATTAGTCTGTGAAAGATCCTGAAAGACATATATGTCTCTCATATCAGGTTTACATCCAAATGAAGCATCCATTATGAATATAATCATACATGTGATTTCCTGTGAAATGTATTTTATATTGGAAAATGCGATAATTAAGCACATGAGTACATTATTAATTATAGTGATTTGAAATAATTATAGTGATTTGAAATAATTATGGTGATTTGAAATAATTACAGAAAATTGAAAAACTTTAATGAAGCCTCTTAGAGTAGTTGGAAAGGCACAATTTATAAAATAATGAACATCAGTTTTTGGCATCTGTCACCGAAGAAATTATAAACATTTGTGCATATCAAACATTTTGTTTCATAAAATGAGATAATAATAAAATATAATAATAGGATGTTATACAAGTACAAGCTCCTCCATGTCCTAAAATCTCCATGATCTAAACGTAGCACGTCGTAGAAGCCACGTAGCCGGCGCGTTGTGACACAATTATAAACATGGTTGTATAGACCGCAAGAACTTTCGTTTTACATAAGTCGATTTGCATAAAGTTATACGCTTTTGTATTGCTACTTTTTTGCTCTTAATTGGCAATTATTTTTTAAAATTACTTTTTCAGAAATACACTAGGTGTTTGGAAATCTACATAATAGCCTTTTCTTTATCCGTAAAACCATTGCTTTCGTATTATTTAATGAAAATATAGAAATAAAATGTTTAAATGTAGATTGATATTAATAAACTTACAATGGAGAAAAATAATGATCTATAAAACTAATATTCAAAAATATTAAAAAAACCAAATATGATGAAGCAAAATATAACATGGATCTAAAAAAAATAGTTTATTATTATATCGACAGAACTATGAATAAAAAGCAAGAACTCCTTTAAACTGTGCTTCAACATCCATTGAACATCCCTTGTAGAATATCACCAAATTTTTTACAAAATAGTGAAAAATGAGCAACGAATTTAGTTTCCACCAAATAAAAGCTAGAATTATGGACGAACCGTAAAATTGGAAAATGAATTTTTAGAAGGAATGTATGTTTTTTTATTGATGTTATGCTCGATTACTAGACTTAATAAATATAATGCCAACATCAAATTCAGATATATATATATATATATATATATATATATATATATATATATATATTACCAAAGAATCATTTATGATTATTAACAGGTAGTCATAACACATGTTCTACGATATGAATAACCACTAGCTACATTCGATTACCGACATGTCGAATTCTGCAGGTAATATCTGGAAATTTTTTCCCATGGGTTTCTGGTTTCTGATGAAGTTAGTCTGCGGGTTAATAAGTTCGTTGATACATTGCAATGGGATTTCGAGTCATTCAGGTGTGAATTTAATTAATGTTCTCTCAAGCTCGTTCATGAATACTACGTGCCGCCTCTACGCCTTATGCTCGTTATTAATCATTGATAGGAAAAAATCATTCAGAAGACAGAAAATTTAGTATAAGCAGCCGATTTTGATAGGTTTTTGATTTTTTATAATTTTCACAAATGCCAATATATATTATTAGCATTAATAAACTCATAAAAAAACAACAAAATTAGGTTGTTTCTCAAACTTTTATCAACATCAATAAAATTTGTTTGAATAAACATACTTTATCTTTCTCCCGTGGCACCCTCTAAATATTTTGCTAATAAGATTTTTCTTAGTTTATAGTAACTGTTAATATAAACAATTACGTTTATATACCGTGAAAGTTACATTTATATAAATATTATATATAGACTATAGTATTATTTCACCGGTAAAAAGCTAAAAATAAATATATAAATAGATTTCTTTTCGGACTTTTAACTATCTATTTTTATACGAACAGTTACGTTTACATAACGTAAAAGGTACATTTATATTGATATTATATATAGATTATAGAGATATTTCACTGGTGAAAAGCTTGAAGTAAATACATGATTAGTATTCTTTTCAAAGATACTAATTCTTGTATTTACAAAATTTGCTTTGGTTTATAGTAATTGTTAATATTAATATATAAAATATCTCTTGCCAACAAATTACTGATATATAAAGCTGTTATTATTACTATTTGGACATATGGCATACAACTGTGGGGGTGTGCAAGCGCCTCCAATATTAAGAACACAAAATAAAATACTAAAATTTATCGTAAATGTCCCACGGTATGTAAATAACGAAATTATGGATAATGATTTAAAAATCGACACTGTACGCAAAACTATAAATAAATTCAGAGGTTTCATTCAAAGATTAATCAACATAGTAACCCTAGTGTGCAACATATTGTACAGAATATACCGTCAGGAAGGCAAAAAATGGCTAAAAGATTCGAAGTTAATTCAAGACAAGTTTATCATATTTAAATGGTATCTCCTACAATGATCTTTATATACAAAGTATGCAATAATCAATGATACTATAACATAAAAGTAAATCAGGAAACCACCATAGATATAAATTTCTTATGGTTTGAACTGAGAAGGAAGCTGATGAGCTGATCACAAAATAAAGTTTGACCACAAAATAAGATAATTTTACTGGAATTTTTTTTTCACTGAATACAGGATTCTTAGTTATTAGTTTAGCTTATAGAATAATGTATATTTCTGATTGCTAAAAATTAAGTGTAATAAAAAAATATTAATATCTATAGTTCATAGTGATATTTTACCGGTAAAAGCTGAAAATATATATAAAATTCTTTGAAAATACTAAAAATCTCTCTCTATTTTCTAATAGTAGAAAAGTTTATGCAATGTAAAAGCCCGTTAATGAGCGTCAATTATGTAGGGTACGTACAGAGGCATCCATAAGGTAAGAACTTACGTTAGTGTTAGATTCGCCAGAGAAATCTCGTTGTGGCACAAATTGTGAGTCGAGAGGGCTTAATAGCACATTAGCATGTGTCCCCGCCTCTACGACTAGCGCAACTAGAGAAACGTAGACGAAGCGTTTTGTCTGCCAGAAAAACGAACGATACTTCTCAAACATGTCAATTTGTAATAAGTTTGATTTTGATAATAATAAGATCTTATTCCATGAAACAGACTTATTTAACCCTCGGTCGGTCGGCGTGGTCTGGCCAGACTTTTTTCGAGTTCAATTTAAAAAAAATAATACTTCTAGTAATCCTATCGACTTGAAATTTCTTGACTTTTCCTAAAATTTCATTAGCTGTCTATCAATGAAAAAATCAGAACGAAAAAATGTTAAAAAGGATAATTATAAGGATATAAACTTTTTTATACTTCGAACGGTCGGAAAGGTCTGTCTAGACTACCCATACATTTTGTATGAAATATACGCTTTTTGATATATGTAAACCAGTATTTTGTTTTTTTTCGTGGTATTTTCTATTCAAACTGCGTTGAATATATTCTTTTTGCTATGTGTTGTAACATGAATGTTAGTATTTTCATGACGAGAGTTCCTTGAAAACCTACCAAACTTATTGGTAATCGCAAACACTGAAAATCGGATGAGTAATGCACACATTATCAACAATTTTTCTACCCGTACTGCGTTCGAAATTTGTTTTTGGCAAACCTGTAGTAAAATTATATTTTCACTTTGAGTTTTACAGCTGATTTCAAAGGCGACGCACCTCATTTCGTTTTCATTTGAATTTCACGTTCATTTCAAAGGCGCCGAAAAAGAATAAATATTGTTTTTCATTGATATAAAACAGAAAAATTAACAAAAAAAGCAACAATTTTTTTATATTGATTTTTTTATATAATCGTTAATATATAAGACACCAAAAACTAATTTATCCCATAGAAATGCATGTAAAATGAATGGTGGTCCAGCCAGACCTTTTCGAAGGTGAAAAAATATCCTACCGACGGAGGGTTAAACGAAGCATGGCAGAATCAATGTTAATAGTTCGGACTAACAATAGCATGAATCTGAGAACCGACACAAATATTTTCACGACTCTTATATAAACATCTTTAATGTTTATATATAATATAAATATAATAAATATATAATTATTTTTTATTTATCTTATCCTCAATAAATTAATCTGTTTTAACATTTGTTCATTTTAGTATGCGATCGCGCACTCTATTTGTTTACATTATAATAATACCGATTGAAGATGGGTAACTCACTCCGGAGTTATCACTCCGATAGAACTCTTCCCTCGGAGTGAATCCGAGTGGAGTTGTTTCACAGGATTTGTTATATCCGACTTTCCTAAACTGGTATTAAATCTGTTAACTCGTGCAGACATTTACTGTTTTTGTCGTTTTTGCTTTGGGAAGGAAGCGGTCACTTTCTTGTCGCACAGGCTGTTTTATGACCTTTTAGGTATACGTTTTTTTTCAGAAAATACAAAAATATTACTTCAAATATACAGAACAATGAAATTGTGTTCAAGTGTGAATAGCTAAAATGTATAATTTATTGAATAGTAATGGATCATATTTCTAACTACGACAATCTTTGGCCGTGAACGACGGCAATCAGGAATATACATACCCAAAAATATACGAAACAAAATATATTTATTTAATCTGGTTTTTCCATAGCCTGAAATAACAACACTTTAGAGTACAAATTTTGTCAGTGATATCATTAGTATTTAAATAGCAAAACATATTCAGTATTATATTATTACTTTTACACAATTATATAGTTGTGTAAAAGTAATAATATGCTAATCGAACTACGCGATATAATATTAATTCTCAAATGGAAATAGCATAAGAAAAATTTTGAAAGCAGAAGTATTATGTTTTGCTTTTATTACAAAGTTCATTACATAATTTTTATATAAAATTAATCCAACAAATCAAATATTTTCTCATCAAAAGGAAATAATCAAATTAATTTTGATTCTCAAGTTTTGCGTTTTTACTTTGGTCAACACTGCTAAAATTACGAGTCACTAAGTCGATCATCTGGTCGATCGAAAAATTGTACAGTCTGTCATTTATTCGTTTATTTGTTTATTTTTTAGAAAAAATATTTTATTGATATTTATTCATAAATTTTCATTTCTAATAATTAATGGGATTTTAAATCCTTAGATACATAAACAACGCACATTAGAACACATTTGTGTCGAGCATTTCGGTTTCAAAATTGTCAGAGTCGTCGAGTTGTTAAGCGGATATAACTCCACCATGAAGCGGAGTTAAATCCGAGTCGATTCGGCCTCGGATATGATAAGCCCATCTTTAATACCCATCCTTTTCATCTCGATACTTAAGATTTGTTTAGAATATTTTGTATGTTTTGTATGTTTTAGTACGGTGTCCAGCTTCGCAAGTGATAGTTGGTGTTATCTGTATTTTCAAAAATTAAATGTAATTTAAATAAAATATCAAAGAGTGTGTAGTATATAAGTAACTGTTTTTGAAATTACACTGAAGATGAGGCATACCATGGTCTCGAAACGTCTGTAATTGCCAAATATATACCTATATATATATATATATATATATATATATATATATAATTGTGTGTTTTGTATAGTGTATGTGTATCGTTATGTGAGTATGTATGTGTATGTGCATATACATATATTACAATTTCCACTAATCATATAATTAGGTTACACAGCATTCGCAATTGGGAACCGCAAGTGCGAGCTTTCACCCCCGCAGCTTTCGCCCGCCACACAACACATAATTTGCGTCCAGACTGAAAGCTCTCTGCTTAGCGACCAAGTACGAGTATGTGCTCTTGATTGCGGCGGCGAATGCGAACAAGTCCGCTTTGTGAAGGCGCAATTACGCTTAAGTAAATAATAATGCATGTAGGTATGAACGCGGATCACCTTTGTAACTTGCGTTTATGAGGATGATTTAATCACGAGGTATCGGAATATCTGGATCAAATGCAACTGTATTTGTTGCAGAAACAGGAGGTAAATATGTACACTGTTTACAAAATATTTCTTGATAACCCTGTTTGAGCTGAATTTTTGTTTTACATAAAAAAAATGAGTAACAATATATCAGTAGGTTAAATCTGGCCGTCTCTATTAATACACATTGATTTTTTGTTTCTAAATTAACTCCAATAACTTCTACATAACACTTTTGATCTCTATAATTACCACTGTGTCATTACATACTCTGTATTTTGTTATCATCTATATATCATTGCCATCCTAATCATATAACAAGTAATTTTAAGCCTATATATGTGCAAAAAAAAAACAAATAAAAAAATTGTATTTAGACAACTTTTTCTGTATTAATGAATTTTGAGACTTTAAAGTCACAGGGGCTTATATTGATCCCAATTCTGTGTACGAAAATGTTATTTCAGGTTGAAACGCCTAGCAAAGGTTTTAAATATTGTTAATTATTTTAATTATTGTCTTGACAACGTGATAGAATTAAGATTTATGTATCATCTCCCAAAAAAGCCATAATTATTTCGTAAAATATCGAGGAAATTGAAATGTGTTTTATTCAGAACTTGTCGAATGAACTTCTTTCGACTTTATGTAGTAAAAGCATTTGTTAATTATTTCTAAATATTTTAATAAGATTATTACCAAAAACGATAATATATGCTTGTGATTATTATTAAAATGAAAATATAGTTTCATCAAAGATTGATTGTGTCAATCATCAGATTGCTCAATAAATCATACACATTAGCACAAAACGTTCTTTTTGCCCGAAAGCTTTTTTCCCCAAAACTTTTCAACATTAATATTATCAAGTAATTCACCATTTTACAATCCTGATTAAATGCGCTAACTTTTTATGAAACGTGCCAACATACTTTAGTACATTTGTTTTAAAGAAAGGTTACTCAAATTTGATCGATTTAGAAATGTTTAATTCATAGTTCAACAAAAAGTCTTAATCCTTGATAATTTTGAACGATTGTGCTATGTTTTTTTAGTGTAGTCCTAAAATGTTATTTACAGTTACAGTTTAAAAAGTTAAATGAGCAGCATCATAAAAAATAACAAATAATCATAAAAAACGACCATAAAAAAACTGATGAAACCCAATTTGATCATAGTTTTACTCAAGCCTTCGGTTGCACTTAAAAGCTTATAGATTTGAAACAACAAGATATTTTTTTTCTAATTTGTTCTGGACAGTTCAGGTAAATGTTTCGGATTGACGTCGAGGTATGGGATACCCTGTATATTACACTCGTATTAATAAATCAAAAAACGGGATAAATACAATAAAATATTATATATGTTATTCGTGAAAAATTAGAATAGTTGATAAGCAAAAACTGTTTTGAAAATAAACAGTACAAATTGTTATAAATGTTGCAATAGCTAAATCTTAGTTTTTAGGTATATTTGTTGAATACAATAAATATTTTTAATTGAAATTATAATTAGTTGAACAAAGCTATATGAAATAATTATAAATAAAACTTTTGCAGTTATTGCGTCCAATATCGTATAAAAACAAAATTATTGCGTAATTTTTGTTCAATTTAATTATAATAATAATTTTAGCAGTCTAAAGATTATATTAAATGATTTTTATCAAAGCTCAAATGAAAATTACTTTCTTAGGAATGCATTTTTTGTACTCAGCAAAAATGATATTTTTCTAGTTATTTACAATTACTTGCAACTCTTGAATATTGCAATTCTTTTGCAAAATGCAATGTTGGCTTCACCACAGCGTGAAAAAAGTAAGAAGCGGAAAATTGCCTTGATAAAAACTAAACATGTTTGAGTCTGTGTCTCTGCTTTGCCTGCGCATATAATTATATATATATATATATATATATATATATATATATATATATATATGCACTCGGCTTTGATCTTGCATTTTCGAGATGGAGATTCTGAAGGATTTATGATAAGATTTCTTTACATCGCAACGCAACGAGTTTCATAAATATTAAATGTATTTTTTTACTTATGCATGATCGCTTTAATCATACATAGCAAGCAGAGGTTTTAAATCTGAGTTTATACTTTTTGTATATAAAAATTGTTATTGAACTGTATAATTATAAATCAAAATAATAACAATTTGCAAAACAATCAAATACTCTTTTGTGAAAAAAGTTTTAATTTTTATCCAAAAGTCGATGGTTTTGTAATAGAAAAACGAAGAGAATTTAAGTTTTTATGTAAGTACATGGTATATGTAATTGAATGCTTGAATTATACAATCTGCAAATACTTCTATCTTTCTTCAAATTTGTTTTATATATCTTCAATTTAAATTTGCTATTAGGTTTATACACTCTGCATGGAGCACTTTTTGCATGTAGATTCAAATTATATGCATGCTTCTAAAACATTGCATTTTTAAATAATATTTATCAATTTTGTTGTATACAGGACCGCTTTTTATTAAATGCTTCATTTAATCGCAGTGTTAACGCTTAAGGTTCAACCCCGGTCTATTATTATTATATAAATATATTTTATTACTTTTCATACAAAACAGCAATAATGAAATGCAATCCTTTTTATTACACTATTATGTGTAGAGAAAAATAATCCCTTATATCGTAATGCATCTTGTCCATAAACAGTCCCTTAATCAACAATATTTTTCTAAAAAATTATATTCCTTGAACTTGAGCCGAATTGATCTAATCAATCAAAAAAAAACACTTACAGACTATTTGAAATATACTTACAACTACTATATCTATATATCACTTTTATGAGTTTCAGAAAACTTAACGTGCACCTGAGAATGTGGCAATTTGGCATTTAATTTTTTTTTAAAAAGACAATACATTCTGAAATGTGAAGTTGTTTGAAATATTGTGATGCTAATAGAGTAAGTAGTTGGGTATTTTAATTAATCATGTTGCATGAACTTTCTGAAACTCTTGAAAATAAAATAATTAATAAAAATTAAGTTTTGTTTTTGAAAAAATATTTTCTACTGGTAAGTTTAAAAATAGTTTTTGCTTTTTGCCAAAATCTATTCTTACTTTCTTACATTTGCATGTATAATATTTCATTGAACTTCATCAGTTTCTAGTTACTAGTTAATACGTATGTAATATATGTCTATGTTAACAATGAAGTAAAATTTAGTAGTTGAGTAATATTTTTCAATTTTGTAAAATAAACGTATCGTTTTTTTTTTATTCTTTATTTTTACTTGCAACTGTCCAGTTAAGGACATTTAATAAATTTGGGGAATTTACAATTATTAGCCGTAAAGGGACATTGTATACTAAATGGGCATGTTGGAAAAACAACTCAATAGTTGTTTTCTCATTCGTTATTATATTAACAATATTTTAATAATAATTATATGTTAACTATTTACTTATAGAATAATTTTTTATAAATAGTTTTATCTAATATCTTATCAGCACAACTACTCAGGGTCTGACGAATATGCTCGTCATAAGTCCCAAAATTTACTGAATGGTTGTCATATATATTTTGGTGTCCATCAAATTAGAATACCATTTAATACTTGTACTTTCTAATAGTGACAATATATCCGACTTAAACAAATTAGTTAAGGTAAAACTACGTATGACGCATGATGCATTACACAAATGATCAAGTAATTCATTTTACCTTGCCAAAAACCGCCCCGATAGTAATCTTTTAGTTAAATGTAGTGTAAAAACAAGCATTATCTGGGAAAGTCGTCCTAAGACTTTACATCACAAGTAGAAATTTGGCACACGAGTATCAGAGAGACTGCGGCACAAACTGGCAGAGAACTGGCAGAGCGACTAATATAAATCCTTTTGCATCCGCAGAACTCACAAAGCTGACTGTAGGAACGCAGGAAGAGAATTCCCATTATTTCTCTTAGTACAATTCTTATCGTATGTCGATAAAAATATATTTAGAGGCGCGATTATCCCGGATTATTTTTGAAAATATCGTTTCATACGGATTGTTTTATAGAATTGATGGAGCAATGGATAAGACATCTGTTTTATTGTGTACAAGATATTGCTCGTATTGATATATCTCGAAAATGTTACAGATTTTGTAACAGCATAAAAAGTAACTGAAAAAAATTAAGGAGCCGATTCTGCGGTAAAATATACTAACGTAAGACTATGTTATGTAGCAGTTTTCATACAAAATGGTACTAAATACTTTTAAAATACATGTGGTTGCTGTACATTCAAGTGTTTTAGATAGAAAACCTAACCCAAAAGTCGAACAAAAATAAAAATATGATGGTATCATAACTGCATCTTTGTGAAGGTGTAGCATAATAAAATATTAGTGAAGTTGCATTTTACGTGTAAAACGTCTGATCAAAATATTTAGTACCCTTTTTTTATTTTTTATTTGGCTTCGCTTACTCTGAGCATTTAGCCACCTACAACATTTTTATTTATTTACATTCTAATTTTTGTATATCAATTTTAATCTATTTATGTATCCTATTCTTTATTCTTAATTTTTCTTCTCTTTATTTCCTTCAATTCTTGCTCTTTTTGAAATTCCTAATTCTATTTAACTTTCATCTTCAATCCACTTTTTTTCTTCATTATTCTTTTAAGTTCCAATATTTCTCTTCTTACTCCTAATTCAATTTAACTATTCGAATTCTGTTAACCCTAATTTTCTTAATTTTTATTCAAATTTTATTTAACAAGTACAATTTTTATTTGATTTCTACACATATTTTTTTCATAAATTCTAAGTCATTGACAGGATTTGATCCGAAGATCCCTGTCGTGTTAATCGAACACGTTACCAAAGAGCTATGCTCGCCACTTTTAGTACCCTTAAATTACAATGTTTCCCTCCAAGTAATTGTCCATTTTTCAAAGCTTATTTCTATTCCTAAAATTTTAGTTTTTGTGCTTTTGAGATTAGTGTAAAAATTATAGTGTAATAAATAAGGTACTACTCACGTAAATTTGTATTGTTAATGTTTTATTTTGTAAAAGCGTATTATAAATAGAACTAAAATATGTAAAATATTTGATGAGAATATGACATTTTTTTAATTATATCTATTTAATTAATACGATTGCGATTAATACTATCAACCTCATCTATGACCATCAATATAAAAAGCAAATATATAGTTTGAAAAATGAGTCACTCAAAAAGTATTTACAAACTTGTAAATAACAAAAAAAAAAATAAACTTATGATAATTTCAAGCCACAAAATTAATTTAATTAGAATATAATGCACACAAAAAGCGACTTCTGAAAATGTTTGGGTTGGGCCGCTTTTATTGCGCGGTGGGGGGAGTGTTGTGCGTTATAATTATTAGTTCCGGATTATTAAAAATTACTACATGTTTTCAACACAAATATTTGCCATGTTATCATTTTGCTGGCATGTATGCCACCGCTGCCATCATTAAATGGTTTGTTCCATTCCTTTCCGCGAATGCGACCAAAAACTGAGCAAAACAAAGTACCTAATGTGCCGAGTTGATGTTACTTTGGCTTCATTCCGCTTCATCAACCGCGTTCTAATATCCGGCCCAACGACGTCATTGCCCGAACCGAAACGTACAATTGAACACCGGCAAATTCTACCGAAATAGAAATAGAAGCAATACTAGATGATTATTTTTGTGTAGACTCTACTACTGGATAAAATGTCCGAGGAAGGAAAGTTTCTTCTCCAAATTGAGCGATATTTCTTGATCGTATAAATTCCATTCGGATTCGGAGACTTTCCTTCAATGAGTAATATAAATTGAAATGCCAATCTAGAGCTTGATGTGATTTGTGTATGGAGAAATAATTATAAATAGAAGAAGTAATTTGATTTCTGCAACATTTATTTACCCTTTATTTACTAGTGGTGTATGGCATCGTGGAAAATAAATGTTTTCAAATTTCAAAGATGTTGTAATTCGGATAATGATATTTTATAGACAAAACATAAAACATTATAAATTTGATGACGTTTATACACGTTTACACCCCTTCGAAGGAGTGTTAGCTTGATTGGATTTTGTCTCATATCTCTAATTTTTGATATTGACTGATTTTAATTTTTTTCCAATATTTTAATTTTCTAAAATTTGTTATTTTTTTGCATTCTGAAATGAATTAACTTGCGCTAAATCTTGTAATTACCATTCAGTTGGTGCTTATTAATTACAAAACTCAAAACATTAATATACATATCTTCATTGTTTTTATTCTCTAATATAAATTATTCATTAATACAAAATGACATGAGTTTTGTTATATTGTTAGGAAGTGGTTAAAATAAAATTAGTTTATGTTTTCTCAAATTTTGGTCTAACGTTTTCTATTTGTTTTGAGGAGTATTTAAAATTTTAATTAAAAACATGAAAACAATTTTAAAATAAATGTCGAAACTTTATCATTGACAAAATATTTAATTAAATTATATATATATACACACACGCACATACACACATATATATATATATATATAATAGATTTATTTTAATGTATATGATAAAGTAATTGAAAATGTGCTATTTCAGTGCTTAGATTTAATATGTTTTTGATTAATAAATTTCATTAAATTGAAATTATAAGTCCTAAAGGCACATTTAATTATAAACGTATTAATCTCATATTATTTATGTATATTTATTTGTATAACTGGTAAAAGATTATTTCAGTCAAAATAATCGTTTCAAATCACCGTTTTATAAGAAATATTACAAATCCGTATATTTAGTTATATTTTTAAATTTTAATAAATTATTTTAGTTGATTAACACGCTTTTTGTGTGTATTATATTCTAATTAAATTAATTTTGTGGCTTGAAAATTATCATGAGTTAGTTTATATAAATACTTAGGTATATATCTTGATTGCAGACTGACTTGAGATCATATTCGATCAAAAATGAAAGCTTCTAGAACGTAAGTCAAAATTATTCATGATTGTTTCTTTCGTGCAAAGTCATTGAGCAAAAAATATTCCTGAGACCCTTGGGATTTTTTTTAAAAAGTGAGTGTTAAATTTTAATGAATTTTAGTGAACAATTAATAAAATATCTAACTAGTTATGTTTTTTTCCAAAATAAACTGCCAAACAATTATTGCTTGCTTCTAACAATATGTTGGAAAGTGGAAACTACTCTGGTGTTTACATTATATATTATTTATCAACTATGTCACAAATATAGAATTTTTTCAAATAAATCAATAAAAACGTTTATCGAACTTATAGCAGATGATATTAGAGTACCTTCGCAACATAAACTTATCGATAAATCTTTTATTTTATGTGATCGAGTAAATACATTGTGAGAAAAACAAAGTATGCAATACAATGTATCACATATAATATATTCCATGGGCGTGCATGTAATACTTGCGTTATCTGTAATGAATCGCATTACGGTTTATAGTTATTACCTTATATATAGTCTAATATATAAAGACATAAATAGAGATCAGAGGTTTCGAATTTGCGGTTCGAGGGCTGCTTAGATTATATATACAAAATTATTTTATATGCTCTAGAGCAGTGATTCTCAAAGAGGTCAATTTTAACCCACTGATAGATGTGGTAAAAAGTCAATACTGAAACAGCTTCAATGGAAAAGCTCAATAACTATTACTCTATTTTCAAAAACTAATACTCTTTATGATGCCTATACTTTAATATATTTATTTTGATAATTTTGAATATTCAGAAGGTCAAATGCAGAATCATCAAAATAAATATACTCGTATTAAAGTATATACATACTAAAGAGTAATACTTTTAGTTAATAAAATAACAGTTATAGAGCTTTTCTAATAAAATTCAACAATAAAAATAGATTGTTCATGAATATTTTTGCTATGGAAACAATCACTGAGATTATAGTTTTTTTAACTTCCCGTAGGGCAAGTTATAGTAATCGCAAAAAAATCGAAAATGAAAATTTTTATATATCTTTATGTTTCAAAGGTTTCTGAACATTTTGGCATACCTTAGAAAAAATGGATGTATGTGTGTGTGTGTGTGTGTGTGTATGTGTGTGTATGTATGTACGTGTGTGTATGTATATGCGGATACAAATTTTCGTCGACGATTTCGGGAACACGGATCAACCGATTTGAATAATTCAAAAAAAATTCGATTCGTATTGATAAGGAGACGTGCTGATTAGTTTTTGGCGAAGGCAGGTCTAGCCGTTCCGAAGATACGGGGCAAAAAGTGCCGAAAACGGTAACTCAGTTTTTAAGAGAACGGAGCGTCAGATTTGAATAATTCAAAAAACATTTCACTTGTATTGACAAGATGAATAATCGATAAAATTTTCATGAAGGTAGGTCTAGCGGTTTCGAAGATATGAAGGAAAAAGTAAAAAAATGAGCCATTTGGCGGTCAAAAATGATCATTAGACATATGCACATCAAATTATCAGATATTTTATAGAGATTTTAACAATAAGTATACATTTTGTTAACATTCCTATGGGTTCCGTACCAATGCTTATGCGTTAGACAGGGACGCGGTGCTTACGCGCTTTATATTTTGTCTCTATGCAGTTAAAGCAGTACGATTGCTTTGAAAAAAAGTTCAGATCTTCCACAATATGTCAAAATAAAGAAAAAAATTTTCAAAAAAAAAACAAAAAAAAAAATTAAAAAATTTTTTTTCAAAAAAAGTAATTTTTTGTCCAATTTATAGTTTCTCAAAAATCTTATTTTTTCAAAGTAATTTTTTTTTTTTTAATGTTAATTGTTTTTAAAAAAATAATAATTTTTGGTACGGAAAGTTCCAGCAATTTGCCTTAAGGCACAATGCCTTAATTGCCTTAAGACAGAATTCCACTTACAGCTAGTTTATAATATGAATCATCAAAAATACCAAAATATAAGATAATACAACTAAGTACTATAAAAACTCAAATCAGCCCAAGGCCTGATTCGTTATAAGAAAATTTGGCTTGAAACTTTACTTTCATTTATCATATTGGCTAAAAGATAATACTCTAGATCAAGTATTATTACAATTCAATACATATAATGATATCTACATGAATCCCTGGATAAAACTTAAAATCCTTGAGGACTTTTTCTGATAGATTGCTCTCGAAGATAAAACTTGCAAAGGGTCGGTATTAATTAAAATGTGTTTTCCGCCGTGAAATCATAGAAAAAATATTTGTTTAATTACTCCTAAGATATTTATTTTGTCAGAAGTATATCAATATTTCGAATAGTAAAATCGATCTACACAAAGCAGATTTCGTAAGGACATATTCTTAATAATGATATTGAATAGAAAAAAACATGTGCATTATATATAATATTCATATTCATAATATTCATATTCTTAATAATGATATTGAATAAAAAACATGTGCATTATATATAATGAAATAAAAGATTTACCTGTTTTAACATACTAGTTAGTATTCTATATTATATGCTTTTATACAAAATTATAAATGTATTTAAATCAATTCCATGTTTAATTTACTTTAGTATTTATATTCTATGTTCAAGTCTACGTACTCAAAGAGTAACTTTCATAGTAATCAACATTTTAAAAATTGTCTACTGATTTTCTAAATAATCATCAAAATTTGTAGTACTCATTGTATGTAAATACAATCAGTATAATTGTAAAGATTACACTAAATATATCTTTATAAGCGATTTAATATAGAGATAATATAAATATTGTTGAATAAGTAAGGAATATACATAAAGTAGAAAACAAAAACAAAATAAATTGAATGCAAATTAAATATAAAGTGGAAAAGCCATTTAGTGTAAGCGTTTGTTGAAAAAAAAAACGTAAAAAATATTATATATTTACAATTGATTATAACTTACGCAGGTTCAAAGAGATGATTTAGCTAATGATAATCAGCTGTGGTTAATGGATGAATAATAATTTTGTCTTTTTTTCAGAAGCAATTTTTTGCAACTAATTTTTGTTTTTCTTATTTTAACAGCAATCTGAACTTCATCAACTTCAACTATAATATGTCGGGCTCAAATTTTTCGTTACATCAAATTTATAGATGATAACCCAACGGTTGACCCATCTATAATTGATTATTTTATTACAGAATTTATTCAATAAGTCTAACAAATTATTCAATTTGATGCAGTAATGCCCGAGAAAGCCTATTTTCACTTGATAACAAACAATATCTATATTTCCAACTAAAAGTTGATATTGCTTCTGCTCGGTATCAGGGGCACTTTAAATCGCGTTTTTAATTCAAATATCCGAACCTGTGATTAAATGCGCCATAAAAGCAAAACAAATTGTATGACTATCATTGCAGGTTTTTAAATAAATATATGAATGCAAATTACCTATAATCAGGAATTTTATTATAAATTTAATTTCAAGGTTTTCTACGTGGGTTTGACATCCTTGTTCTGAATAGATAGCGATTCGCCGTCAGAATATCTTTGTGAATATCGTCGATCATCGCCTAAGTAACACGATGATAGTATATAGGACGCAGTAATGATAGCGATAGATTATTACCAACAAACCCTAGGAATTATTAATTATTCAGCTTTAATAGTGATTATATATATATATATATATATATATATATATATATATAAAGCGAGAGGTTGGGCATCTAATGATTAAAAACAATTTTAGTGAAGAAAAATGTCTATTATCAAACGCTTCGGGTCCTGATAAAAAAAAACAGCAAAATATGAATAACATGATATACCAATTATTATTACAACAAGAACTTTAATAAATAATAAATTAATAAATTAATAAAAATAAAAATAAAATAAATCGAAAAATTTAAAAAGCTCTTCTCATCAAGACATATTTTCCATTTGGAATTTGATTAAATAAATGGTGTGGTTTGGTGTGAACGAGGTTGTAAGTGCAGTAGCGATATCTATTATAACTTAAATATAGATCAAAAATATGTTTCCGATTGAAAATAGTCCATTTAAGGCACTGCAGTGTGAAATGGCAATAGGAAATTTCTCACGGTATTCTTCCATTTGGAATCCATTTGGAGTTCAATTGTGTATATTAATATTCTTGGCTTATATGTGTCGCAGCTATTGTAAGTGAAAATTGGACATAATACTGCTTGATATCGAGCTGGCCAAGGTTGGGATTGAATTGCGGTTTGTGCAAATTTTTTTATTCGAACAAACAACTACTATGTGCTTAATAAAAAAATAGAACAAAGCGGAATATACAAAATATATGAATATATAGAAATAATTCAAGTGTCAAAAACAAATATATATTTAATTTCAAGTTATATTATTTGTATATAAGTTACACTACTTTAAAATATTTACATTACTATTTTCTCGTCGTACTATTTAAAAAGTTTATAAAACGTAATAATTCAATATGTAATTATTATACATTTATGACATTGTAAAAAAAACTGTGTGAGAAAAGTAAAGATAGGTATATACTGATTATCAATATTAGTCAAATTTTGTCTAAAATATTAATAAAAAATAAGTTTCTCCCTTCAATCCTGTACCCAGAAAATTTGAACCCCTTTTGCAGTCGTTATTTATTACATCCCTAATATCATTCTTTGTCTTCCTAAACAAATAGAAATGACTTAGAAACGAAGATGAATTTAGTCTATACAAAGGTAATATCAAAATCAAATTTATATTGTTGATTTTGAGAGAAATTTATTTGCATAACATGAAGGATCAGAACTGCAAACCGTACATTGCCCAATATAAAGAATTCCTGAAATAGATATTTGTATTTCAAAAGAAATTTCAGATTTAGTGTTTTTAAAAATCTTTAAAATTCCACTTTACTTTTAGGATTATTATGAAATTGAATTTAGAGGCCTTTAAAATAGCTTTTCTGATAAAACTGAAGATAAGTATCTTCTGAAGCATAAAAAAGTATCTTCGAATAACTCTAAATAAATCTGTTTTGTTGGCGGCCAGTTTTTTGAAGACAAAACTATTTGTCATTTCAGTGGTCAATATTTAATTATATTTAGTATAAATTTAATATTTCTTTGGCCTTCCATGTCTAAAATTTGATAGTCGAAATATACGACCATCTAAAAATAGTTACTGTGTACTACTACTCTATCGACAAATTATTCAAATTGAGCATCCGACATTTCGGTTTATGGTAAATCCAACAATATATCGAAGGTATCGTGATTTTGATTTGATTGTATACATTAATTACAGAAATTATGTAATGTCGTCTTTAATCAACCTCCATGGCATCGCAAATGTGTATCTGAGCGTTTGGCTCTCGTATAGAAGTGTATTATGTAGTCAAATCACGTTTATTACATCGATAATATATTGTATCAAGCCATAAATATTTCATGATACCCGAGATCAATGAATAAATAACACGAAGACCAGTTCTATAAATATTAAGTTTGATATAAGATAGATAGGAGATGATGGATTCAAAGCCAAGATGTTTCAAATTATGGTTATCAAATATATATTTATTAAAAAATATGTGTCATATTTTCGGTATAATAAACTTTAAAGTATAATTAACTACATGAAGTAAAAACAAACATTCAGATTTTTAGTTTTTAATATTAAGATATTTTGGTAGCTTTGTGCTAAACAAATTGTGATAATGCTTTGCAACATTTAATGATCAATGTTCCAACAGTTTAATAATTGAATATTAGTCAACAAGCTTTTCGGTTTGATCTTATTGTTCCCCAATTTATAATAGGAACATATAAAGCACTTATACGCACTTAATTAAATATACTTTCGTATGAAATTAAATTGCATAAAACTAAAAAGTAAGTAGCAAGTATATGCAAAAACCTTCAACAAATAAAAATACACTCTCATCTATTAACCCTTTCGACTCGAACTCGTCGACAGGTAGAGAAGTATACAGGTAGACGGAAACAAATGTAGAGAGATAGACAGGTAAACAGCTAGGCAGGTGGATCATATTTATCACATATCTATTATTTATATATATCGGGAAATTACATGCAATGAAAAAAACATGTAGTACAATTGATCACATTCGACTTCTTTCCATGGAGTGAAAATTATATTATTTTTTAAAATTCTTCTGCTTGCACTTTGGTCTCTGTTCATGTAGCTTAATATATATAATATACAATAGCTTATAATGTATTATTGTATATGGATCTATATTTTAACAAAATAATAAAGAATAAATTATTAGTTTTCCAATTTAAAAAATTAAGTTTAAAAAAATAGAATTAATATTTACCAAGAAGTAAAATAGAACAATTTAAAATTAATTAATTCGTATTTGCTATGAAGTTACTTCCTTACTAAGTAATAAAATTTTAAAAACCAATAACGATTGCCTGGAATTTCATATTAAAATTCTAATTCTAATATATACTTTAATAATAAAATAATTCATCTTATCCATTTGTCATATTGGTTTGTGTGAATTGAATCGGAAATTCGCACAATCACACCTCAAATATCCTGCACAGGAGGAACAGTAAAGGTAAGTAGTGAACGTATGTATAGAATTTAATATCTGAGTTATTATAAATCATCTTTGCCGAGAGAGCTCCCTGACATTCGCAATTCCCGCCGCGGCGGCAATAAGAAGCCGCGACGTGCTCGAAACGCGTCAATTGAAAAAGCTCCGCCGAATGCATTCGAACAATTTTCAGTCGATTGTAAAGCTGTAAAGCGAATTATAAATGTCAACACCTATGTGATGTAATAATATATTATAAATTAAAGGAAGTGAATAAAGTGCTAATATTTGGCTAATAGTTTATTTATAAATTATTTACTAAATAGACACAGATGTAGAAAGAGTGCTTTTACTAAGATTACTTAGCGATATGCACTAGCAATAATCGAAGTATTTTTAAGTTATTTTTTTACTCGAATTTTTAACTTCACTTGGCATAAGTTATAGAAATCATAACAATATTGAAAAGAAAATTTTTGCAGATGTTAAACAACGGAGAAGCCGAATTGAATGATTTAAAATATATTTTATTTGTGTTGACTGAATGAAAAATTGATAACATTTTTTCAATGGCAGGTCCAACAGTTTTGGAGTTGCAGAAAAAAAAGTTTAAAAATTTGACACTTGTTGATGAAAAATAATCATTTCAGATCATTATTCATATACATGTAAAAATATTTAATCCAGGATGACAAATAGACTGATGATAGGGTAGACAGGTAAATTGATGATGATTTAAACAAGAAGAGAAGATAGACAGATAAACAAGTAACAGATTTGATAATAGACTCGACCACCAGTTCGAGTGGTAGGCAGACCGAATAGTACGCAATTAGACTGTAAAACAGTTAGATAAGTAGAAAAGTAACCTGGTGGAGAAAATAAGCAGGTACAAAAATAGAGATGTCGATTTTGAACCGATTCGGCCACAAAACAGACCAACGTTATGGCAAGGCCATGTTACGCTTCAATTTGCATACACTATTTTACTGAATTATACTCAATACTGTCGAAATGTTATGTATTTGATATGCATTCAGGTGTTTTACATATAACCTGCAACGTCATTTGTATGCTATGAAGCTTGGTCAGAACGACCTTGTTATTTGAGATCATTTTTCGACATCTGTGCGGTTTCTAGGTTTCTATCTAACAGCCTTAGAAAAACGCCTGACTGCACAACAAACATATGGCTTTAGAACGATTTAGTACGAAAAGTTTTACATGACATAACCTTCCCATATCATTGGTCAAATATTCCCATATCAAATTGTGATCCAACTAACTTTCTATATGAACTAATCATTAAAAAAATTTCAAAGCAGCTCCGAAAAATAGGTTTTAAACTCAAGCATCATAACTAATTAAAAGAAAAATACTGAGAATTAAAAACGGAGTCAAAAACACGGTAACATGAAAGTAAAATTTGGCAGGTTGTCGTCAAAAAGCAAATTAAACGTAACAAGAAACTATAAAACTTTCACACCATAAACAATTAATAATTACAAATATATAAATAAATATCTAATATTTTACAAGATTGCTTCTTTCAGTGAATATATTGAAAATCAATCTTCCATCATTTTCAAAATTCACTAATCCTCAACTTTAATTTATCATGAATGCCTTTTGAGATGTACTTTAGATTCCGTGCTCATTTGAAATATTAGTTCGCGGCTTAGCGGAGCGTTAGTCAAGTGCAGAGGCAACTCCCGTGGACTTGTCGCCCGGAATGAATGTAGACGACGATGCAAGGCAAGGCGATGCAAGCAAATGCATCGTGTTTGAGATCCTTCGGTATATTACATCTTTCAGCGCAAGAACGAACGCAATTACATCCGTTGAATTCAATTAACCTCGATAATGCATCAAGGCAGCATCCGCCGAGCCGACTCGACCCGGGCGCCCACTCTTACGCCTGAGTGTGGGTCGGTGTCGGCGCTGCTAGAGAAAATTGTAGTCCGCAAGCTAGTGAAAATTAATTATGTATTCCCGGCGTGTGTGGAAAAGTTATTATGGTATACAAATTTAATACGTGAAAAATATTGAATTTTGTACATAATAAAATCGGGCACAAATTCTGCGAGGATTAACTTACGTTATGATTTTGTAAATAGAGTTTAAATACGTCCAGCATACTACAAACAATATATATATATATATATATATATATATATACATTGTTTTCAGCTTCAATAGCAATCAATACCACTGCTTGATACTAAGCTCGCCAAGTTGTGTATCCAATTCGGAATTAGTGATTACTAATCTACGTTCTCACTTCTGAGTCATAAAGAAAGTTCAAAATAAAGTAAATTAAAGGAAAAAAAACACAAATAAATTTATGTACAGTATTCAATGTAAGTATGGAATTGAATGTTAGAAGTATAGAATTGTAGTTGCTATGAGTTAAATCATAAGAGTTTTTATGAATTTTTAGGCTCAACTGATTTTAGTTTTTTTATTATTTGTATCATACGGGTTGTGATTTAACACCAAATGTTTACACAGTATATAAATGTTATTGTTACCTGATATTTTTGATGTAAAAATTAAACTAAGTTTCATAACCCATAAATAGTGAATATGATTAAATTGGCTATCTAGCTAGCAATTGTGATGCGTATCTTGTAAAAACACAACATATTTAAACAGAGTATTAATAAAAAAAATTGCAGTATTTTAGGCAAAATCAAGCAATAATTCTACAATCTACTTTGATGATTTTTTTTATGATTAGTTATTATAGGCATTCAAATTCGTTTTTGTGGAATTATATAGTGATTTATTCTGCGTTAACCATTTCCGTTATCTTATTGCAATTTTAATTAATTTGCAAACGTTGTTTCAGATCTCTGGAACGTGATACAAGCATATACATAATCTAAACGTATACAGTCAACATATATAGTAATTTATTCTGCGTTAACCATTTCCGTTATCTTATTGCAATTTTAATTAATTTGCAAACGTTGTTTCAGATCTCTGGAACGTGATACAAGCATATACATAATCTAAACGTATACAGTCGACAGTCTAAAAAAATATTGGTAACGAGTTTATTTTTTCGACGAATTCGGAATAATTATTACAAAAATTAGTTTAAATATGTAAGAAAAATATATATGGCTTACATTATTATTTTAGTAATCTTGGATAATTTAGTTATCATAAAAAGCGCTTGTGAATATTAACAATTTGGTATTGACCTCAACATTTGACAGCATATTGCAATACAATATAATTTGAGTAATTCTATCATTATGTCTCAGATTTCCTGCCCACCCACATTTCAATCAACATCATGTACTAGTTGTATTAGAAATAACATTTTGCGGTTTCATTGAATCAAACTAGTAAACCTTCAACATCAGTAACAGCACCTTTATACGTGTATTCACTAATAACTATGATGTAATTAATTTTGCCATAGAAATGGAATCGATTATATTTACAAGACGTAATTGGAAACGTATTGAATGATTGGATAAGACATACTAATTTCTGATTTATGGAAGATTGGAGAAAAGTAATAGTGGTGTGCATCTACGAAATCTTTGGTTGGTTAAAAAAAATTTCAATGTCAGAAATATTGAATTAAATGAACTCTTCATTTTTAAATGAAATCCGTGAAGTCAAAATATTTTTATTGTTACATTTGTACTAAATGGAGGTTGATTTTTAAACTTTTACAGCTTTAAATACTTAAATAGCATTTGTATAAAATCATTAGCATATATTATTGACAGTATCGAAAATACTTTAAGATATCGACAACACATTGAAAAAGAATAAAATTTATCAATATATAATAGATGCATCGAGAACACCAAATTTTTGACATACTCTTATTTGTGATGTTACCAATAAATGTGCATACTGAAATGAACTATCTAAAGCCCGGTGCACACGACGCCAGTTTTCATGCTGGACAGTTTTTGTTTGTTTGTTACCCTAGGAACGACATGATAAACCATAATTTACGATCTTGCGCGACATAATTTGCGATCTGGCCTGCTAGATTTCACGCATTCACAACGGCAGTATACTCATCATAATTTCTAAGTGAAACCGTTGCCTTAACAACGTCGGAATTTGATTTCATAACAACTTATGTCCTTGCAAATTCCTGCCGTATTTTACGAATAGAGCATGTCCTATGTCGGCGATAGATGAACGATCTCGTGGCCGATACCTTCTGTGTCCAATAGGAAAGCTGTATTTTGACACGAAAATATCAATGCGTACTTGATTCATTTACTTCGATTTTGGAAACGTTTAGTTTTTATTTTGTAAATAGCTATTGTGTATATATAGCGGCGTGAATAAATGATTAGTTTAGGAAAGGCAGTTCAGTAATTTTAAAATATTCAAATTTCCGAAAAAAATTAAATATGCATTTTTTTCAAATTTTCGTCATTTCATCTGAAATATCAAAAAAATTCATAATTTCCAAAAAATTACAAAAAAATTCAAATCGTTTTATTTCAAAAATTTCGAAATTTGCAAAAATACTCAAAATTGAAAAAAAAATAGTTAGGGTGTATGGCATCGTGCCTTAAAGCAAATTGCTGGAACTTCCCGTACCGTAACGAAATGATCGAGGAATATTAAATGTTTTAAAATAGATTATTATAAATATTGTAACATTGTCTAATATTTATAAGAATTATATAAACTGAATTGGAAAGTTGAAATTATTTGTTTAAAGTATACTAGAATAGATTTAAAATAAAAATCTGAATTATTTTTGATATACAAAAAAATTTGAAACAAGAATTTTTTTTCCAAAATCAATTGTTTCGGTAAAACAAGCAGAAAGTTCTTTGAATCATTTGAATCGGACGCTTAGTTCTCTCAAAAACTGCCATTTTTTGCACATTTAGCACTGTATCTTCAAAATGGGCTGGACCTGCCTTTGCCAAAAACTAATTACCACTTCTCCCAATCATTACTAGTTGAATGTTTTTAGATCATTCAAATCGGATGCTCCGTTCTCTCAAAAACTCGCTTTAAATTTTCTGCACTCATTGCTCTTTATATCCGTAATTGCTGGACCTGCCTTTGCCAAAAACTAATCAGCACATCTCAAAATTTTTGAAGAAAAAAACTAAATATCTTTTAAGTTATCGTCGATCTCCAACGGCACAAAAAAGGCCTTTCACTGCTGCAGTGATTCCGGCCTTCTACGTGGATCAAATCCAAAAAAAAAAATCGTTAAACTAGATAATGTTGTCTGTAAAATGAACTATGATGAAACAGAAATCAAAAATTGATTAAATGGCGGCGTTTTTTATAGAAAAGTTTTTGGACTGCCAAAATTCGATTTTTGATCCTATCAAAAAATCGATAGTTTATTTTACGAGAACTATATATAAAGCATGTACAAAAAAATTGATAGTGATCGGATCATTTGTTTTTGAGTAATCGCTGCAGCAAATTCGAAAAATGCTGTTTCGAGGAAAACGCGTTTAAAGATAAAATGATCGTTATACTATATACTATATATGCACTCTCTAAATGGCTGTGACTCAAAAACTATTTAAGATATCGATTTGAAATTTTGGTATGTTATTTTTAAAGGTATAACCTATCGAAATATGAAAAAATATGGAAATTCGACTACAGTTTGAAATTTTCACACTAGTTGTGCCCCTTAAACTGAAGCATTTTATTATCTTTTAATTATTATTATTTCACTTAATTCTAATCAGATGCGATACGTACATGTTTTTGTTTACAATTCATACAATTCTCTGTTTGTACACTTATAAGCATTAGTGTATTTTAGACCTATAAAATATAAATTGTGAAATTCACAGTATATATTTATAATAATCTATTTGAAAATGTACGAAATTAATATTAATCATAAAATAAGTGAAAATCTGGCGCAAAATTCTTGCTCGCTAGAAATCCTGTTACGATAGAAATCATATTACAAGGAATACTGGCGTCGTGTGCACCGGGCTTAAAACAAAATTAGTATGAAGTTTCGAGTATGTATATAGTAGTTTAGAGAATAACAAAAAAAAGATTTGCAACGATAGGAATCCGTAATTCTCTATTCACCATAGTTGCAATAATTCCATTACATTCCCAATTCAAAGTTATGTTTGATAATATATCGGTAATTAATATTGGTACAACAGTTCGAACTAATCATGTTGTATCCATTATCCGCATATCCATCAATTTATCCGGCTGCAATGTTATTCGATATCTTGTATTTCAAATAAACAACCGCACATATGCTTGTGATATGTAAATGCTTGGAGCAAAATTAATCTTAATCGAAAGAGAAATGTCAAATTGCAAGACATTCGCAATTTATGCTGTACTTCTGACGTTTAGTTATATCAGTGATATAACTTATTTTAATATAATTAAATAAGACTTATGTAAACATGAACACGTCTTAATTTACAAAGCGCAGATTTACTAGTTTTAGTAGTTTTGAAATATGAGGAACTCAATAACTTGAAAATAAATTTATACATTTGAAAAATACATTTATGGTATTGTATTTGATTTGAAAATTGCAATTTTTGCACTTTTTAACTTCCTGAAGGAGAAGTTTACGATTTCATAAAAAAATCCGATTCGCTAATTTTATGTTTGCTCGACGTTTCAAGCCATTCTGAATCGAATAAGACCAAATTTGGAACAAGTATGTGTGTGTAAATCGACGTTTTCTCAAAAACAGCTGAACCGATTTCAAAAATTTCATCTCATTGTCATTTGATGTATCTCGATAAGGACTAGCGTTTATCAGTTTTGCGCGACGATCAGCCAAGCTGTTTCTTTGTAAATAGCGGAGAGGTGCAAAAAATTGCATCCACGTTTTAGGCCGCAATTCTGAATCGATTTTTTTTTCGGTAGATACCAGAGTCTTATAGATCATACTGAAATATTACGGCCCTACGAAAATTCGTTCAATTTTAAAAGTTCGTCAGAGTTTGCAAAAATTAGTATTGTTTTTTGGCATTTGTCACAATTAGAACTTTCATCGATGATTGCTTATAAATGCCTGAACCGATTTGAAAAATTTAAATGCCAATCGATGTATTACGACGTGAATTATCTTTTCTCGGTTTTGTGCGGCGATCGGCTGAGCCGTTTCTTTGTAAATAGCAGAAAAGTGATGAAAAATTTTGTCCACGTTTTAGCTCTCAATTCTGAATCAATTTTAAAAAAATCAAAAACTTTTCGACAGATATTGGTTGAGAATGATACCAATTAGTTTTACGTAAAAATCTACCAAGGCATATTCTTGAAATTAACTGTTGAAAAAATTGCCGATTTTCATGAAACTTTTTCTGGTAATAGATATCATGGTCAAAAACATACTAAAATGTTACGACCCTACAACAAATAGTTTAATGTTAAAAAATTATCAAAGTTTGAGTCAAGATTTGTGTCAAAAGTTGCTTTTGTGGTGTGATGAGTCAAACATTGTTAATTCATTAAAATTCAAAAATCTAAGCTACAATTTTAGGGCATACAAGCACGTGCTTGTGCAATAAAATTAATATAATTACAGTTAATTTAAATGTGTTTGAGAAAATTCTATTCGAAATCGCAATGTTTATATTCAATGGAGAGAGATAACTTTATTTTTGAAATAAACTGTTGAGAGTTTTTTCTATAAATATCTAAATTTCAATTTCGATTAATTAAGTCAATTCTTACTCATTTCGGGAATTTCATGCAACTTGCCTTAAAGCTAAATACGACTTTCAACTAGTTGCTTCATATCTCCAAAGCTACTGGACCTGCCTTTGCCAGAAACTAATCAGCACGTCTCCCTAACAATAGGAATCGATTGCTTTTTGAACCATTCAAATCGGTTGCTCTGTACGACCAAAATCATCAGCAAAACATGTATCCGCACACATACGCGCACACACACACATCCATTATTGCCAACGTATGCCAAAATGTTCAGAAACCTAAAGATTTTTTTTTGCATAGATTTATTTCCGATCAAAATAATATTATTTTTTAAGACAATATGCTGGGTGTAGTAAATGCGTAGTTATCCCCTGTGGGATATCTCTTTTATTTCAATTAAGATCGTATGGTCTTTTTTTTTCAATCCTTGAGTATGAGATTCCTCACTAAATTCTTTTTTTTCGTTCACTTAAATTTTCGTTCATCTTAAAATTTTATATTTGTATTACTTTTATAATATTTTTATATTATGATTTGTATCATTTTTATATCTATTTGTATTATTTTTATATTTGAATTGCTTACGCGCGTTCATAGCTCAATTCCATATGTCCAAATTGGGATAATTATTGTTTTATAAAAATGGAGTTTGTTTTCATAGCACATATTATCTGAATTCCTGCCAGATTAATTTTCTATACAGATGAATCCCAAGGTAATTTCAGGCTCTCATATTTTGGTATTTCTATGTTGCTTATTTTTATGCTTGGGCAGTCCAGGGTTCTTGTTGTGAAGGTAATATGGCTAGATTTTGGAGAAACCGAAAGATAAGCGAAACAATGTATTTTAGATTTTAGAACGATTACAATAATTTACCTTATTGGAAGTTAAAAATAATTATTATTTAAAAAAATAATTACAGTTTATTTATATCGTGCAGGTTACAAAACCTGAAATCCTAATAATTTTTTTTAATCGTTCTCCTCCTATCATTTAAAATTGTTTTTCATTTCGCACTCGTGCTTCTAAATAGTTGATATATCACTGCACGTCCTGCTATCCGAAACCCGTGCCATATATCGTGGATATCATTTTGTAATTTAATTATTAACTAACAGGCAACGTGCAGTAGTATATGAACGCGGGCAAGGATTTATGGGATTATGAAATACAAGCAGTTGTATTCGCGACGTTTCGTTGCTCCATGCCGGAATGAATTTCCGGACCGTGCCGGAGTCCGGAGTGTTTGTGCCGCGGTCACCTGACCGACGCCGCTCTGCTCGAACATATTTGCGGAATTGACGAAATTGCATTTCTCTCGGTTAAGATATGTGGGATGCAATGATATTTTGATTGAGTTATTAAATTTTATAACGGAAATGAATTTAATATTAATATATATATATATATATATATATATATGTTGAAGGTGTTTGAATTTTATGTCAAAATGTATGATTAATTTCTTGGGGGGCATAACATCAAGTAAATTTCACGTATATACCAATTTGCAAACGATTAGTTATTTTTATATTAGACATATTATTTATGGTGAAACAACGTTTGCCGGGTCAGCTAGTATATATATATATATAATGTATATGTATGTATGTATGTATGTTATATATATATATATATATATATATATATATATAATTCAATGTTGGTTTGCTATGGACGCTTAAACTACTGAACCGATTTTTAATTTTATTGGCTCATCGTGCTCGTATCTATCCAATTTAGGTCGTGGGCCATATTCAAAATTACATTTAATACTAGAAATATTTAATTTTTAAAAATTTCAATAAATTTTGATAGATATTTACTAAGAAAATCTACATTAAAATGACAGTTGTCAATATTTATAGAAACGAAAAAAAACGATTGATGGTTTTTGGAAAAAAAATTGACAGTTCAAAAAATCTAATATTTTTGACGAATTCAAAAAGGGACATATACATTATAATATATCCAACATTTATATTAGAAAATATATAATGTTTATAGATTTAAATAAATTTGGTCAGTTATGAATTTAAAAAAAAGTAAAATTACATTTGTAAAACGGCTATTCCGACTTTGAAGAATTCTCTTGGAGTTTGTCTTGGAGAAAATAAAATAGTAGTAATGAACAAAAACAATACAGTAATTATGGAAAAATTGAAAAAAAATATCGTTCTTTGATAGGTGAAATGAAAACAGACAAAATGTCAATTCACAAAAATTTTGAGCATAACTGATGAGTGAATGTAATAAAGTAATTTATAAATTATTACTCCAATGAAACAAACTAAGATATGCCAGAGATTGAAGTATTAAAAATAAACAATAAATTAGATCAATTAAAAATTATTGTGTTTACTATCAGTACGACGGTGAAGACACCAAGACAACAAAGTTTTATAATACATTAATAAGAAAACCATTAATACATTAATATTAAAATTTGGCTATGTTCTGAAAACTTTGGAGGTCTTGCTAGAGTTGCGTTTATACTGAATTACATGAACTGAATTGCGCAATTGTACAAATATATTGCTAATAATTTATTAAAGCCAATTATATGATATGATGGAAAAACGCACCCAAACTTTTCAACAATAAGTTGAACAAGTTTTAACTTCCCATAGGGTAAGTTATAGTAATCGCAAAAAAATCTAAAATGAAATTTTTTTTATATTAATTTACGTTTCAAAGGTTTCTGAATATTTTGGCATACCTTAGAAAAAATTGATGTGCGCGAGTGTGCGTGTATGTGTATGTATGCGCGAATACAATTTTTGGCGACTATATCGATAACACATATCAACCAATTTCAACGATTCAAAAAACATTCGATTCCTATTAATAAGTAGACGTGGTAATTAGTTTTTACTAATCATTAGTTAAAAATATAGACCATTTGATTTAAATTTTAAATGATTTGATCAAAATTAGTTTCCACTATATAAATATGATTAATATTTTATTATTTATTTTAATGCGATATTTTGTAAATTTTTTTTTTCTGTGTATGTAACTTCTCAATCTAAATTGAGCGTTTCGCACATTTTAGAAAAATAATTGCATTAAATTAATATTTTAAATAATGTATTAGTAAAGCCTAATGAGAAAATGTTAATAATTTTGAATATAAATATTGTATACATAAGTGTCTCTTTGATACCAACAAAATCAAAATTTATTACAATTTATTTACCATTCGATATTTCTGTAACAAAAATATATAAAGTATTATACATCCTTAGGAAGGTCTCAAAAATATTAGTTCTTTTCCCATATATCGCAACTTCAAAGTCCTAACGGTGTGGCCTACAGGCGAGTTGCAGTAGTAAATTTCAAGGAACACACTTAACCATTTATACATCATTTTATTCATAATTTTATTTTTTATCTTTCGTACGAACAAAGATTTTTTGTATCTTTTACGATTTGGCTTGTAGTTACATTATTATTCCTAAAATAAGGAAACTCACTACAGAATATAAATACTTAAATTTAGGCCTATCGCATTGAAATCCAATCATAAATTCTCAACCAGTACAATGATAATTAATAATTTTGATAAACTAATTTTTATTAATTAAGAAAAGCCAAATTACAATTAATAACAAATAATTTGAAATAATTATCCTAATTGTATTCATCGAGATAATTATTATAATATTCCTTGTTCACAGAGTAGTGCTTAATGATGATGAAAGGTAATTATTATTGGGCAGATATCCGAGTTAGCCTAGGGCAAAGTTTTACGGTTTACGATCATCGTCAGGTCTAAGGTGCGGGTAATCAATAGCAACTTTGCATAATCCGAGAGATAAGGGACCTAACCCCGACTATGCGGCTGCACGCTCCGGTAAAAGGTTGACCTATGAACTACTTAAGACAACCTTATAATTTATACATAGGAAATATATCATGGAGCCTATAATATACTAGACAGTTGCATCAATAAGGAAATCCTTAATTTTAAAGCTGTATTTGAAAGAGTTGCCGAATAAACTAGTCCCCTTGTCAATTCTATAAATTTACCAAAACATCCTAATTTACTATACTGAGTTTTTCTATGTACTCACAACAAAGAACATCCGAAGCTCGAGGTAATTTCAATATACATAGCAACAGTCCATCATTTTGTTTATGAAACATTTTATAGAAATACATCCAATAATTTCCTGAATAAGAAGATTTATTCTGTAAATAAAGCGCTCGTGATCAGATTATATAAAAATTCTCCGTTGTTAACCGATTATGAAACAAAACTTTTTTGTGACAAAAAACCGCAATACTACCAATGCTAATGCTTTCATTCATGTGTATCAGCTTATGTAGAAAGCTTTGGAGGGAAATATAATGTTTTCAAGTTTATAATAACAAGTTGTATGTACAATAAAAGTTTTTATTCAGGAGATATTAAATTTTATAAAAACCCGTCAAATGGCGAAACAATGTATTACATGAAATTGTATGATACAGATTTAGTAATGGTCTGTTATTGCTATCTTTTGTTTTATAAATAATATTCAAAGACAATTTTTATATCCATTCAGTTTAATACATGGATATTGGTAGAACAAATACATTGAGTTGGTAACTACTGCATGTAACTTTTTTATATGAAAATGTTTACTGGTTGATATTTTTATAGTTAATTATTTAAAATAAAAAAAATAGTATTTATATAATGAATTATATAGGTTTATTGGACACTTTATATATTATAAGAATATAATAGAATTATGGTGATGATAGTAAAATTTCATGGTGGCAGCGGTGAGATATTTATTTACCAGGTAGAATGTTCCTACACGTATCTTTTGTAAATTAAATTTCAATCTACAGTAATCGATAGTGATATGGTCTAATTGTACTAATTTATCAAACCTAAATTAAATGAACAGATAATCATGTCTAGACAGATGAAGATTTGTACTGTCATTTGTACTGTCATGTCTGTTTGTGGATGCAAACAACCTTATTATAGAAATATACAAGCTGTCCAAGGAATACAAAAAATATCAAATCATTATAATTAAGACTAATTTAGTTACGTATATTTTTATTAAATTTTAACAATATTCTTTTACTATAAATCATTTAGTGCATATTCTGAATAGAATTACCACATTTGTTATACACTCCTATTAACATAAAAAAATAAAGTTTTAATGTAAAGATCGTAGTATACTGTATGCTTAAAAATTGATAAAAAGCTAATGTTAATGTTAAATTAATTTAAAAATGTATAAAAATAATACTTTTGAACATTATTTCCTAATTCCGACACTATGCTATAAAAAGACAACTAGAAAACTCTGATCCTAAATTTCTCTAAAACTAATTTGAGTAGAATTTTATTATAAATGTAATCTAATGTAAATTGTAATAGTAAAAGTCAACGGTGAATTTTATAGAATCATGAAAATGTCAAATAGCGAATGCTCTTAATCAAAAACCTAATTGCCTACTGAACTAAACTAGTGACCATACGAATGTCTTGTCGATATCTTGAACTTATAAACATTGAACGGTTAAAAATACCATATTCACAACAGTATGCTATTATATAGTAATATAAATATTAATATTTTGTATATTTGATAAAAGTAATAATATGTAGTACTCAGGTTCGTGAGTCAAACTCCAGCTCGATTCAGGAAAGAGCATTGTGAGAGTCTTTCCATTGCCATTTCACCCGAAATGGGTTATTTCTATTGGAAACATATTTTTCATCTATATTTTCAAGTAAAAACAGATATCGCTACTGCACAATGTCAGGTTTTCCAGAGCGGGGTTCAAATTTACGAGCAAATTCACACGAGTCCGTGAGCTTAACCGTTACACTAATAGTTAAGACTTTAATCAAAACTTTTGAAATCTGCATTTATATTTGTTAAGTCTAAATCATATTCCTCAAAAGAATCCTTTTCAGATATAATGCAACTATGCCAACTTTTTTCCAATTTTTGAAACATGATCATGCTCGTCTACCAGAATGGTCATTAGTTCCTTAGTCCGATCGGCTTTTATGTCTTCAATCGAGTCAAACCGATGTCTTGATAACGTTTTTTTTAAGTATAGAGAATAGCTAGATGTGTAACAATTTCAAATTAAGTTGAATTTTTGAGAAAATCCGTCAGCAACAGAGAATATAGTGTATGATGGTGCATCATCGCAGTGCTAAACCAAGTTTCAAAATTGTCTTGACTGATTCATTTGAAATTCCAACAATATTATCAGCAAGCTCTCTAGTAGTCAATCGACAAATTTGCATTAACAATTCTGACAATGATTTTGTTTACGTATAGCTCATCAGTATATGTTGTTGGTTGTCTTTGGTGTGGTTCGTCTTCAACGTACTCTGAATCGTACTCTGGTATACAACGTACTCTGGTATTTCTTTGAATTTGTGCCAATTAAAAACATTTACATTGACATTGACTTCTCGCCAAAAGTTTTGGCTGGTGATAAAAATCGAAAGAAACAGTTTTTTTTTGTTTGGAAACAGCAGCATAACTACTGGACCAATAAACCAATTAACGTGAATGTTGACACAGATGCCAATAAAAGTATTAACAATTTATAAATATTATATATCAATAAACCTGAAAAGTTTAAAATGAAAAGTCTTACTCATATTATATACCGTGCATGTTTCTTTCATGTGTGTGTTTACTTTCTTCGAATGAAATGTGGAGGCGTTCTTTATCCACAAATGCGAGATAGTGTATCAAGCGTCGTATCAAGGGGGCTCCGCATTCGTACATTGGCGGTGTTAGGTATCATCACTTATCAAGACGTTTCGGCTTGTCGGGCACTTTATCTTTTTCACTGGCTCCAGACTCTTTCTCAAATGCGCAACCTCTCAAGCCTTTCTTCAGCATTTGTCAAACGGATCTCATCGATGGGATCGGGGATTGATGCGTTTCGCTTGAAATGTAGTTAGGCTCAGAATGGAGCTTTTGCCAAAGTAAGCAGTTTAAAAGGGAGAATCGTATTGCAGTAAAGTATAATAGATTGTGACAAATACATGAGATGATAGTAACATACACTGCCATTTTATAGTGAACATGTATTCATTCAGGAATGGTTCGATAAACCCACTAATCATTGAAAAACCACATATATTAAAAAATGTAAAAAATGTGAAATGGGTAGGCAAGGTATAAAGGGAGATAGTAAGGCAAAAAATTTCCCTCTCATCTAATTTTGTGACATTATTGACAAAAAAAAGAATATCGAATGTGTTATATAATTATATATAAAATTTAATAAAATAAAATTGTAAAGTTATCTTATAAAATGTACATGACTAATGTATTTGTATATAAAGTCAAAAAATAAAAAAATTCAAAATTAAAAAAACTACTAATTTAACCTAACTAAATTGACTGTGGCCCTCACATCTATCAATGTGCACAGTGTTTGTTTTGTCAATTGCAGGGAAAGTTGGTAAGATAGAGAATGAAAAATGGGTTTATTTCACAAAATTAAAAAATAATTCTATATTTACTTTGTTAATCTAAGCATATATAGCTTACACATTAAACTAAAAACAGATTGATATATTGTACATGTAAGTGTAAGAAAGTAAGAAGTGTTTTTGATGGAAAGCAAAAACTAATTTCAAAATGAATAATAGAAAATTTTATTTCAATACTAAAATCTTAATTCTCATTGATTAGATAAATTATTTTCACATTTTAGAAAATTCATGCAACTTGCCTTAAGGTAAAATTCCACTTTCAACTACTGATTTTGTACAATCATAGACTCAAAATATTTTGAACAACTTTACAATTCAGATTTTTTTTTTCAAAAAATTCACTTTAATTGGCAAGTGGTCACTGTTTTTATGAGCATGACTTCTGAAATAAAAAATTCTGTTACTTCTCCATGACGACTATATTTGTCAATGATAGTTAACTGATTAAACAATGACAGTACGTATTTATATGGATCTTTCAGGAGGTAATAATATAATATTACGACTTTTAGCATTTTTACACAGATTTTTGAAATGACAACTTTGATGATATTATTATTATTATTATAAAATTCCAGAAGTTACATTTTAGTATGAATCTAACATAGCATAAGTAATAATAATTAAAATAATTGCAACAGAAAAATTTTGGAAAATACTAGAAATATTCATACTGCATATGTAGATCTGATTAACGTATTGATATTTATTAACTTCCCGTAGGGTGAGTTATTGTAATCGTCCAAAAATCGAAATTGAAATTGCAATCGGAAATTTTTGCGTTCCTCGACATTTTGAAGGTTTTTGAACATTTTGGCATAACTCAGAAAAAATGGATATGTGTGTGTTTTGTGTGTCCACATTTTTAGGTTCACGTTTTCGGGCGCACGGATCAACCGATTTGAATGGTTCAAAAAACATTCGATTCCTATTGAGAGGAGGGGGGGATGTGCTGATTAGTTTTTGGCAAAGGCAGGTCCAGCAGTTACGGAGATAAAGAGCAAAGAGTGTAGAAAATAGCAAACAAGTTTTCGAGAGAACGGAGCATCTAAAAAACATTCAATTAGTAATGATTGAGAAAAGTGGTTGTTAGTTTTTGGCGAAGATACAGAACTGAATGTGCAAAAAATGGCAGTTTTTGAGAGGACTAAGCGTCAGATTTACATGATTCAAAAAACTTCCTGCTTGTTTTAACAAAATAATTGATTTTGAACAAAAAAAATTGTTTCAATTTTTTTTTTCAATTTTTTTTTTTTAAATTATATAAATATTTTAGAAAAAGGAGTAGAACACTGATTATAATTATCTACTGGTATATAAAATATGTCAGTGCCAAGATTCAAACCGTGTAATCCAGACTTGTGAGCTGGGCACACTACTGACTGAGGGACTGAGCCATTGTCTCCACAGGAAAATCGGTGCATAAATCTTACTTTTCTTCTTGACATAAATGGGTTTTTAACACAGCTCACAGATCTGCCATGGGTAGAAAATTAATTTATGTTGTTTCACGATTTTGATCAATAATCACCATCAACCAGTTTAATTTTTGCGGAGCAATCCTTTATTACATTATCAGGACATAACATATTGGACCTTTAGTAAATTTAAAATTGACTAAACAATGTATTTACCACATCTCTGTCATTTTCGTATCTTCGGGTCATTGACTGCTCCCAAACCATCTTTTCCGAACTGGCAGTTGAACTCCGGCCGGTCGTTTTGCGGATGGTTAAGTCCACGCTGCTGACGCGATGGAAATTGTCACCATAAGAAGTATGATAGTGTGAAGAACGAAAGATAGGGTACAATGGCCTCGTGCTTCTGCAAAATTGCTAAAATGCGAACTGCAGATATGCGCGAAAGTTTTATCTTGACTGAATGCATTGAGGAATTTGCGCTCCAGCCCAGTGCTTCATTATGGTACATCATTAATAATAGCAAATTTTGTGCAGTTTTGGTTTTGTTGCGTGCGAGGTGACGGAACTTGATACTGGTACTTAATCTCTACTGTTTTGGGTAATTTGCTTAAGTGCTGATTATGGTAAAATATTTACATGCTACTTTTATGTACATACTTTCTTCCATATATATGTTATAGTTAAACATTCCAAAGGATTGTGAAACAATTTTTATATTTACTTACAAATCTATTTCATTCAACATTTATAAGCCTTAGTCAGCTATTTTTTTTATCTCTTCAATTTTTTTCATATTCAATTTATTTATAATATTTATTAACTTCCCGTAGAACAAGTTATAGTAATCGCAAAAAATCGAGAATGAAAATTTTTATATATCTTTACGTTTCAGAGGTTTCTGAATAATTTGGCATACCTTAGAACAAATGGATGTATATGTGTGTGTGTGTATGTGTATGTGTATATGTGTGTGTTTGGATACAAATTTTTGTCGACGATTTCGGGAACACGGATGAAGCGATTTGAATCATTTAAAAAAACATTCGATTCGTATTGATAAGGAAACATGCTGATTAGTTTTTGGCGAAGGCAGGTCTAGCCGTTCCAAAGACATGGGGCGCAAAGTGCTAAAAACGGTAACTCAGTTTTTAAGGAAACTGATTTGAATAATTCAGAAAACATTTTACTTGTATTAACAAGATGAAGAACTGATCAAATTTTCATGAAGGCAGGTCTAGCGGTTTCGGAGATCTAGTGAAAAAAGTAAAAAAAAATGCTATCTGGCGGTTAAAAATGATCATTGGACATTATATGCACATCAAATTATCAGATATTTTATAGAGATTTAAACAATAGGTATAAATTTTGTTTCCATTCCTATGGGTTCGGTACAAATGTTTATCCGTAAGACGGCGACGCGGCGCTTACGCGCTTCGATATTTCGTCTCTATGCAGTTAAAACAGTACGATTGCTTTGAAAAAAAGTTCAGAATTTCCAAAATATTTCAAAATAAATTTTTCTTCAAAAAGTGTTTTTTTTTTCAAAAAAAAATTAATTTTTGTCAAAAATTTATAGTTTCTCAAAAATCTAATTTTTTCAGAGTAATTATTTTTCAAAAATGTTAATCTTTTTAAAAAAAAAAAAATTTGGTACGGGAATTTCAAGCAATTTGCCTTAAAGCACGATACCATGCGCCCCACTAGTTTATGTTTCTTTTGAAATTATTGTCATCACTGTCGGTCATCTCAATATCGATCGGAAGTTCATTAAAAATTTTACTCAAAGCTTACTGTTGTATATACTATTTTTTCTTATTTTTAAGATTAAACTATTCTACTTCTTCTATCACATTGATTCCTATAATTACGTCTCTACAAAAATCTTAGGTAATGGTAATAGAGTGAACTTAAGTATAGTATGGACTTCATTGGGGAATAATTAATTTGGTAAATTCGTAGCAAAGTCATCATTTATCTTATATTTAATTCCACATGTAGTGATAGTTAAAGTGTAGAATTCTATGTAAGTCATGGAGGGTATTGACTTTATCGATCCATTCAAAAAGTTTGTAAAGTTTAAACCGTACTAACGGCATCAAACTCATTTCCGAGTTGGCAGATGACGTTGACCGCTAGTGCTAAGTTCTTCCGTTTAGTAAAGTTATATCCTGAAGCTCTCAGCTTATTTGCTCCAAGTATATCTAACAATGTAGAAACTGATTTCGAGTGAAATATTCGTTTAAAGTAGCAATATACCTAGACCTATGATATAATACAAGTTATATACTCAGGAGAAATTCCAATTTTGAGTTATACATTTTTGAAGTAAAACTTCTTTAGGCGCGACTGGGGTGTAAATCCGTATACATAAAAAATAAAAATGCAACGGAAATTGCGTTACGCCCAAACTGTACGTTATTCGCTCTCGATGAAATCATTTCAATACGGGTCGATTGTGATTAGTCGTCGTACCGATATCAACAAGGTCGTCGGCATAGTTAAATAAGCATTTTAAAGTTACATCGTAGTAAAAATCTTGATTTAATGAAAAATGCCTGAATCAGAAGAATATTTTACCCCGTTCCTTGAAAATAATAAAGCAAATTAAACATTTGTGCCGTGTTATAAACGTAAGTTCATTGATTAGAAATTATTTCTATATTATTCGTAGTTTCTATAAATTTTTGAAGTTATTGAAATGGAAAATATTTTTAGGCAAGACAGATATTACAGCTGTTCAAAGAATGAGATTATATCGCCACCGAAAAAGTAAAAGAATACAAGCAGTCAATGAATGTATGTTAATTTTAATACATGAAGTTCTTCAAACACAATTACTACATGATGAGTGACGTTGCGAAAACAAAATTTCTTTAGGCGTTGTTTAACGAATATTATAAAAATTATTAATAAGCAATTACTTCATTTCTCTAATGATTGTTCATTTCTAATGACAAACCGATCATGTCTTATTCGAAGTAGAACTTTAATTACATTATTGTTTTTAAATAGAATACATATTTTTAATGCTATTATAAACATAAATTATAATTCATCATTATATAAATGGGTATAATGGTGGTGTTAATAAATGTGTGCATCACGAGTGTTACCATATTACTAATAAACATTATTCAAAATTGTTATATGATGTATTTATTTTTACTTAAATGCCATCTTGTACAGTAGCAAATAAGTTTTACTTCAATCGCGTGTGAACCTTTTTTAAATCACGCAGTTTATATTCATAGATTCATCCATACATAAGAATTGTTAAGAATTTTTGGTATAGACAATGATAGATTCTAAAATTGAGAATTTTTGTATAGCAATTGAGAGAAATAGTGAGTACCCCCGAGTATTTCTTTCATTGGACAAAAAAATTGTCAGAATTTATTTTTGTTTATAATTAAATTACGATCATAATACATGCCTTCTACATTTTATTGGAATCTAACTGAACTCATTGAAGTTCATAAATAAGACTTGGTTAGATAATTAACCAACCACTTCACTAATTACTTGAAGTAAATCTATGGGTTGTTTCTTCCTAAATCTTTTCCTGTTATTCGAAGAGTTGGCAATTGAATTATAGCATTTGTCATCTATTTTTTATATTTTCATGTACTGAATCCATTTTCTAATCCAATGTATAATTTTGTTTGGGACGTTCTAGGGCCATTTTGTGATCAATCTTAAAGATTTTGCCTGTAATCTTTGGAGTTGCAAATAATATATAATATTATATTATATAACTATTCGCGTTTTCCTGGCGCATCCATACAGTTCAACCCCATACGTCAATAGTCAGAAAAAATAAGAGAATTAGGAGACATATCTATGTAATCCAAATACGTAATTTTCAAGATAAAACCGACATCACTACTGCTTGTTATCAGGCTGTCCGAGGCTCGGGGAAGCCCAAATTCATGGTAAACCATAAATATTTCGATCTATCATATTAATTCTGCTGGCACAATTCCAAATAAAATGTCTATTGTCCATAAACCTAGAATTGTCATTCTCCACATAAGTATTTAAATTCGTCATTATGGTTCATTTTATGAATCACGCGACGAAATCTCCAGATGAAAACAGGACAATTGGGTGGAAAAACGAAAGGATTCGTCTGTTTTGTGAGAAGAGACAATAAAATGCAAATTAAGGGATCAAAGAACATTAAATCGTGATTGATAATTATAGAATATCTTATTGTAAAATATTTTGTAGTCCTTGGTATGACAAAGAAAATAATATTTATTTCCGTTTGGTAATGGTTATATTGTTCCTTATTTCCATTCAGCACATTTGTATCCTAAACAACTAAACTGTAAATATCCATTCTCCCTGTGGTTTATTACAAAGTCTTTTTTGAGTGTCTCCTCTACATCAGCATTTTGCAACTAGCAATAAGTGAAAGTGGATTGTTGGATTTAGAATAAGCTGAGACAATTCGGTGCTGATGTTGCGAATACTAAGTTGTGCCGAATAGAGGGTATCAGCGAATGATGTACAGTTCTCCAGTTTAAGAGACGGAATAATAAAAAATAAATACGTGTTTCGAATAAATCGGAAGGATCTGAAATGTGCATGGGATTCGGTTGTGATGGGGTATGCAAATGTGCATTTCGGCTCTGACAAGGTTTTAAAAGATAAAATGGAAAGTAGGGAGAATATGAGGACTTGAAATAGGCGTCTTGAATTAAAGTAGTAGTGTGTAGAATTATACTTTAGCTCAATAGGCTAAAACTTTACACAATATATGAATATAATAAATTATATGAATTATCTATAAATCAAATTATAATTTAATTTTAAGCATTTTCAAGAACAAAGATTAAAAAAATATATATTATAAAAATCACTTCTCAAATATTTTTATCACTGTAAATCCCCCGAGGCCAGGTTTCAATTGCTGACTTTTCGAATACCAGGAAGAGATTTAAGAAGAAACACTCCATAGATTTCATTTCGATACTCGCCTCGGACAGCCTTATTTCAAGCAGTAGTGGCATCGATTTTTACTTGAAAATATAGATAGCAATATGTTACAAAGTCAAAATAGACCTTACCAACCATTGCTTCATCAATATTAAAGAATTCATCAAATAGAGATCACACAACTGTTGGGATGAAAAATCTGAAAAATCGACGTTGTTAAGCTGAAAATAAATTTTGTCACAAACGTTTTGCCATAAAAAACAATCGATAGTTAGTAATATTATTGACCGTTTTGACAAAGTATCTATTAAAGTTAGCAATTTTTTAATCTAGTTGTAAGTGACATTCATGTAAATCTTATGCATATAATAATTCAGTATGTATCTTAAACCTGAACTCTATCCCTAAATAAAGTTTTATTAAAATCGTTCAAATTAATTACAAAAGCTAACCTTCATCAAAAACTAGTTAGCGCAATTCCCAAGTGATATTTTCTCTTCAGGATTTTTTATGAAAAACTGAGCAAAAAAATCCATACTCTTTTGCTGATTTAAACAAAATGTCCTAATAAGAGTAATTATCAAGATGAATTCAATTGTTTTAACATTTTGAAATCGATTTAGGATTTTGAAAACAGGCTGACATACATATAATTTATCCATTTTAGACCTCAAACGAATTAGAATTCTTCCTGCTTTCTTCTTCGAATAGTGTTGATGATGTCCGATTGGGAAACAATTTGGAGAGCATTACATTCATAATTATTTTTGTTTGCTCGCATATTTGTATTTTTAATTCTATTGTACTGATGATCTGAAGATCCTATATATTCTTATATTCATAACTAACCAACCAATACAAAAGTCACTCATTATGATTTACTACATTTGTAAATTTTTTATATTCGAATATTACTTTTATTGCAGCTAAAATTATTATATGCAATGAGGCATCAATAAATGATAAAAATAAACTATATGGGATTGGTTATATGAATTTCCCGATATGTGTAAATAAACGACCTAATCAATTAAAAATAAATTAATTTATGAGTATTTAGAAGTATTCCGAGTGGATTTATAACACACAATTGAAAACGAACAAACACGTTAACTCTGAGTATTTTCTAAAAGCAAATATTCAAAAATCTTCAATTTTATAATTGAACCCATTTTCATAGAACTTTAATGGTTTAGTATGTTCATTAAGACCAAGTACTCTATCATTATACCATCGTCTAATTTTAATTCCGGTCCGGCCGATCTTTACCAAAAACTAATCTGCACGATTTCCAACCAATATCTTTCGAACGGTTTTTGAATTTTCATAATCAATTCAGAATTGCGGGCTAAAACGTGGACAAAAAAATTTTCACTTTTCTGCGATTTACAAAAAAACTGCTCGGCCTATCATGGCGCAAAACTGACAAGCGATAATCCTCATCGAGATGCATCAAATGGCTTTTAAATTTCTGAAATCGGTCGAGCCGTTTTTGAGAAAACGTCGATTTACGGCAAAAAATTTGTTCACATACACATACACACACACATACTTTTTTCCAAATTTGGTCTCATTTGATTCAGAATGGCTTGAAACGTCGAGAAAACATAAAATTAGCGAATCGAATTTTTTTATGAAAACATAAACTTCTCCTTCGGGAAGTTTATTACTAAAACAAATCCAAACAAAGTAAATAATGAATCCATAATGTTGTTTAATGACCCAAAAAAATTTAACAGATGTGATCATTTATATCATTTTGTTTCTGAAAGTATCTGCAAAATTTGTACAGTAAATTACGGCATTCTGCTCGATATGACGGCTGGATTTGCAATTCAAACGATTTTATCCGTAATTCCCAAAATACACAAGCAAAAGCGCCGGCGAGAACCTAGTGGATGCCGAACACTCGTATTAACTCAAACGGGTGTGAAAGCCATGGTGATGGTGCGAAATGGGCATTTGTTGCTATATGAACCGGGCGTCGTTTATGTTCAATTAGTTAACAAAATATTTACTATTCTGCATAATACGTAAATATATCAATAAACAATACGGTAACAGATATAATAGATAACACAAATGATATTGAAATCTGTTAATAAAATATCATCATGCTGTAAAAAATACTTTCATCAGAATGCTATTTGAGTACAATTAATAGTATTGTCATACTAGGAAAAATCTATTCATTTGAAGCTATGAAGGCTTTTCCGTAGATTAGTGGTTAGAGCTATGTCATTTGAAGTTCCAGAAGTTGCAGCTATGATATCTGTCTTGAGCAGCCTGATATAATGCAGTATTGACATCGAATTTCACTTGGTGGTATAAAAGCATTATGTTTTTGAGTAATAATAGCCCTTACCACGTATTTTTGCACCAATTTAAAAATCATCAGCATCACAGATATTGTAACAATAAAACTCTTGTTAGTTAAGTGAAGTCACCACAGTAGCTTTTAGCATTCTTAAATTCTGATCGCTATTAAGCTCAGAGATTATCACTAATAATAAGAAAAGCAAATTTTGTAAGCACTTCTTACTTTTCATAATCTTTTAATCTCAATTCTTGAACATTTTAGTTTTTTTAATTTATTTTGAATTTTCATTTAATGAAGGCTAGGACTATAACCGATGATATAGATTTTAAAATGATTTTTTTATAGAATTTATGTGTTTCATTGATGCGATTCTGAAATTTTATTCTGATAATTTTTCCTATATTGATGTAGTTTTTACTTGAAAAAACAATGTCATATTACACTTATTTAACAATAATGTATAAATTATTATTATAATCTAACTTTAAATCTGGCACATTTACGTACGAGGTCTGTTCAAAAAGTACCCGGAATTTTCGTTTTTTCAAAAAAATATTTATTTATTCGTCTACATTAATGTGGTCCCCTTCAAAGTAGTCCCCCCCAGATATAATACACTTATGCCAGCGTTTTTTCCAATTTTCGAAGCACCCTTGATATTCACTTTTTGATATGTCCTTGAGCACTCTCAGCGATTTTCTTCAATCGAGGAAAACCGCCGTCCTTTCATGGGTCTCTTCAACTTTGGGAATAGGAAAAAGTCACACGGAGCCATATCTGGTGAATTTTTGCACTTTGCAACAATTTATTTCATTTTTTACGCAAAATTTAATACAAATTCTTTGACTTTTCAATTCTTCCATTGTAAAAATCGCCGAGCTCAGAAAAACACGTCGAACCTTAGCGACTACCACAGACAAAGTAAACAGTGAATATAGCTGAAAATTTCATCATACTTTAGGGGCATGTATACCAACACAATAAAAAAAAAATTTGACAATCAGACACTCCAGACCCGCGAAATTTAATTATTAGTAATTCCGGGTACTTTTTGAACACACCTCGTATGTCTACATGAAATTATCCTGATATGTAAAGCATCTAGAAATGTTATGAATAATAATAATGTTAGCATATCTTCATACATTAGACAAATAAAGGATTAACATATTCAAATTATAAGATTGTTATTACACCTATCAAGAACGCTGTTGATGATTTTGCTTATGTTCTGTTCTGAAGAATATTCAGAACTTAACAGATCTAAAAGCGGATATTAAGAAAACTTCTCCTTTAACAAGTTTGATTTTTAGAAAGTAATCCATTCTAATATTTAATAGATTTTTTACTATTAAGAGAATTTTTTTACTATTGATACATATTTTTAATTTGATGTAGCAAATCTGGCAAAGAGCTCATTCCACTTGAAAAAATATTTAGATCTTTATTTTTAAGTAGAAATTGATCACGACTCCAAACCTGAAAAAGTTCTGCGTGGCCAGAGCTATTTTCAATAAGCCACAGAAAAACATCTCACTTTTTTGGACAAATTGCATTTGTAGATATTTTTGAATTTTTTCCAGTCGTGCTTTTTGTATCAAAGCTCTTTGTATATACAGCTCGAAGTACGTCGCAATATATTTTCTGTGTGGGTTCATTCTTATTATTATAACCCGATGACATTTCAACATGTTGTTATATGTTTTGAAACATGCACATAAACCACGCAAAAAAACGTTTTGAAATTCATTAATGATTTTTTATTGGTTTATTTTCATTTTGCATAAATGAATAAATGAAACAAAATGTAAGATTTAAATCAAACGTAATAATTAAGAAAGATATCTATAATTCTAAATCAAACGTAATAATTAAGAAAGATATCTATAATTTTAAACGGGTGAAATGATAAATAATCTTTAGAATAAAGTTTCAGCAATAAAAATATTATTATCCTGTATATACAAACATTTTTTTTTGTCGACACAAAACTGTGCCTCACCATCGATTTGAGCGTCACGATTATCTTGGTTAAACAAATATCGCAGAATGGTTTATTGATTAGAATTATACTGAAAACAAAATTTGTAAATAAATCTAAAATACATTATATTAACACATTCGCCGGCAGTAAAAGTTTCAGCAGGGTACAACATTGACAGTCATTTTATTTATAAATTAGTTGCAATATCTAAAATTTGATTTAGCCATGTTTGTAATTAGATCATTATTATATATTTTAATCGTTATATACAATGAATGCTATAGCATGTACGTCAAGTATTACCCTTCTATTTCACGCATTGTGTTTGCCCAAGTTATTTTGTGACTACGGGAGAAGTGGAGACAATACGAAAATTTTTGAAGAAATAGTTATTATCCTAATTAAATTAAATATTAAATAAAAACGTAAGGTTATATACAATTAAATTCAAAATAAATGACTTGAAATTTGAATTTCTATAGCATTCATGTCATTATGCATCACAGTGAAAATGAATGCGGGTGTTAAATTACGTACAAGTACACACACGTTCAGGTGTATTTTATAAAAGTTTGCAATCGGCAATATGAATCGTCATCCAGATTTCGCAGCCCCAATATTATTCAACTGAAATAAAAGTTAATTAAATTTCCACAAACGCATATTCTATCGCCATTCCTTTATCCTGTCATCTAATTCGGTGTTATTTCACAGCAATCGACATGGATTCTGTTTACAGATCGCTCTCACACGAAACAGTGAATATGACGCGAACAAACATCCAGCGAGAGGGCGCGAATCTCTCACTGTGAACACAGACACCGACAAATACGCAGCAAACAAGTCAAATGAACCGGGGGGCGAGAAAACACGGCGGAGCAAGGCTCGGCTGGCGGGAGCCTTGATAAGCCGTAAGAAAATATAAACGTTATATGTTATCGCGTTAACAATGCAGCCTCTGACTGGCAAATTGAGATACGGATGTTAACATATATATGTGAATAATATTATAAAAGAAAATTGGAGGGTTGGTGTGTTGTTATCCGGACATAAGAATATTTCATGTCCATTGATTGATTTATTTTTTTTTATAAATAAGCAATAACATTGAACCTTAAGGCGGCATGTGTCATAGAAATTCTGCTAGAACTTCACGTATCGTAATGGATTTTTTTTAACTTTGGCAAAAAATGGATTTTTTTGAGAACCCATTCAAGTCGGTTGGGAAAGACAATTGTTTGAACTAAATGATTGAACTTATAACTTTAAACATCTTGGTTCGAAACATAAAGAGATGAAAACAAAATCTGTACTTATTATTAAAATCTCTATGAAATATCTGATAATTTGAAGTGCATAATTCAAATGCTCATTTTTGACCGCTAAATAAATTTTTTCGTAAACTTTTATTCTTCATTCCGTCAAAACAAGTAAAATGTTATTTTAGTTAATCAAATCAGATGATTCGTTTGCGTGTGAAATTTTTGTGTCCATAATTTTCATAGCACAGATCAACCAATTTGAACGAATCAACAAAGATTCGATTCCTATTGATGCTTATCAGTTCATGGAACAAAGAATAGCAATTCAGTTTTTAAAAAAGCGTCTAATGTAATTGATTGACCGAATGATTAATTGATAAAACTTTTGGGAAGACAGATACAGAGATTTTGGAGATCCATAGAAAGAGTGTAAGAAAAATGCCATTTGGCGATTAAAAATGATCATAAAACATATGCACATCAAATTACCAAATATTGTATAGAGATTTTAATTATAAATACAAATTTTATTTTCATTTCTTTGGGTTCCATACAAATTTTAATATTTAAACTTTAGTAATATAGTCCAAACAAATTTCCTCTAGATGTTTGATTGAATGGGTAATGGGTAATTGAATGGGTAATAAATAGGTTTCAAATTTGAAAAGTCCAAAAAATTTACAGTTTTCAAAAAGCTTAAATTACAGTATGGGAAGAATTGGTGAAATCCGAGACTGTGTCGTTCATACAAGAACAAATATAGTCACCTTAAAGTAAGAGCTTGATTTAGAGGCCTAAAAAGGCGATTTTTTGCAAAAATGTCTTAAAACTAGCCAAGAATGTATTCCCAGAATTTTAGTAACAAATTCATATTATTTTTGGAATTACAGAAGAAATAGTGAGCAAGCGTCAAGCATGTATACAAGCGGAACGAAAACCTTGCAAATTATGACATATTTTAATTAAAACATTTGAAATATATTGCAATAAAACCTGAAAGTTTTATAGCTAAGAAATTTTTATTTGTTTCCCTAAAAATTTTTCAAAAAGCGACTTTTTGTAACAATTTCAAGGAAACAAACTTCACAATAACACAAGAAATACATATCTTCAAAATGTTCCATTATTCATTGAAATTCTCTTTGCCGCCTGCCATAGAGCAAACGGCAACGCAAACATCTCTCCACCGTGCCAAAATCTCGCCCTCTCCCACATGCTGTGCGTCGACACGAGCCCCGTGTTTTGTATTTGAAAGGGCGCCACTTCAGCCGGGAGTGGATAATAGATAGTGCTAACATTTGTGCGTTGCGTTGCGTTGCATTGCGATGCAATGAAAACGCACAAAGCTGCAGATTCAACAACTGGCTGCCATCGGAGCAACAGAATAGTGGAATAGTGGAGCATTCTGATTGCGTCCAGCATCGACACGGGACGAAAGGATTTCGTTATGGTATTAGAATCCCATTACCGATACGTTAGCACAGTACACAATGACCGATTTGCCGAATGACAGGGAATGGACATACCGCAAATTCGATTCAGAGGCGCACGATTGTTTGATATGGAGTAGATTTGGTAGGTTATACATACATGCGAAAGTTATTTGGTTATTTCTGATACGACCACAACAGAGGATGCTATAAATCAAAATCTTATCAAAAGACGTATATAATGCGCAGACTTTTATTAACTTAAAACAGGGCATATCTTAGAAAAAAATCGATATAAATGTATGTGTATATATGTATATATGTATACAGTAGAACTCTAATTATCCGATTAATGGGGACCGGGACCCATTCGGATAATCGGAGTTTTTTTTTAAATTGCCATTGGAAAGAAAAAAAGTTAAGTTTTGATATTGCACTATTTTTTTATTGAATTAATTAAAAGAAACATGATATTTTCACATGCTTTAAATATAAATAAAATGTATTTATGTACAAGTTTAGAAATAAAAATCATCGGTTTTTAAACATCTCCGTCAATGTAAGCACACTGGCTAATCAAAACAAACAATGTGCCTACACTGGCTTCGCGGGTGGAAGAATAATAACGCACTTAGACTTTTTGGACATTTTTTTCTCTGAACGTGATTCGGATAATCAGCGATTCGGATAGTCGGAGTTCAGATAATTGGAGTTCTACTGTATGTGTATATGTGTGGATACAATTTTTCGTCGATAATTTCGAGAACACGGATCAACCCTTTTGAATGATTCAAAATACATTCGATTCGATAACGAGACGTGCTGATTAGTTTTTAGACAAAGTAGGTGCAGTCGTTTTGAAGATACGTGGCAAAAAGTTTCAAAAATAGCAATGATTTTCATTGAAAAATGAAGCGTCCAATTTCAATAATTTAATAAATATTTTACTTGTTTTGACAAAATAAAGAACTGCTTAAATTTTTGGGAATGTAGGTCTACCGGTTTTGGAGATTTAATAAAAAAACAGTAAGAAATGTGTCATTAGGTGTACAATTTGATGTACATGTGTCTAACGATATTTTGTGAAGATTTCAATAATAAGCACACACTTTATTTGCATTTCTATGGATTACGAACCAAGATTTTCATTGTTTAACCTTCGATATTTCGACGCAGTGCGATTACTTTTAAATTTTCGAAAAAAATTAAAATACAAAAAATCACATTTATTACATTAAAATTAATTTAATCACATTAAAAATGTAATTTTTTTTTTCAAAAAATTCCAAACTCAGAAATCTATTTTTTTAAATTACGGTACGGGAAGTTGCAGCAATTGCTTTAAAGCACGATGCCATACACCACTAGTTTGCTTCATTTAATTCTGGAAACATAGTATTTATATGACCACGTTATAAAGAGTCTATATGACCACAATACGACATAACTGCAATGCAAACCCAAAAACTAAAAGCACAAAATCGAATCCCATACATAAAATATATTGCTCTATACTGCAACAAGGTCAAGTTCATAAATATTAGTAATTACAATTTTTATAATTATTGATTATACCACGTAGTTCTGTCAATACCCTCTACTGGAGTCTTACGCAAAATTAAATGAACCTAACCGTGCTGAAGTAAAAGCAAGTAACAGATATGCGTTCAGTAAACTCTTGAAGCCCTAATCCAATAAAGATTAGATACAAAATAACTAGTGGAAAAAATACGACGAAGCATGGAAAACCATTTTCCGTTTACTTGAACACGCGTTCCTAATACTCGATGATTCAATTGCGCACATCCCCAGTATGTATAAAACACGTCGTAATTTGATACAGAAGGATATGTAAAATATCGGATAAAAATATTAAGAAACATATACTTCACACATAAACTACGAAATATGGCATTATATGGCTGTATATTAATGAATGCAAGTTGTCGAGTTTTAAGATAATGGGTTTGATGTCAATTCGAGGACATTAAAATGACTCGTAATATAAATCATATATAAATCATATATATATATATATAAATCATATATATATATATATATATATATATATTATGTTGGTCCTTAATATAACATTTTCGAATTTTCTTGCTCCCAAGGGCTCAAATGGTTCCATAATGATATTCCAATTCTCTGGAAGTTTTAGCTCTTAATATCATCTCTTAATATTCTTTTAGACAGAGCGCAATTCAATCAAAGATTTGTATGGAAATAGCATGAAAAATTTTCTAAAAATTTTGCAGTGCATCTAATTTTCAATAAAAAAATGACACGAATTTACACTTTTAATTCATTTGTCGCTAAGTTATACCTAAATTTTTTTTTTCAATTTTAATTTTTTTTCCATGCTATTGTGCTAAAAGTTAATATTAAGAGCTAAACTTTCAGAGTTGTATTTTAACAATTTGAAACCATTTGAGCCCTTGGGAGCAAGGAAATTCGAAAATGTCCATAATAAAGACCACCCTAATACACACACACACATATATATATATATATATATATATATATATATACAAAAATTATAAAATAATACGTTTACTGACAAAGATTTTAACTGTACTTACGCAACCTTTTTAATAAATGAAGCATTATGCATGTTGTACTGACCTGTAACAAAAGAAAACAACTGTTAGTGTAAACTAAGTAATAAATTAATAATTTAATAAATATATTTAATATTTTAAAATAGACTCACATAATTGACTTTTACTAAATATAAGTGTAAATTCAAAATAGCTATGTTAGAACAATGTTATTAAACGTTAGAACGTTTATAATTTTGCACACGACCCGTGCTGCCAAAACCAAATATATAATTTTATAAAATAACAATATCCTAATGATTCGTTGGATTCATATTGATTGTAAGACGTGTTAATTAGTTTTTGCCAAGGCAGGTCCAGCCGTTACATAGATACGAGACAAAAAGTGCCAAAAAAGATATTTCAGTTTCTGAAATTACCGAGCGTTATTTATATTGACAAAATGAACTAATAAGATGTTAAGATGCCATGCACTACTAGTAATAAATAACAATTATTAAATGATATTTTGACTATATTTTTCACAAGTTTGTAATTAATATTTAGAATATATAGAAAAAAATTAAAAATGATCATAAAGTTTCAATTCTAGAGGAAGATAAAGTCGGAAGATTTTAAAAAATAACTCCCGACTACACCCATAATTTCAGCCCTCCAATTAATCTGTGGTAAAATGTATATATATATATATATATATATATATATATATATATATATATATATTTACGATTTCAAAATCGCGCCTCTTTTTGTTTCAATTACGCTTCAAACATAACTCATCTGCGTTTAACTGCTTAATTACAAACGACATGTCCACTCATAATTTATAAATCCTCTTATAAATACATTAAACAAACCAGGAGCAGCGCCTCTCAATTTAATAGGGCTTATTGTCAGTCACAAGCGAATGCATACGACAGCGTAAACGGCGATGGCTAAGCTGACGTGCATATACCGTCAGCCAAGCCAAGCCGAGCCGAGCCAGGGCACACGACCGCGCGCCGTCACATTTCTCCCAGCCCCGGCGGCCCACGTCAGGTTTGGGGCGGCCGCCGGGGTAATGCAATGCGTATTCAATGGGAAATAGTGCATACATTCCTCTATATCTATCTGCACGGAACAAAAGCTGGATTAAGTCACGGTTTAGTGTAAGCCGCTATTAGTAGCCGTTTGCAAATCGGATCATCGAAATGAAAATGTATCTCTCGTCGTCAAATTCTCATTCACGGAATTTGTCGATTGTTAAATAACTAGTGCTATTGATACCGAAAAAAGTTTTAGCATTTAAATGGAACTCAAACATACTATAAAAATTTTTCTTCTAATTTTTTGATTACTATGTTGAATAGCAATCAGAGTTGTATAGACTGTTGGGCTAATGGATTTAATAGTAGTTGGTTATGAAGATGGAAACTCAATTATTTGACCGTCCTTGTGTAATAAGTTATCACCATTCCTATAAGAAGGCGAATGTTAACTGATGCAACAATGCCGGATGAGCGCTATTTTTTACTTGGTCAATGCTGAAGTCTTTTGAGCTATTATGATAAAACTTCTTAACACTTTTCTTTTACAAAGGGAACCCAACGTTTTCAATGGGAGGCTATTTTCGTTCGAAAAGATATTAATATTTATATTAATAATTGAAAAAGTATATTTTTACTACTTGATATCAAGTATGACTAAAAGGTTTCGAATTTGAAATAATGTGGTTACAAGATAAATGCTTTTGGCACTTCGACACATGACAAGTTCAAACAAGAAAAATAAATCTGATTATATAAATTATTAAATTAAAATTCATAAAATTTGAAAAAAAAAATCAAGTTTATAGTAATCCTAAATTTCAATTTCATCGTAAACGATGCCAGGTCGTTACGAATGAGAAAAATAATGTAAATTTTAGTTTAAAATTTGAAAGAAAGAAATATGGAAAATCTGCATCACATCATATACATATATATTCATATACAATATAGTTAGTTATATTGCTGTTCAATGATAAAAAGTTTTACAAATTTACAGCTTTTTATTGCAAGGTTTATTATTATGAACGTACTTATAGAGTCCACTTTTTACATCTATACCAAAAATAAAATATTTGCGTGTAATTGTACATTTATTACTAGCAACATAAAATATTTTACTTAATTGCCGTCAGTCTATACCCATCTAAACCTTTTTACTGCTTGTTAGAATATACATTACATTTTGCATAATTGATTAATTGGGGATGATTTTGTTGAGCTTAGAAAAATATATTTTATTCTTGAAAAATAATGAACATTTTTTTAAAATATGCAAAATTAAGTTAAAAATGAGGTTTATAATATGTTACATTAGGAATGCACAAAATAAATTGGTAAAGTTGTGGAATGGCATTCTCGGCCAAGCTCAATATCACGCAGTATGATTTCAAAAACTTCACTTGAGATTATAGATCTCTTAGTATTTCAAGCGAAAATTGCTTTTCGCGGGTACTGTTACATTACATGCAAGTCAATACATTAAATATACATATTTAATATATAATACGTACATATAGTTATACAAAAAAGAGTAGTTAAATAACGAGTTGCCCTCTGGAAGGAATAAACAGATTAGAAATGTAAGTTAGCAATATTTATTGTGAAACCATTTATTAACTTCAAGTTTTGAGTTCATCAACATTAATTGATGTAGTAACTATGTAAAATACTGATTTGCGTCTCATAAGAATGAAATCTAATAAATACTGAGCCTCAAATAAATTTATAAATGTATGAACTGAACTATCTCAGGCGTAAATCTACGTTATCGAAGTACTCAAACAGATTTAAGCTTCAAATGAAGTTGGGAAGCACATACCCATGTATATGATATATACATGTATATTAGTATAGGGATAAGTATCAAAACTACTAAAAGTCAGAAGCTTTAATCAGAGCGTCCTAGTGCCAACAAATTGAACTTTTCCATCGGGAAATCTGATGAACATGACAACGTAGTACATACACGGGATTATACCCTGCGAGCTTTAAAAGCTTTTCCTGATGTTTAACCGTAAACTTATACTGCTAATATAAACTGTCCCAGATTCACAAACTTCCTAACAGTAATATAATTTTATCAGATTATACGCATTAAAAATTCAAAGCTGTAAAAAGTAAATGTCAAAATATTTATTACACTTGAATTTGTATACAATATTTAGCCAGGCAATTAAAAACATTAATATTTTTTATTTACAAGTTTGAAAATGCGTTAGAGATGTTATAATTCAATTCATTTTACTCGTATTTTTATATTGTACTGCAATAAGTTTTTATTAATTACTAAATATTTACATCTGTTGAAAATTCGAAGAAACTGCGCATTTAAACTCTAAATTTCGAATTCTAAATTAACGAAAAATTTGATATTTTTCAACATTGTCCCTGTCGTAGCAATCTTAGATTACTTTCAGATCACAATTAATTTTGTTACTATGATAACTTTACTTTTTATAAGGACATTTTTGGTCTTTTCTGTATTGAATAAATAATTGAAATCTCAATAAACTTCACGAAATTATCTCAGCACATCAACTTGTTAGATATTTTTAACCAAATATTTATTTAGAAGATGGTTTTCGCTAATATATATGCTGCAGTGCAGAGTGAAATTTCTTACTTTTCCCCGATTAATTTAAAAAATAGAAAGGTATTTGCTAAAGGTAATTCTATATGATTAATTTTTTCGAAATATCAGGAAAAGCAAAAAAATCTGGTCATGTTCAGCCAAAAATCAGTTGGAAATCGTGGTAATAGAATCTTTTTTTTTGGATAATTTTGATGAAAATTTGTGTAATGAGTCATATTATAAACTCACATACTAAACTTCATGAGACTACAAAATTGTTTAGTTATTAAAAGTCATCAAAATTTGGAATAAGACACGTCAAAATTTCAATTGCATTGTCACAATTTTTAAAATTGTTGTTGTTTTAAAGTTCTTGCAAGTTTCCTTAAAGCAAAATGCTACTTACACTTATGAGTGCGGCTTTTTCTGTTTTATGAATCATCACCAAATCACTTAAAAAGGTGAAAAAAATTAAAATACTCACGTATTAAAAATTAAATTCTAGTTCAAGCAGTACATATCTGTTTTGGTAGAATCTACCCTAAAACAGGTAATGTATTAGGTACTTGTAACGTGATGGTTTACGATAAGGTTTTTTAAGCTTATTCATCGCCAAAGCCTTTCACACCATAATATCAAAAAATGCAAATAGTTCATTTCTATGGGCATGAAATTAAATAAACCCTTGCTACAGAACCAACCATCACCAAATAATTTAGAAAATGTGAAGAATCTATAATACCCACGGAAATAACTTTAAATTCGTATGCATATAAATTATGTATGTACCTATCCAATTTAGTGCAATCTACCCTAGAATAGATAATTCATCACCGACATATGTATTATCATAATATGTACAAAAACATGATACATAATAGCCATTTGACCGTAGAGGTGCGGGTCGTATAGATTACTCTGCGCCCGTATCGCCCGATGTAATGTCCATGACGTAAATATGCTGCTGCCTGCCCATCGCCATCGCCAGATATGTCCTATCCGTGTCGGTAGGTATCCGTATTCGTATTGTAAAGCTAAATCAATACCTGACAACGTCCAATGGACAGATGTGTTTTTTAAGCTGACACCGATATAATATAGATACGGCAATCAAAATCTTTAATAATTCAAGAGAGAATTCGACAGCGAGCATTTAGCGATAATTTACTTATAAATGGTAACTGAGATTTTGTTGGTCTTTAATTGATTTATGAAAATTATTAATTGGTAGCTACATATAATTAGTAATTTCCTGCTTTTTGATGAACGTAATTTAATGACTTTAAGTGGCTTTCATAATTTTACTTCATATTTTATGCATTAAAAGTATAGTGGTGCATGGCATCGTCTTTAGGGAAAATTGCAGTAACTTTCCGTACCATATTTTAATTGTACTATTATTGTAGAAAAAGTTTCAAAGAATTAGATTTTTTTTTAAATATTTGAAATTTCTTGAAAATTTTGATAAAATCTTTGAAACCCATTCAAATCAGTTGATTCATACAGTCAAAATATTTGTTTGAACTTTATAAGAAAACTTCGAACACAATAAATCTTGGAGCAAAACCAAAGAAATACTAATTAGTATTAATTTGTAATAATTATACAAATCTCTATAGAGTATCTGATAATTTAATGAGCGTATGTATAATGCTATTTCTTTTTTTGCCAAATGCCTTTTTTTTTAACTTTTCTCTAGAATTCACAAGCCGCTGGCCTGCCTTCTAAAAATTATAAAAAACGGATGGAACTGCTTTTGTCAAAAACTAATATGCACGTCCCATTAATAAAAACCGAATGTTATTTGAATCATTCAAATCGATTGATCCGTGCTCTCAAAATCATCTACGATAATTTGTATCCGTATGTACATACATACACACACACACATTTTTTCTAAGGTATGCCAAAGTATTCAGAAACCTTTCGAGATGTAAAGAGTATTCATTTTTTAATTTTCTATAGGGTAAGCTATAGTAATTGCATAAAAAATGAAAATTTGTGTAATTCTTTACGTTTCAGAAGTTTCTGAACATATTGGATGTATGTGTGTGTGTGGGAGTGAGAGAGAGAGAGAGAGAGTGAATGTTTCAAAAAAGTAAAATTTGTCAAAAATTTCAAAATTCTCTTTTTAAAAAAAAAATTTCGTACGGAAAATTTCAGCAAGTTTTCCTTAAGGCACGATGCCTTACGCCGCTAGTTATTTTCTGCTATTTATCACTATAATTTGCCCTGCGTTAAACTAAAAAATATAGCTAATATTACAGGTCAAAATTTGTGGTGAAAGTGATAAAAGCATATTTGAACAGCAACCAGAAAGTGAAATATGTATTCTATCAACTGTTGCAGAGTACATTTTATAACCTAGTGTTTCCCCAGGCAACCCAGTGGATGACCATTTTTTCTGATAAGATTAAATTAGACATATTTCTAATAATGAATATATTTCTCAAAAATGCTCAAAGATGCATCTCCATTTGGTATCATATTTGAGATTTAAAATCTCAAGTAAAAATCTGATATTTCTTACTGTTCAAAATCAATATGGCCAAGATAAGTATCGAACTCGAAACCACTAGTAAATTTTACACAAATTAAGAAATAAGTGATTATTCATTATCGATTACTGAATCTAATCTAATACGACTCTGAAATACAGAAACTTTATCTTTTATAAATAAGCTGTTTTAATAAATTACAACGAAATATTTCACTAGTGGTATAACATACAGCCAAAATAATTTCAAACATGAAATTAAGCCAATGTGTATTATAATTAAAATGCGTTTAAACATCTACTTTAATAAGAACAGTCTCGCCAAAACTCGGCGCGTTTTTAACTACTTGTACTTTAAATTACTTATACAAATTACAAATTTATCATTTATAAATAAGATGGTTTAGTAAATTACATCAAATTATTTTACTATAGGTATAATATACAGCCAAAACTCTAGTCATTAATACACTATCGTCACCGTAAGCTGCACACGAATGTAATAGCGCATTAAACCAGTTTAATGGTTAAAAGTTAACTTTATTACAAATGAAATATTCCCGTCCCCGAGTTATATGTTCACAGAATATATTTTATAGAGAAGGGAAAGCCAAACCTTAAATAAAGGAACCTTTCTTATTGCAACATATATCAAGCGGTTGTGTCAACTTCCTGGGATAGCCCTTAATCCAGGGTTGACGTACTCGTTATAGAATATTAATTAAACTCGAAATTACCTCGGGTTTACGGAACCGATATGCTTTAACTTTGTATGATGCTAATTTTCTTGATTGGAAAGTTTACCAAAATTTGAACTGGAGTTTGTGTTTGGAATAAACTGGTAATCCAATTATATTTATAATATTATATATGGTGCATGGTATAGTATGAGTACATGCTAAACTATATGTTTGTTTAAATGTATTTTTTTTTTAAATTACAATCTGTACATATTTTGAGGGCATTCAGTAATTGATTTGATATCTAATTGTATATTTCAGAATGCAACCAGTAGTTGTCTTCTTAGTTAAAAGATTATGACTGTATTTATTAGAATTTGTTGACTTTATATTTTTATTCTATGCCCACACAAGGAAATTTTCACTTAAAATTATATTTGAAACCTAGAGCCCCAAGTAGAAAATTGATATCATGCTACCTGATATCGAGCTAACCGAGGTAGAAGTCGAGGAAGCAGTTTGTGCTAGTCCACAACCTTATCAGATATGTGACGGCAATCTCAAATATGAAGTTAAAAAAACGTTCTTTATATTTAGTATATTATATAAAAGTTAATATAGTTTTATTATATTATATAAATCATTCTTCAAAACTAGCAATTTGTTACAGCTTTAAACAAAATTGACTAAGAGGTATAAGTGCCTGATGCAGTTTTTCATCAAATACCCATTTTGCTGCCTATTTATAAAACTTGTAATAATATCGAAAAGCCGATTTGTTAGCAAGCTGATAAAATATATCTTTTTTGTTATAGCATCTTTTTCTTATTATTTTAAATAATAATGCTTATAGCTGGGTATTAAAATGTACTTTATAAAAACGTAGATGCTCGAAATTAATTAAAGCTCATAATTTTAATTACTAAGTACAATATTCTATTCTAAAGAAGCTTTGGAAGATGTAACATCGCATAAAAAATTCAAAATACGATCTAATACGATCTTATCTTAAATGTTTTTGTCTACCCATGTACTTATTAAATTAATTTCATCATTTAAACAAGATAACACCAGGCGAAGAAATGATGCTATTTTAAAATAAACATATAAAACGGCTGCCAAACTTAAAAATTGCATCTAGAAAATTTCTCATTTTGCAAAATTTGTACTTTTAAAAAACAAATTAAATACAAATGCAAATTATTTAAACATTAAAAAAAAACTTCAAGCACAACGGAGGCATTGGTGGATATTTTAAATCATTTTCTAATTAGCTATTGATCGAATTTTTTACTTCAGCTAAACAACGAAAAGTAAATGCAGTTTAGTTAATTGAAACTATTTTCTTTCGTGAACTTTTTCAGGTCAACTTTTATATCATAATATTAAAATAATCATAAATACGACTTTTTTGAGATGATTAAAGAAAAAGTAAAAAATTAATTATAACGGTTTGTTTGTGAAATAATTTATTTTTTTAATAATAACATCAAAGAAGTATATACATAAGCTTTTAATTTTTATATAGAGCTTATATTATAATTAGGAACTAACTGAGGTTTCTAGGCATAAATTAAATCTTATCTTAGTTTTATCAGTAATTGCAAACTTTCTTGTGGAGTAAGATAATTAAAATGTAAAATATTACAAGTAGTTTTCTATGTAATACTTCTATTGTTTTCGAGAATTTTAAGTTTAAGGAATGTTATAGTTCAACTTAAAAAAATGCATGTATTTTTTTATTAGTTCTAATGTTTATAAGTTTGTTTATTGCATACAGTACATTTGCGTAGAACGATAATTAGACGAAAATTTTAATTATCATTACAATGCGATTATAGGCACAATTTGAGCAGTATTCAATAATACTCTTAAATTATATGAATATGAATATATATCAAGAATGTGAAGCTCATTGGTTTCAGTAAAACAGGTCAAATCTTTTATTGGTAGATATAGATCAAAAATGATCAAATTAATGCTTGGATAATCAGTGATCAGTTACTAGTTTTCAGTGCACATTATACACCGGTCAATGATAGTTTTACATCTCTAAGATGATTTACAGTTTCCAAGTGTCTTATTCGGCACTGTTCTATGTTATTTTGGCATCGGGACGACTGCCGATTCTCTACGGTGCTCGACGGGTTGTTAGTGGTACCGGCTGAGAGCCCAGTTTCTGAAGTTAAACCAAGGATTAATGCTGTGTGTACGCCGATTACTCCCATAACTCCTCTCCGACCGCCTTAACGCTATCGACTGCCCGACGGCTTCCCCGCATATAGTGTTTCGGGGATCCTTCAGTATTTACATCACAGACAGAGGTAGCCAATTTGGTAAATAACTTATTGCAATCAGGTTTAGTTATAAAAGGCAGCAAAAAAATAATTTATTGAATTTTGTCTTATTTTTAAAATTAACATTTGTAATGCGCACGAATGATAGATGCTACTAATATAAATTTCAGTCATTATTAGCAAAATAATAGAAATAGTTGGGTCCTACACTGACTATACATAAAAAATATCGCCAATTGATGTCTAGCAAGTCCTTTCCATCACAATTATTTAAAATTATTTCTATTTAAACTATATATAAAAAAATTTATTTTCACATTGCTAAGCAGTAGTAATATCCATTTATATTTAAAAATATAATAGCCCTTTTCGATATTGATGCAACAACTTAAGATACAATAATATCATAATTTTAAAAAATTGCAATGGAATATATGAAATAAAGAAGACTACTGTTAAGTTGCATTTAAAAAAAGAACTATACAGTTGATTGAGAAGATTATTGCAAAAGCATTTAGACCAAATACTAGGGTAGATTTGTGTCACAATAAAACACCTTAAATTGGATTTACAGTTTATTAAATAAAATTTGCATTAAAATGTTCAGAAACACAACGAGGCTCGCGAAAAACTATTGAATAATTTTTTTAAGGGATATTTACAATACTACATTTTGTAATATGTTTTCGGCATCATAGTCGACAGTAGACTGTTGTGTTTTATATTTTATTAAATTTAATCCAATAGTAAAAATTGTAAAAATAATCTAGAAAGCAATGAAATAATCTAATAATCTAGAAGCTTTGTTCATATATCAAAATATTGTAAAAATAATCTAGAAGGCAATGAAATAATCTAATAATCTAGGTTTGTCACTATCAGAAACAAAAGTAACACAAACAACCTGGTTCAAAAATTTTACAGAAAATAGAAACTTTTTATCAACTATCAATAGTGAGTATTGAACACGTTTTGCAAAAAAGAAGAAGCAGAAATTTTGGACCATTTATTTAACAGTAATAATCCTAATAGGAACTTTATTTCAACTATATCAAAAATGAGATTTAGACATGTTTTGCGAAATACATCTTTGGAGGATAGGAATACTACAAATTTATACATGCCATTTTGGAGAGGAGTCAGAAGTTTTGGAACATAACCTTTATTTAATAAAAATATTCCTAACGGGAACTTTATTTCAACTATATTAAGAATGAGATTTAGACATGTTTTGCAAAATTCATCTTTGGAGGATAGTGATACTACAAAATTACACATGACAAACCAGAAATATTTAATAAGTACCTTATATATAATATTTAATAAGTATTTATATTTAATAAGTACTTTATTTTATTTGTATAAAAAATTAAATTTGGATACGTTTTGCAAAATCCTACTTTGGATGATAGGAATAGTACAGAATTACACGTATAAATATGGAGAAGAACCAAGAATATTAAACCATATTCTTCTGCAAAAGCAGAAGCTAGAAGAGACAAAGAAAAATAATATTTTAGAATCTGCAGCAGAAAAGCACTAATAAAAAATATGGTTATATTTATTACTATTTTTTATATTTTAAGTAATAACATTTAACCAGTTAAATATGATTGACGAATATATTCAGTGTGCCAGAAGTATACTCGTCGTGAGTTATTTGAATTGTGATTTTTGAAAAAAATCATTTCTAATTGCAAAATATTTAGAATATGTTGCAACTTTTTCGGATTGAAATATAAAGTAAGTAGCATTTAACCTAACACAACAATTTATCTCGATATCAACAACACAAAACTAAGCGTACATTTTGATGAGCGCGGTTTTTAACGCAAGAATATATTTAGACCATATAGTTAACTGATTATTTGATACAAAATAGCAACTAAAAAACCAACAAGATTCCATTACAAATTCTTTTAAGACATTTATACTCCTAATTGCCCATCAATTGATCTCCCCTGTCCCTAGGCAATGCACGCAGCATGTTGAATGCCGGCGATATTGAATTGTTAATTAGGCCGTCCCACAACAGTCCTTCCTCTATCCGCATTGCCGTTGCCGATACCAGAGCAAACCCGACTCAAATGATAAATGGATCGTTACGGATGCTAATTAATATTTATGCTAATTGTTTCGCTTTTTCGCGACATTGTTTTCTGCTACAAATTGCCACGTTGGGGGTTTCTTCTGAGAAGTTTTTAAAAGAAACACAAACGACAATTAGTGTTTTTGTTTAAATTAAAATTTTAACCATATTGGTAAAATCAAAGTAAAGTTATAGTTTTTGAAAATATTAGGTTGTCAAATATCTCCCTTCCGCTTTTTTGCTCTTGGTTTATAATACAAAAAGGCGGAAGGGAGATATTTGACAACCTTAACTTAACAATATATATACATGCTGCAAATGACAATGTATACACTTGATGAATATTTTTTGGTTCATTATTTTACAGGGGGCTCGCCCGTAGGTAAGCGGTTAAGAGCGACGGGACTTCTTTCAGAGGTCCTGGGTTCGATACCCACTTCTAGCAGTCTGTTGTCAGGCAGCAGTGACAACGATTTTCACTTGGAAATATAGATAGCAATATGTTTCCAAGTAAAAATAGACCTCACCCGTTATTGCTGCACAAATAAAAAGTCAGCCCTATTAGATTAATTCTAATAACAAAATCATCAAATATGGATGGATTAACCATAGAGTTACCATCTAAAAAATACGAAGTAAGGAGAAGTTTCAGCCCAACAACTCATAGCTGTTAAAAATAAAAATATAAAATATATAAAAAAAATATTTTACAGATTATGTAACAAATACCAACTGTTGGTGCATTGGTACGCGGAAGCAAAATTTGTTCCTAATATTAAAATCTCTATAAAATATCTGATAATTTGATGTGCATATATCTAATGATCATTTTAAACCGCCAAATGTTTTTTTTATTGAATCTCTAAAGCCACTGGACATGCCTTACCAAAAACTCAACCAATTTTTCATAGTGCAATGTTTTTGAATCATTTAAATTGGATGCCCAGTATTTTTGAAACGCCTGGACCTGTCTTTACCAAAAACTAATCACCACGTTTCCCCATCAATAGAAATCGAATGGTTTTTGAATCATTTAAATCGGATGGGCCGTGTGCTCAAAATTGGGTACATAAAATTGTATTCAAACATGAATTTATACATACACACAAATGCATCAATTTTCTTCTAAGATATTCCAAAATGTTCTGAAATCTTTAAAATGTGAAAATATACCAAAATTTTCATTGTCGATTTGTTGCGATTATTTAACTTACCCTACGTAAATTTGAAAAAAATGTCAAAAATGAAACTCTTACATTTTTTAAAAATGTTTGTCACTTTAGAATAATTATTTATCGAAGAATTTAGTAAAGCTATGTTTGTAATTATTTCTATTCAATATTTAATTTCTATTTATTATGATAGTACTAAAAACTAATATGTCAAACGATAAAAAAAATATTATTGATCTACAAAAAGATCTCGTCCAGTCGACTGTTGTATTGATTAAGAACATGGTTAGAACTAACGCGTTCTGAGTTCCATCCGAACCTCGGACAAGTCGATATCAGTATGATAACATAGGTTATAGATCTGAAATTTATTTTCAAGTGAAAACAGTGAAAAAAATTTACACAGAGTTGATAGCCGCTGGGTCTCGAAAAAAATGTTAGAATAAGATATGCAACAGAAACATCTCATAGAACCCGTGATTCTGACCGCTGATTAAATGATTTTTACGATTTTCAATGTTTTAATCAATGATTTTTCTAACTTTCTTTATTTCGTCAACATGGATCAACTACCCGAGATGAAACTCGATGTAGCAAAGATTCGAGAAGTCGGCAAAAGCGCCTCAATTACGGCGTAATGAAAATCTCGGAAGTTCGGTAATTTGTTGGCGAACTGAACACGACTCACGATTTGTCCCAAATCTTTTAATACGTGCACAAATAACCTACGGAACGATATCGACTTCTGATTTTAATCAGACGATTACTGGAAATTGCTATGAATCCACTATCGTAGGATGAAAGTTCAACTAGCTAACTAGATTTGGAAATTAAATTGCGAGAGTACTTCTAAGATTTTTAACAGAGATCAGATCTACATATTGTCGAAGCTATGATTTCCGATCAACATTGGATAGTCATTTTGATTAGTATAATTGTCCATTGTCTTTGGTATTTGGTTGGTTAAACAATATTGGAATTACACTTTAGTTAAAGCTCCTTTATTTACCATATCTCCGATAAGTTGATATTATAATCCCTAGGTCTATTCGCCAACAACATAGCCAGCAAGCAAGCGAACCCTAAAGGGATTTCATCGTTTGATAGTAAGCATTCGGCCAGGCTATTCCATCGCGTGGTCGTTCCACCATCAATTGTTTCCCTCGACTATTAGTAAGGTCCCTTTTGTTCCTCTTATAGCATCCTTACAAACAATAATATTGTTTGTTGAGGATACCTTCAGTCGAAATAATTGTGAGAGCACGCTAAGGCGGATTGATGAACATTTAAGCCTAATAGCCAAATATGGTACTATTGTAATTGAGCTTATATGGGTTATATGGGTCGGTATTTCAATTGCGTAGTAGGTATACGCTTATTATTCAATCAGTAGTCCTTTATTAGTTCAAGAACCAAGGAAGGCCAAAAGCCCTTTAACAATTTTCATTCCATCTCAGTTAACCTTATAGTCATACAAAGGATGACCAGGAACTAGAATTAGTTGTCAATAAGAGAAAAAACGTAAAAAACACGAATATGAAGTAACTGGGTTACAATAAGCATTTTTAATATATATAGTAATTAATGGTATAATGTATGTATAGTGTAGTACAAAATTAATATAGAGTGATGTTTCCTAAGTCGTACTCCTTAGGGAAATGATGACGTAGAAAGTGATGACTTTACGTATTTTAAAATACTACACTATTTTAAAATCTATAAAACTAGTCAATATCTTTTTCCACCGTATCACAAAGTATTAAAACTAACTATGAGACTATTTGTGCGGCGTTGAACGATACAAAAACTCTGAAAGAATTGAGCTCATCGTTCAGTTTCTAGTGTATTGTGAGAATTGTACGAGAACGCAGTTAATTGGATAGTCAATGAATTGACAGATAATGCTAACATCATTAATTGGAATTCTTTCAAGGGTTTCGCCGCTCTAGTGTTTACTCATTCAATTATGAACCGAAAGCGGTCGATGTACCTGGGAAAAGGAATAATATATAGAGATGGATTTTATTCACACTTGATTAGGTAGAGACAGGTGTAAAGGTGGAGGTGTTAATTTGAAAAAGACCAGAATTGTGGTATAAATGTCAACAAATGCTTCGAGTATAGATAATTAGTCACGACTGGATTGGACAACTACTGGGTTGCCATTCATTCAAAAAGCCATATAATCATATCAAAATGATTTCTGAATGTCTAGTATATGCTATCTTACTGTAATTAAAAGTATAACAAAACCAGCTAGTCTTGGTATTTTGCTTTGAGGGAAGTTACATGAACTTCCCGAAATGTATAAATAATCGACTTAATCAATAAAAAATAAATTAACTTATAAATGATTAAAAGTATTCCGAGTGGATTTATTACACATAATTGAAAACGAAGGAACGAGTGAACTCTCGGAGTATTTTCGAAGAAATATATAGTTTGGGATGATTTTTGTTCGCACGAGATTAGCAAGAGATGAATAAAACATAAAGATGTGATAATAAAAAAAACTAAAGACTTGAAATTACTAATTACATATCTTATTATAAATTCGTTTTTGATAGATTCCTTATAAAAAATCTGTCATGTTGACAATAGATTCAGAAGAAATTGTAACTGTCAGATAGTATAAAATTTTTAATTTAATGTAAATGCATTCAAAATTTTCTAACTGGTTTCAAACTATAGTGCATATGAATATAAAAACTTAAAAATAACACGATGACGGCTAACACGATTCGCCCACACTCAATTGAAATTATTCTTTTCGCACATTAAAGCTTATAAAAAACATTTGAACTTGAACTGACTGAGTAAAATGCACTAGCAAAAACGTCATTTTAAGAATTTTATTTTTTACTAGATTTTTTTCAATAATAAAAGTATGAAGTATTTTACAAATTTACAACCCTGATTAAATGCGCCAACTTTTGATGGAACTTGCTAGCACATTTTAGTACATTTTTTGTAAAAAAATATGTGGGGCAGTTGTGTTATTTTTTACTGTTGTCCTAGAATTGCATGGTTACAGTTGCAAGATTTAAATTAACAAAATTAATAAAAATTAACCACAATACCCAAAAATGGCCATAATTTCAAAGTTCTAGGTTGCAAATAGTTTATAAACAACGTGAGATATTTTTTTCTTAATTTTTTATGACAGTTAAGGCCAACTCTATCACTAAGATCTGGGACATGCTGTGTATCATTTCTTATAAATGAATGTTTTATTTTTCAACATTTGATACTAAAATTCCCATTCGTTGTTTTTCTGACTATCGAATTACAAACCCGCCATTCATCTGAATCATTTAATGATGTATTAAATTAGCTGCACACAGAAGAATACTATTAAGGAAAAGTTCTCACATTCACAAACGCAAATTGAAATAAACGCACAAACGCAAAGCAAGACGATAAGGAAAATATTTGTCCGCTGTCAAGTGCAGGCGCTGATAAATGAGTCGGCAGCCTATGCCAAAGCTGCCGCCGTTGCCGCTAAGCACTTGACGCGCGGAGCAGACAACGCGGCGCCTGCCTTCTCCATTCGACGAGTTCGAATTCTATGCAAGTTTTCTGAGGATACATACACATCTAACAACTCTATTGTTAGTTAAATTCACACGTCTGCAACATGAGTTTAAAAACAATGAAACTTATAAACTGACAGTGATGTCGAGGATTGAAGCTGCAAGTAATTAGGAGAGGAAAATCTAGTATGTCAACTAAAGGAGGGCTCAGCACTTTATAAGTAAAGACACAAAATGGCTTTACACTGACTTTAGTATTAATATTTAACACTTATGGGACGGCACCGATTTCAAAACAATCTACTGTACCGGCTGTAAACTTGATTTCATTGTGTATGTTATGCATTTTGTTTGATTAAAATTTGTAGTCATTGAAGGACATACATTTATAATATTAATTTATTTTTGATCATTTTATAAAGAATGGTGGCGTTCAAAATAATTTCCAAAATGCATAGCTGGTTGATTTTGAAATGTTTTACAATAAAATGTTCGCCGCCTTACCCCTGGTGCTTTTTTGTCGGAACACAATACAATTCCTTTTTCTTTCTCTCGCATTTAGAATATGCCACTGATTAGTCAGTATATTTGTTTATTTTTGTGCTGCCATAATGGTTTGTTTTTCTTATTATATTGTCTAATAATTCATTTGTAAAATATAAAGTAAAATAATCTATTGGATGTCTTATATTGCTTGGTATTTGTAGTCGGGGTGTTTGTTGATGTATGTCAAACTCGATTATTGAAAGAGAATCGGCACATTCACTAATGTTTTTCCACTCTTCCTTTAATTTGTCGAACCTTCTTCTTGATGTTGGTTGAATAATATCATCATCACATTCATCACTCTCTTCGGTGCGAATAGTAATTTCGTAAAATTTGACTGTATGAATGTCTATTTGAAACTCATCTTCACTACTGGTTAATTCACAAAATTTATCAGTCGTTTTGCCATATTTAAAAGCGGTCGGTCGTTTTAAATATAAAAAAAAGACTATATAACAAAGAAAAAAGCTAAAAATACTATTGAAATAGCTTAAAATTATTTTCGAAATACAATACTGTTTATCACTGATATATGTAATTTATTAAACTTTTTGATGCAAACTGAGTCATTGTTTATAAAATAGCCTGTGCCTCACAGAGATTGTTTGTCCACTCAGGTGGACAGCCGTCCCCAAAGAGTTAATATTAAACCTATCAATGTAGAAAGGTAAAAATAGTTTTTTATGGACAGGAACACCTCTAATATTCAGCAGTAGCGATATCAATTTTTGCTTGGGATCTTAAATATGACTAAGTGAAACTAACCCTTCCCGAGTATTGCTGCTACAAATTGAAAGAAAGTCAACTTTATTAGATAAATTGAAACAATAAAGTTTCCAAATATGGATGTATTAACCATTGGGTTACCATCTAAAAATACGAAGTAAGGAGTTTAGAATTTCAGCCCAATAGCTTATAGAACGTACAGTTGTGATAGAAATTGTTTTGATGGAAACCGGAAAAAAATTCCTAAAAGTTCAATTAATTGAATATGCTCGTGAATATATAATATTCTGCACTTGAGTATATTTGTCAATCCCTTTTAACTAATTTCAGAACATTAATTATATTGTTTTAAAACATCTAGAAACCACATATCAACTTCAACCTTTCGCATTACTACGGTACCTTAAAATAGAATTCACGATCTCCTAACTAAATAATGGTAAGCACAATCCACGGCGTTGACTTTTAGCCGTAATGGAAAACTTTTATCGTGGTAAGTTTTCCGAGTTTTCGACTCTTTCGCAAACGATTGCTTGCACGCTGGAGACGCCAGGCGACGGCTTCGTCCCAGAATAAAAGCTGCACGAGCGTGTCTCGAGACGTGATTGCTAATAGGGTTAAAGCCAGCGAATTTTTGATAGAATTGTTTTGCATAATCTAGCTCACTTTTTAGTGGAAAATTTTGTTTTAGTTAGAATAGACTGTTAGGATTGTCACAATTCCCAGTGTTTATTGCTATCATATCTACAACGTATGATATGAATTAATTTTTATGAACATTGCTCATTTTATAACTTCCCGAAGGAGAAGTTTGTTTTCATCAAAAAATCCGATTCGCAAATTTTATGTTTTCTCGACGTTTCAAGCCATTCTGAATCGAATAAGACCAAATTTGATAAAAGTATGTGTGTGTCTGTATGTGTGTGTGAGTAAACAGATTTTTTGCCGTAAATCGACGTTTTCTCAAAAACGGCTGGGCCGATTTCAAAAATTTAAAAGCCATTCAAATGCATCTCGATCAGGACTAGTCCTTCTCAGTTTTGTGTGACGATTGGCCGATCCATTTCTTTGTAAATCGCAGAAAAGTGAAAAAAATTTCGTCTACGTTTTAGCCCGCAATTCTGAATCGATTTTGAAAATACAAAAACTGTTAGGAAGATATTGGTTGGGAATCGTGCTGATTAGTTTTTGTTAAAGATCGGCCGGGTCGTTTTCTTGTAAAAAGTGTTTAAATTTTTTTTTTGAAATTATAAAAGATTTCTTTTGATGGTAGATACTTTACTCTTACAGATCATACTCAAATATTACGGTCCTACGACAAGTCGTTTAATCTTAAAAATTCGTCTAAGTTTGAGAAAATGAGTAGTTTTTTTGACGTTTGTTTGAATTAGAATTAGACTATTTACTTGGTATAACGATAGAGTACTTGGTCTTAATGAACATACTAAACCATCAGAGTTCTACGTAAACTGGTTCAATTATGAAAATTATTAATCTTTGAAAATTTGCTTTTAGAAAATACTCCAAGTTATCGTATTCGTTCGTTCTCAATTATGTGTAATAAATCCACTCGGAATACTTTTAATCGCTCATAAATTAATTTATATTTTATTGATCAAGTCGATTATTTACACATATCGGGAAGTTCATGTAACTTGCCTCAAAACATAATATCAATACCAACTAGTTCAAATGTACTAATTAATAGAATCATGAATTAACTACAATCATAAAATATATTTCTAGAAAAAAATTATGTAAAAGTATTTGGAAATTATATGGAAGGTTTACCCAGTACAAGGCATGCCACAAATAAATGTTTATGGGGCATATTGGTAATCATGGCAATTGCCAGTCCAATCTAAAACTGATTTTATTTAAATTCAATTAGCACATTTAGATATTCAAGGTTTCGTTGTGTGGTTTTTATTAATTCAGTAATTTAAATAAAGTAGGAAAATCTGAACGAATCGAAATTAGCGAATCGACTAAGGTCTCAAAATTTAAAATGAAGATTTAGAGGTGCACAGACCTTAATTAAAAATGAGTTTTACGTATGTGCATATGTATATATGTGTGCATTAATAAGTGTGTTAGTGTATATGCATATGCAAATTTGTATATGAGAGAATTGAATAGATTTTATGAGTATAATAAAAATATAAATTGTTTTAATTAAATTGCAGACTTTATAAGTATGATGAAAAATGTTTATATAATAAAGAAATAAACATATACTAAACTAAAACTGATTTTTTTATAAAAAAAAAACTATTTAAACTAAAAGTTTTTTTTGGGAAGACTAATGTACGAAAACAACTCTAAAATTACTAAAACTAATGATGTTGAAAACAGCTATGATAAACTGGCTTGTTTATGTAAAAATATTGTGAAAGATAGAAGTATCAACAATAAAGCTTATATTAAAATATTTTACAATATCTTGTTGCAAATTACTAAGTTTACAAAAAATATATTTCTATAATTAAATCATTAATATTAGATCGCATATATATGTTTATATATGAACTTTATATCTGTTATGATTATTAATTCGAATCAGCAAAAGTTTGAACAAAATTTGATTAAAATGGTGATTAAATTAATATTATATACACAGCTAATTACCAAACGATGCGCAAATGATACCACATTCATATTTTTGACGAAGAATGAACATAAATTTATTTGCTAATTACAAATTGCAATATATGTACTTTAATTAATCATATTTACGGCTTCCACAACTATGAGTTGGACCCTGCGCGTTGTAAATGAAAATTATTAACATGAATCCAAATAAATTTCGTTACAAAATTCAATTTATATGTATTTTCAGGGATTTATTTTATTGTTTAATTAGTGCACAATTGCTGTATGATTTAAAAGTCGTTGGGTGCATAAATTAAACCAAAAAATTAAAAAACATTAGCTCAATTGTTATTCGCGAAATATATTATGAACTGGAAATTGTATTATTTCAATAGAACAAATGAATGTCGGACTAATTGTCTGCATTGTAACAGAAATTGAGTAATAAAGATTTTATTTATTGAAGCCATTGTTTTCTGACTGATTATATTATTTTAGGGATTACAATTAGCAATTGATTAAATTTGGAGTTCACAATTTAATTGGCGAAACTATGGGCCAAGCTATTGACATGTGAAGTTTTAGAAAAGACAAATGAATAGAAAACATAATATAACATGTAAATAGTAAAGACAAACAAAGATTTTGAATCTAACAAGCATTTTAGTGTCTATAGTCAATTAATAATAAGAGTTGTAATTAATGATGAAAAAGATATAATTAAAAATATTTTCATTTTTATTAATTCTGCAAAATAGTTGTACTATATTTATAAATACCCATAATGACGTTCCTGAAATCAATTGCAAAACAAACTCGAGAGCAAATACTTTTAATTAAAACTCAGATTATAATCCCTGTGGAAAATTATTTTATACTCCGACATAGATTAAAGTCGAGAATATATTTAATTTAGAGAAAACTATAGCTAGAAACTTGCATAATCGTGTTTTTGCAAAAAATAATGGTTGTAAATATTACAAGATGGAATAATTTTGTATTAAATATTATGAGAATAAAATTGGATATTATGTGATATTTTTAGTTCAAATTGATAAAATAAGACTTAATACATGGTAAGCTCTATGTTATTGAAAATTTAGCTTCAAGTCTAAATAGCAGAGCTTTCTATAATAAATCGTTGCTAATATAAAAATGTTAATATTGAATTTTATTTTAAATTTTACTAAGGATGTGTTTTATGAGTGCTATAGACAATGAGATAATATGTAAACAATAAAGCCCCACACTTTTCTTGTTCGATATAATATAATTTATATCAATAATATTCGTTTGAGCATATTTTGTTAATATAATGAAACTGAAATTTTTACCCACTATCTATGGAAAACATGGTATAATGGTTTAGATTAAAAATGTAAAATTTATACTCGGTTTTGAAATATTTTCTCATCTTTTGCGCAATCTTTAGATTAGCACAAATATTTCTTACTAAAACTGGCCAAATCGGTTCAACCGCTTTCGAGCATTATTATACCTAACATATTTCAGAAGCTCTATTTTTATATATTACGATACATATAATTACAAATGGTATAAAAATGTAAAAAAAACGTAAAAATAGTTAAATTAGTGGTTTTCAACCATTAAAGGAATAGATAAAAAAAATTGTTGCGCTTTCCTTATTTGTTTCGACAAATTTATTTCCAACTGATTATCATCAGACTACAAATTAATATGCAATAGTATTATGTAACAGGTTGGTATAGGTATTTTGCCTTGAGACAAGTTACATGAACTTTCCGTTATGTGTAAATAATCAACTTAATCAATAATAAATAAATTAATTTATGAGTGAATAAGAGTATCCGAGTGGATTTATTACACATACGCTAATTGAAAACGAACGAACACGTTAACTCGGAATATTTTCTGAAAGCAAATTTTCATAAATCAATAATTTTTATAATTGAACTAGTTTCCGTGGGACTTTATTGGTTTAGTATGTTCATTAAGACCAAGTACTCTATTGTTATACTAAGTAAATCGTCTAATTTTAATTTTAACTAACGTCAATAAAATTACTCATTTTCTCAAACTTTGATGATTTTTTTCAAATTAAACTACTTGTCGTGAAGCCGTAATATTTCAGTAAGTTCTATGAGACTACAATATACATTGCCAAAAAAGTTCCATAAAAATCGGCTAAAAGCTCTAACGAAGCAAGTTAAGAGCTTCGCAATCTTCTTATAAAATATAATTATCCAAACGTTCAGATACTTTTTTGACAATTTCAAACGATATTTCAACACCAAAATTTTATTGAAAGACGTGATGTCAAAATAAAATCGTTCACTTGTCCTCGACTTTTCTATCAGTATTAGCTGTCAATTGGTTTTTGCCGCACTCAACGTTTCTATACCGCAACCGCCTGTCATATTAATTTTGAATTATGCTTCGTTTCCAAATTTAATCAAATAGTGTGTTTCGGTATTCTATCAGTTATTAAAAAGCTCCACACGCGAACTGCCAAAATAATGCGTCGGATGTCATTAATGCTTGGTTGTTAAACTAAATAATAGTGTTCTACGAACTGACATTCATTAATATAATGTTTTTTTTAGGATTATTAAAAAAACTGTACCTTTTAAATTGTATATGTTCTAGTCATTATGATAATCATTTTATTTTTGTTTGCCCTAACTAGCAAACTATTTCATTTTACTATATTATATCATATGGTTATCTTCCTTATTCACTTCTCGAACGAAAAGTTAATCTCTTTGTCAAAAAATCCGAAAAAATATTTTCTTGATATTCTAACAAAACTCCGTACTTAGTTGATTGTAAAACTAGTATTTAACTTCTCGATTCTCATTGTCAATTTATTAACATTTGGAATAATGCGCTAGTTAATTTCGTCTATTATTAATTTCGACTAGTTTCTCTTGTTGTTAGTTAAATCTACGACTTTTATATTATATTTATATAGATATATATATATATATATATATATATATATATATATATATTATTTTTGAAATTATTGAAACAGTTAACTGTGATTGACGAATATACACGTCATGAAGATGTAAAATTCTACCTAAACTAACCTATCTTATTCTTTAATTACTAGTAAAATAAGATGGTAATATTTAATTGTTGCCTAACAAGGTAAAAAACATAAGGTCCATGTTATCTGAATTTGAAAAATACCATTTACTTTAGCTTTTTAGTTCAGTAATTATAGGTTAAGAAAATGTCTACTCAATTTTACACTTTTTTAATTTAGTTTAGTTAACTCCTTCATATTAAGCATTTAATGTGTGTACATTCTCATTTATTCAGTCAGAAATATATATTCTGTTATGTTTCTACCTTCCTTTTTTTAAAAAAAAATAGGTATACGAGAAACAAATATAAATCTCGATATTTCGTTTGTAGGTTGTTTGCTTGCGTACTAAGTAAATAACGCAAATAAAGTAAATGAAATAAAACCTAATTTTGCCCTTTGAGATAAACTAGATATATATAACTCGATGCTCGAGAAATATATATGATGAAAGCTCAAGGTCCGTTCTGTGTACTTTATTATTGAAGTCGAAGATATTTTTCTGCAAAAATAAATATAAATATCGAATATATAAATTTGATTCGAAGTAAATTTAATGATATTGTGTATATAAATAGAATTTTAAATTTAGAGATCTTATATATTTAACGAATGAAAACTCACAAAATACTAAGTATGTAACATATGTGTTATCTGTGAATTAGCTGGGAATATTATATAGAAAAGATTTCTACAAGAAATATTTTTACCAAAAATCAAAAATGTGTAAAACTGTGAATTTTTTGGCACAATAAATTAAAAAATGCTATCTAAATAACATTTGTATTGTAAATAGAACTTAGGTCATTCGTTTATTACTCTCTCGATATGAATATTTATAGAAGATCCTTCGCTAATACGTCTTTTGAATAAATTCGTTTCCAAATGTAGTATATAGTATGTAAATATATGGCATTTATATCCATGAATCAATATTTATTAAAATTAGTTATAATTCTTATATAGGTTTAACTAATGTTAAAAGCACACACATCAGCATAATTCGCTTAACACAAAAATTTACATCTTTGTGCTTAAAAAATATTTCATTCAATGTGTTGTTTTTGAGAAGTATATTAGTTACTAAATTAGTGCTTAAATTTAAATTAATTAATAATTAGGTTAACTCGCCTAAGTTTGTTGAGAGAATTTTTTAGAATGTATGTGATTATGAGCATGTGATTGTTTGACATTGAAAACATTTGGTACACGAGAATTGTCATCTGCCAAAAATGTCGATTCACTTGAAATTTAAATTTAGTTTAAGCCAGTCTAGAGAATTTTACTATATGATATCCATCTTCATGATTATGAATAAGAAAATTGCAATATCTACAATATTATTACCGAAAAGCACCTGAAATGTGCTAGAAATTGAAACAATAAAAGATACAATGTGTGTATGGCAGATGAAATTATATAAATTTAATAAATAACACAACACGTCCAAAATTGAATATACATTATTTTTTTAAACTTATGCATGTTGTATTTTGCTTTACTTTACTAAATTATTTAAATACAAAGGATATGAAATGAGTTCTTGAACTTAGATTGAACAGTGCCCTATGAATGAGATTTTACAAATTAATTCATTTTAGATTTTAACTAAAGTAATAATCTTTATTAAATTATGAGTAAGAAAAATACAATTTAGAAATTGTAATTGCCAAAAAGTAACTAATATAGAGTACGCGATTATAAAAATTATAGACTATTATATATTATATAACTTATTGAAGCACTTATATTGGTTGGAAATAACAAAGGTGTTATTGTTCTTTTACCGCAGATACTAGATTTATTCTTTCTGAATTTTTTATACTGATAAAAAAACTGCAGTTTCCAATTCATATATTAAGCTAAGACCATAAATGGCAGGACATTAAATAGAATATTAAAAAATTATAAGATAAGATATTAAAAAATTTGGAACTTAAACTGTAGACGTGGGCACAGGACAACGTCTGTCGGGTCATCTAGTATATATACAAATATATGTACATATATATATATACACATATATATATATATATATAATATTTTACCTTTGTGTTATTGTTCACAGAACTCGATATCCACGTGTTCTCAAAGACGAATATAGTACAATAACCAATAATAATCCACTCACATATAACACGTTTTTCAAACTATCTCGTCTCACATATAAGTATAACTAGATATGTTACTTTATAGATATGTTTAATATAACTATATATAATTTTAACTACTATATCGCGATGCGAAGCTTTTAACACTCACACATATAATTTTTCACTAGAACACTGCATAAATTTAGATTTATTTTTATATAATTTACTATGATAACGAGTAATTCTAAAGCACATATTTATATTAATAAACTACTGGACGATCTATAGAATGTATCGCGAAAATTTCCTAAGCAAAGCCACGACACGAGACTCCGCGAGCTTTCTGCTACGAGCTTTTCACTTTAAATGAAGAATTTCGTAGTACGAGCGACGGCAGCGCGCCGTTGCGTAGCCGGCGTAGCACATTGGAAAGGATCAGAAAACGCGTCACTACGTCGCACTAAGTCAAAGCTTTAGGTACCACTATAGATATAAATATTAGTTTAGTTATTTTGAATAATTATATTTAACAAAAATAGTTTAAATAAAATAGTTTAATGTAGAGCAAAATGCAAAATGACAAAAAGTAACTAGTGGTGATGGCATTGTGTCTTAAGGCAATTTGCTGTAACTTTCCGTACCCGAATACGTATTATTAAAATCTCTATAAAATATCTAATAATTTGATGTTTTATAATACATATGTCTAATGATCATTTTTGACAGCCAAATGGCATTATTTTCCCTTTTTTTACTAGATTTCAGAAACCGCTAGACCCGCCTTTTCAATAGGAATCGAGTGTTTTTTGAATTATTCAAATCGGTTGAACCGTGTTCCCAAAATCGCTGATAAAAATTTGTATCCAAACACTGTGTGTTCACATACATACATACATACATCCATATCGCACACACATACATCAATTTTTTCTAATGTATGCCAAAATATTCAAAAACCTCCGAAACATAAAAATATATATAAAAATTATTTTCGATTTTTTTGCGATCATTATAACTTACCCTGCGCGAAGTTAAAAATCTTGAAATTATGCTATTATAATAAAAAAAACAAGAAATAACTCTTTCGGTACAAGAGCGTTATCTGCAGGAGTCAACCTGCGCTATAGGGGCTAGCAAGCCGCCCATTACGAATTACTATTAAAGCACCTACTTTAATATTTTCTAATCATTTTCAATAATAATTAGTGTAATGTGCAAAATTACATTTCTAAAGAACTAAGAACCCTAGCGACAAATCAAAATTTTCAATAATTTAACACACAAGGAGAACCTCAGGTTTGCTCTTCTGAGATTTTGATAGAACTCCGCATGGTGATACAGTTCATAGTCAAACCAAACACCTTAAAATATTATAAAATTATGAGAAGTGGTTTAATTATAAAAATGAACTAAAATTGCAAAAGACAAACTAACTAATCTTTCATTAACCAATATAATTATTTTTTATTCATTTCTGAAAATGAAACTAATCTAGACTATTTATGTATTTTTGTGTGTTCGAGCTTTGAAAAGTATTTTCTTATAACTTAGTTTTAATAAAAGACAACCCAGTTGTTGTCCATTCTCTTTGTAATGATATTATGAGTATTAGTTGATGTGATATATACAGCAGCAATACCAAGAAACTCTATTTTCACTTGAAATAATATTTGGATATTGACAAAAAAAATTATATCATGAGAAGAAAATTTGGAATCTGTACTTGCAAGACCAAATCTCTTACTATTAAGTCACCGATAAATTCTGTAATGAAATTTATTATTGTCAATATTTTTAGATCATTGTATGAATGTTCAGAATGTACTTGGAATTTTTTGCAAATGCTACAATATTTTAATTTGATCATATTTGAATTATATGATCTTTAGCTTCACTCATTGACATTACTCTTGATTTATATCTACATACTTGATTATTTAAAATCGCATATTTTTTTAAATTTTGAATCCATTTGTTTCAGAAATGTAGTTTTTAATTCATTTTTCCATTTCATTGGATATTTCCCAATATTGCTGAAATTAAGATGTCAGTATTACAATATTCTACAAAATCTTTTTAATTTCATTCAAAGAAAGAAATAATTCAAATAAAGTAGTTGGATAGTAAATATCAGTTTCTATGTCCGAATTAGTCGCAAAATAGCCCAATGTTATGGCAAGACTATGTCACGTAGAGTTTTTCATATAAAACGGTACTAAAAACTATCAAAAGCTATGCGGTTGCTATGCAAGTCAGACGTTTTAAATAGAAAACCTAACCTAAAAAATGCACTAATTACATTTTATACGTAGAACCGCCTGATTTCATAACAAACACACATTTTGGCAGTTTTTAGTATTATCATAACGAATTATTCGATAATTTAGTTTAATTATCTATATTTATATTAATCTGAGTACAATGTAACAAAATTGTTCGTATTTAATAACTAAAAGAGTAAATTTTACTTATTGAAATCTTTCGATACAAGAGTAAATTTCTCTAAGAAAATATAAAACCACCTGCCCATACAAACAGTACACAAAACAACAAGTAATTTTTATACGACTTCGTCACTTCGCTGGCGAAGAAGTTTTGTTTACGTGCTTCGAATACAACAAGACGACTACGGTTCAGAAACAATCAACACCTGCGCTTTCTTATTAATATTCCATCAGAGAACGAATATTCTCGTGTTTTTTGTCTAGTATAATAATATCGGTCGCGTATTCTAAAACCTTAGAAGAGCGCAGGGCGACGGCGCCCTGGAAACGCGCCGATTGTGTGTACTACTACTAGCAACCCCCAGCGCCCCATTCCGCAACCCCGTGCAGCGACCCACACTGCTCTTTTGATATAGGGTTGGTATGAAATCTAGTTAATATTAGATGCAGTTCGATTTTTATTAGTGTTTAAATTAAGAGCATGTCGGGGAACGACATTTGGTAAAAAGTTTCTAATAAAATAAGGGATAATTGCGTTATAAAGGGAAAGTTTAAGTCGGGGTGAATATTATAAGAGACGACAAAAAAATTACAGACTGGTTGATGTTGTGATTAATTTGACGGGTAATGGTATGGAATAGTATATGATGAAAATTTATAGTATATGATTTGATTGACAGAAAATAGATTTAAAATCTGTCAATATTAATGAATTAGAGAGTTGATACTAATTCAATATTTTACATACTGAAAATGTATTTCCTATGCTCTGGTTAAATAAATTTACTTTGGAGTAAGTGGCATTTTGATCTAAGGCAAATTGCATAAATCTCCCTATATACATAATTATCTAATCAACTTATAAGAATTTTAGCACCTTTTGACATTGAAATTTTGAAATTTTCAAATTACCATTATTCGAATTTTTATTATCAAACCATTCTCGTCTACAATATTTTAGGATGTTCGCCGGTAACAAAAATACTATCATTATAAAGATATACATCATTGTACATGCAATTTTTTTCAATAAATAATTAAAAAAATATACGGTATGGAGGAATTTGACTAAAAACTCTGCGCAACTGTTATCAGTATATTTATATATTTATTTAGTAACCTAATCTTAAACTATTCTTGAATTCTTAAAATCAGTTCAAGATTTTTGGTCAAAACGTGGGTGTAAAAATTCATTTTTATGATAACTGTAAAGAAACGACTTGACCAAACATCAGGAAAACTATTCATCATCAAGTTTTATCTAATGGCTTTTATAGTCATTTTTGAGAAAACATCTTATTTTTCTACACATACTTTTTCCGCTTCAGAATGACTTGTAATGTCGATGGAAAATAAAAGGAGCAAGTTGGAATTGCTGGAAAAATCATACATTTGTTTTTCGGAAAATTAATTAAAAATTAACTGATGTTGAAAAACAAATCAAAAGTTGTATTAATTTAACAAAAAGTAATGTAATAGAAAGATTTATTCACTATGAATAATTCACTTTAATATGGTTACGACGCCTGTTAATTCGCTGTAGCTAAATAGTTCGAAAAATTATTTATATTGATGCAATTCAACATTAAATAATATATGGTAGTTTTGTTTAATCTTTTTTTTATCAAAAAATTAAGATTTTAAACTCTTGAATACTTTGTAATAGATTGCGCCAACATATAGAATAGTAGATTATTATTCAAAGTTTTGGAACCATTGAACCCTCTATGTGCCAAATTTTAAAATAAAAAAAAACTTGATTTGGTTTGAAAATTATGAGTTTTTAAGTGTCAGCTAAAGCTTTGATGAATATGTGGCGATCTTTCGGTTATTGTGATTAATTTTTATCAATTTTGTTTTTTTCAACTTTGAAACTCTAATCGTTGCTTAAATTTTCTAGAATTTGGATTTTTTTTAAACTATGGATGTAAAATTTTAAAAATTATTTGCTTTTGAAAGGCCCTACTTTAATAAAAATATACTAAAGTGAGAAAGCGAATTCTATTAAAGTTGGCGCATTTAATCAGGATTGTAATATAGTAAAAAAAATTATAGTTTTATAATAAAAAAAACAAATAGAAAACGAAATGTACAGGTTTTTCAAACGAGAGCCCCTCGAAGTGAACCAATTTTAAAATCTCTAAATTCAAAGTTCAACGGAAAGCCTTAATGCTTGGAGCAATTATGTCATTAATTTTGACTGTGACCTTACAAATAGTGTTGACAATTACAGATCCAGAGCTTAAATAAAAAAAAATTGCCCACGATAGCCGGAAAATGGACATATTTTCACTAAAAATATAAGTTTCAGTCGAAAGTTCATAACTTTCAAACTATATTAAATTCATTTTAATTCATATATTTGATGAACCTTCACGATCAATATCTATCAATATCTATCTCCCCGTTTCGACTTGACGTTGACTTTTGGGACACCCTGTATGTATTAAACCTTCTCTCTTGAACACTTAACTTCAAATGCTATTTTTATCAATCAAATGATCATAGCTCTTTTTATGAAATACTATGAAAAAAAAATCATGTCCAATTGCTTGATAATTGAATAATGTTTAAAAAACTGCCTATATTAAGAAAAGCATTAAATCCAAGCTAATTGTGATTATGTGTATAAACACGCTTATATTCTTCTGAATCTTTTTCTCTGTCGAAATTTAAAAGTCGACCACCCAGCACTACCTCAAACAAAACCTCGAAGCGGTAACAACATCGGTTACGTTTCGTCCTAGGTCTGTGTCTGGCTTTACCCTCGTGAAAAACATTCGCATACAGTTTTCAAACTTCATCCCTTCATCTCTTCATCCCCTTTTTTCCCAACCTGGTCGTATAGTAGGTAAGCCTGCCCTAGCATACTCGTATACTGCTCTCGCGGGTCGACTCGACATCGATGACAATGTAGCGACTAGAAACGAGCTACGTCCAATTACCGTAGCCGTCCCGATGCCACTAAAAAATCATGAAATGCCAGAGCCCCCGTTACGTGACGTCTGTCCGGGATCATTAGTGCTGGAAAAACTATGAGGATTAAGTTATGGAAAAGATGCGGCTCGAAAATGATTAATTTGGTAGAGATAGTTGGCGAAGTGAAACTTCTTTACGCACATTCGACTTAGGATGTAAAGTAGTGAATGTATGATTAGACCGTCACAAAAAGTGTTATGAAGTAAAACAAATGAAAGTTGAATAAAAAAATATTACTGTATGGTTAGTAAATTGTGTCCATTTAGGTGAACTTTTAGTGCATGAATTTGTACTTATGTTTTATGGAATACGAGTGGTATCCAATCAAGGGTTGTGGTGTTATGCATATAATTAAAAATCTAAACAATGTGATTCTGTTACATCTAGTTATTAAGATGGAAAATAACGCATGTATTTTTCGTGATTGTTAAGGTGCCTAGATGCATTTTTGAGTTAAATAGCCCATTCAGCATCCCAAAATTTTTGTTCTTTTTTTATTGACAATCGGAACATTAGTTAGTTTGGCATTAATAAAATTTAGTTATAGATAGTAGTTACACCAGTGGATATGTAGTATTTGATGCTGGATTAAGTCACTTGAGCATAACTTTTTTTATGCATGGAGAAGCAGAGCAACGAGTGAATTAGCATGAATTTCCAAATTTTGATTTTGATTTTGATGCCAATATATAAGTGTATAAAAAATATTTAGTTTATAAAAAACATACAACGTACATCACAGCACATAACACATATCGAAAACCAACTGTCGAAATATGTCTAGAAAAATTACCACTGATTGCGTAAATACAGAAATGTTAATTTGCCTTAATTCGCATTTAATTCTAAATGATTTATTCTGTTCCCGTTTACACTATATAGACCTAATGGCTTATTTTGAATTATAAAGGGTTTTCCGAACTCAAAGCTACATTATTTACCTACTGCCAAATAAAAATTTCTTGAGCACTTTTTTACAAAAATTATACCAAATATTTATCAGGAGAGTTGGTTTAATTAATAAGAATTTAATTCATCTCATATTGTTAGATAAAAGTTTTATAAAAAACAGTTAAATCTAATCTAAAAAAAACGATTGAACCTAACAATGAGATAAAACTAATAATGCATACCAAAAAAACAATCCAATAACGTAAATTAAAGTAGTACTTTTTACTATCTGACCTTCAAAATTTTCAATTTCGCAGTATCTATATACATACAATAGAATTAAATTAAACGATCAACCCGTAATAAAAATGAAGAATGAAATGTTAATAAAAAATTAAACCCTTTTATAAACTTTGAAAATTCTGAGTCAAAATTCAGTGAAAACGTCCCCAACAAACCAATAATCGACCAGTTATCGAAAGGGTTAAAAATGATTTAAAAAATTAGAATGTGTGGTATGAAGGTGAAAATTGAGAGTTGCATACATGTAATTTTGAAAATCGCATTAAAAAAAACAATCAAGAAATGTGATCGAATACATTTAAAAAAAATGTGCTGCAGTTGCACAACCTTTGATAAAATTATTTTTGATTGTGTAAAATTGAGCTTTTTCATAAGCTCAATAAAATCTCGACTGAAATTTTAAATTCAAAACCCGTAATAAAAAATTAAACCCTTTTATTAACTCTGAAAAATGTGAATCGAAATTCAGTGAAAAACGTCCCGAACAAGTCAATAATTGACAAGTTATCGATCAGGTTAAAAACAAACGATCAAAAAAAGTGATCCAATACATTTAAAAAAAGTGCTACATTTGCAAAACCTTTGATAAAATTATTTTTGATTGTATAACATTGAGCTTTTTCATAAGCTAATCTCGATTGAAATTTCAATGTCAAAAATTATGTAATTATTATAATAATTTTTACAAAACTGTAATTTGTAGTGAGAGAGTGAAAATTTATGTTTATGTGTTTTTTACATATACATTATGAAAAAATTAAAATTGATAATTCTCCGGCGTGTCCAATGCCTATCACTTAGTTTCAATCAATTGCAAAAATCTGTCCGAGGATATACCTAAGGGTTACCGAAATTTTCAAGGCAATTGGATGTATAGTTTTTGAATGCATAAAAATTGCACAAACTGACATACATCTAATTTTATCTATGTATAGATAAACTTAATTAGTTTATGTCAATAAAACAATGTCCTTAAAGATGAGGTGTAACCATCTTTCTACTGACTACTTTACCAACTAAATTATTGTTTTTGATATTACAATAACGCTTAAAACTTCATTTAACCTGTTTCTTCATGTAAGTCTCTGGCCACATACCTCAACTGAAACTCTTCTTAAACATTGCATTCCAAAGAACTAAACATCAAGCTATAAGATCGAGAATAAACATCTATCTAGTGTAGTAAGTCGTTACTAGTTTTTAGCTTCGATAAGAAAGATCACGACTCCTTTGCGACTGTTCTACAGCGCCATGTTAATGGAGATGACTACAAGCAAACCAAGTGAACTTTCGGAACGTTTTTTTCCTGAGCTAGTCTCTCCTCCTTCTAAACAGACTTCGAACACCGACGTTGTTTCGACTACAATAGCATAGCAGTAATACTAATGCAAAATAAAACAAAGAAGAAAAACGATTCGTAGACGGGGAGCCAGCGAAGTAGAGATTGATCTCGAAAATAGATGAAACAGTTTTGTACTCACCCTGCAAACCGATTTTTCCACCCTATTAGCTTTTATAAAATATTATATATGAGACAAATTTCGAGATAAGGTAAATACACATATGACTTTAATTTTGTTTATTGGTATTGTTATGGCATCGAAACACACCTTACTGCTGCCTTTGACATTATCACTTTAAAGATTATTAATTACTACACTTTTAAAGACTGTTGTGCACTGTAATTATTAGAAGATGAAAAGAGGGCAATAGACATAGAAATTTATAGAGTTTATTAAAATAATTGAGTAACTAATACGCGCTAGGCTTAACATCTGCCTAGTATCGCGATTAAAACGAATACCAAATACTATAAATTTGAAAATATAATATAGAAATTATAATACTACCTGGAAGGGTTGGCAAATTACAATTATACACTAATACTACTATAAAATTTGGGATTCTTCTATAATCCCACAATTTGGTACAATTTTTTAGAACTGTACATGGGTTTAAAGTAATGACGCATTAATAATAAAAATATAAAAATGGATTTACTTAAGCTATAGAAAATATATGGAAAAATTACGTTATTTGCACCTGCATGTTGTGCTCACTTAAAGTAAATTTAAATGATCAAAAAATATTTAAAAAATGAATTATTATTAATAAAATAATAAGAATAAGTACTGTTCTGGTGAAATGGTCAATATTCGGGCCAATTTTGCCGTGAAGCAGACCAATGCTGTAGCAACGCTGTGTTACGTTGCTAATTCCAAATAAAATGGTACTAGAAACTGTCAAAATGCTATGTGTTTGATGTGCAGTCAGGCTTTTTAGATATAAAATATATCCCAAAAAAGCAGAAAAATCGAAAAGAATCTTGTAAGTTATATTTCTGATGTATCATAATAACACAGCAATTAGATTCAATTACTGGTTAACTGTTCACAAAATATCTGTAGTAAAAATTATCCATGAAAGCGGAAAAGATCCTAACCTGGTTACTTCTCATAGATAGACGAATCAGCTTTTTGCCAATTATATGAAAAGTGCTTGAAAAACTTTTGCTTCAACATATTTTAAATAACACAAACGTATTTTCAGAGCATCACTTTGGTTTTACTAGCCAAGATTCCACATTTAAATAGTGCCAAAATATCGTAAGAGTCATCAACAATACATTCAAAACTATGCAATTGCATTCTGCAATCTTTCTAGATGTGATCCAGGCCCTTTGTAAGGTGTGACCATAAAGATCTTTTATCGATGATCAGATCTCTACTTTCAAATGCCTTTTATAAAAGTCTAGAATTTTATTTCACCAATAAAAAATCTCTAAGTCCGTGTCAATACTGAAACTTCAATATCACATCAGATTGAGGCTGGAGTACCGCAAGGCAGTGTTTAGAGGCAATTTCTATATATATTCTCTTCACGAGAGATGATATTGGGGTTCTTTCGAACGCTGATGCATTTAAGGCTTCGTCAATTTTATAAAAACATCTTAGTGTTATGAAAAAAACTGGACTAAAAATGGCGGATATAAATCGACGAGAGCAAGTCTAACTATATAACATTTACGCTCTATAAGATGATATGCCCAGGAGTGCATTTTTTGACCAGGTACTACCAAGTGCTGATTATGTTAAATACCTAGATATGTAAAACCAAATACCAGAGAGAGGGAACCTTAATGGCTTATCGCACTCAAAGGCAAAATCTTAATTTAAAAAACAATAGTTTTTATCTGGTCATACGGAATATTGATTTGGGGCTGCTCTAACAAATATAATGTGGGATTGTGTAGAGCGGACTCAAAACTACTTAAAATGATGATGAGTGTACCCTGAGATGAGCAGTATACTCATCTTCATCACAAATTAGAAAATCTCTCCCATTCACTCGTTGCTTTGCTTCTTCATACTCCATAATTGAAAGACTAAAATGAATTATTATGGCCAATTGACTTGATCCAGTAAAATTGTATCTAATAGTAAATACCCACTAGATTAACTACTATAGTAGTACGTTAATTAACGTCAATCACAAATAAATCATAGAATGTAACTAGTATTTTGATCAAAAAAAGAAAAATAAAATCTAGCTTCATTATTAGACTTTAATTAGTTCAACAGATTACTACATACGTATAATAATTTAGGTCATTCACCAAATTCAGTAAAGTGTCACTGACTCCCATACTAATTATAAAACACTACAAAGACAAAAAGCAAGACCGACGCTTATCTAACGAACACTCCGATGAGTAAGGAATTTTAAAAGAAGTGATTAATAACGAAACTCTCAAAGCGCCCGTCGTTCTTTTCACCGAGCAAAAGTACATTTTTTCTATAGTACGAGTTTAATAGTTAAGAGATTGTTGTGCAAAAAGGTATATGCTCTAATCTGGTATTGTTTGAGATCATTACTACAACAATGGGAAGTCTGCAAGTGAACAAACTTAATTTGCAAGGCTTTCAACACTTTTTTCTTTGCGATTGTTCGGCGAACTTTTCTCATGACACTGCGCAGCGCGGTTCAATTTATTAAAGAAAAAAATAATGCATTATAAGGATAACAATTGTTGAAGGAGCAAAATTTTAAATAACTCAGTCTATGGGAAATTAATTAAAAATAATATTGGATCATTTATATATAAACAAGTCGTTCATTTAATATAACTCACAAATTGATGTATAAAACATTTAGTTCTAGTCTAATTGTAGGTAAATACGCATCCATCATGTCATTTGCTCAAGCTTATGTCGAATGTATAAATTTTCTCAACAATAGATTTATTAGGTTAGTATTATGATAAATGATATGAAAATATATTTGTCATTTATTAATTAAAAATTAATATTTCTAAGGAGCTTTATCCTAAATAATAGTATAATATGATAAGCCTAATTTCACATATAACAGTATTTTATTTGGTAAGCTTTCGCAAACTTCTTTATTGCAAAAGTGTTATGTACAAAATATAGATTTAAGCATTATGGAAATTAGATCCTTATCCCTCCTACACATTAAAACTAAAAATTTTCCTAAAACCTGGGAATTTGGCCAAACGGACCAATGAAACTAAGCTAAACATCAAAATTAAACTAAATAGAAAATATAATAATAAATATAAAAAATAAAATTTATTATTCTATATTAGTTTCCCTAAGGTGCTGATTGTACATATGGCTAGGGTGGTCAAGTTTCCTCGCGTATTCATTTTCAAAGGGTCGTCATTGCGCCCTTGAGCTCCCAAGGAAAATACTGATGAATCAAATTGACACCGTTTGGGAGGGAGACTGTGTATGATAGTAATTTCATGTTAAAAACAAGGGTCAAATTTCTGAAAATATTGATGAAAGATGAAATAGAACGCATACTTTGTCGTTTGCGTAACAGGACGACATATGGTGAACAAACACAATCTGTATCAATGGAAAAATAATTCTTAATCAATGAAGTGTGATTGACAAATATGCTCGTATTGACGATTATATTCATCGTGCGTTCAAAACAGTGACCAATTGTTATTTAAATTTAATAAGAAAAATACTAGTTTTACAACCAATCACGTGCGGAGTTTTGTTGGAATTTCAAAGATTTTTTTTTATGCAATTCATTCCGAAATGCATTGTTCATTCTGGCCAATGACTTTTTGACCTTTTCCAAGTAGCATCATTATCCCATTTTCATAAAACTTCTGGTTTTTATTTGCAAGGCCAGGACTATATGATAGATGCAACAAAATATTCCAACTAAGTTCCAATAATTTTGACGAGTGGTCAAAGATATGTAATGGCAATGATGGAATTGATTACCGTTTTGATTTGTCAATAGATGCCGCTTTTCTTCAAAGTAGACGATTCTTTTTTAGTCAACTTCAAATGAATGTCATGAGCATTTTTGAAAAATCGCTGAAACAAGATTTGGCAAGTCAATCTTGACATTGCCATTGTTTTTGACTTAGAGCTTTGTCACCATAAACAGCTTTTAACTTTTCGAAAGCTTGAGATCTTTACCTTTGCAGAAATAAAGAAACAATGTACGACAAAAATTTTCGATTTGATTTTTCATCTTTCAATGAACACCAAGTAATGGACATTAAAATTGCCTACTATCCATTAACAGAAGGTATTTTATCATGCTAGAAAGTCAAGAAATAAAATTTAAACCATCTAAGAGTAAACGCGCGTTTACTTAGCTGCCAACCTGGCATACTCTGAAATTTCTAGTTACTGTCAAAATGCAAAGTATTTGCTGTGCGAATCGGCGTTTTAATATCAAATTCAACTTCTCTCATGCCACATCACAAAGATGCAGTTATGATAACATCGTTCTATTGACATTTGTGCGTTTTTTAGGTTAGGTTTTGTATCTAAAACACTTGTGTGCATAGCAACTAGTATAGGATATGAACAGTTTTTAGTACCACTTTATATGATAACTGCTACAAAACATAGCCTTGCCGTTGGTCTATTTTACGGCAGAATCAGCCCCTTAATCAATAAAAATTAGGATTGAGTTATTGAAATAATATTTTCCACTGTTTATTTTAAAAATGGTTTTTGCATCTCATCAAAAAGTATTTATACTTACATTTACATTTATGATATGTCATTGAATTTAATCCCGCTTCACTCATGTGATATATGCTTATGTTGCTAATAAAATAAAATATGGTAGTAACACTTTACAATTTTGTAAATGAAATGCAACTTCTTCGTCCGATATCTTAACGGCACATCTTACTCTGATTGACAAATATACAAATTCTATGTGAGCGCCACAGTCAATTGGTAAACAGTATTTAATTCTTACAAACAAAGCTTCATTCTTCAACACAATCTCTATAAAATATCCCCCCCAGAGTCAGTTTGTGCACAGAATGCTACAAGGACCACAAGGACCAATCTCATTCCCATTCGTCTTGCGGGTATTTCTCATTTTCTCAGCAGCAAAATACCATTTTTGCAGAGTCGAGGCGATGCCGTCGTGGCGTTAACAGTGAAACTTTAAATATAAATAATTCGTTTCGGCGACTGCATGCCATCTGCGGTTATCCGAGCGCGGGCTATTAAAACAAAACTCGCAGCCACGATATTATTCCGCGTTCCACGATTCTATTCTCGCTAATATATAACAGAAGGAACTTATGAAATCATTATTTTCAAGCAAATGAGAGAAACGAGATAAAATAATATCGAGACGAAATAATGGAAATCCGAATTTTATAAGAATTAATGAATTCTGTGGCGTGGGAGAAAAAGATTCGATGAATGGAATTTTATTAATTAATTTTTTAATATAATCAAGCTTCTTAAACATGCACGTGTTGCAAAAATGGTATGGTTGTTAAAAACGTAATTCATAATATATACCGTATCTATATGAAACTTATTACTATGTACGCAGTTATGAAGGCAAATCCTTATATTGCAGGTCAGAATGTAGACTATAGTATAATACATAGATCTGTTCCTGAAATAAAATGATAGCTTGTATTTTCTCTCAGGGGCAGTAAATTTTATTTATAAAAAAAGCAATTATGAAATTTCTCACTATTGTCTAATTAATAAGTCGAAAGACCAAAAAGTATTTGGATTGGATTATACCATGTTTTCTATAGAAAGTGTATGAATCTTCCAGTTTGATTGTATTGACAAAATATAGACAAACTAATGGGGTTTATTGTTTTTATAATACTTCATTGTATATAGCATTCAAACAACACATCTTTATACACTAATAGTATTAAGATTTTTGATTCTATAGAAATTGTTTAGAATATACCTTACTTAGCAAAACAAGGTTTGCCGGGTTAGCTAGTACATAATATGGAAACGAAGTGCAAAAATATATCAATTACAATGAATAAGTTGCTTGAATTTATAATTGACTTAATAAGAATAAAAATTTAGAGACCGATTCTGCCGCGTAACAGATCAATGTTATGGCAAAGCTATGTTATGTAGAACTTTCCATACAAAATCCATGTGGTTGCTGTACAGTCAGGCATTTTTTCAGGTTGTCAGATAGAATACCTAACCTAGAAACCGCGCGAATGTCAAAAAACGATCTTAGATAACGGAGTCTTTCTGACCCAGCTTCATAACATACGAGTGACGTCACAGTTTATGTGCAACGCGGCCTGAACACAGCAAATACATGACAGTTTGACAGAATTCAATATGATTCAGTAGCATAATGTATAGAAGTTGGAGCGTAACATGGCCTTGACATAACATTGGTCTGTTATGCAGCAGGATCGGTTCCTTATTAACTTTTAATACCAATATTCCGAACCTTAATTTTTTTTTTTAATCAAACCAAATTTGAGATTATTCTTGAGTTCAGGACTGTTCTTATTTAGAACAGAACACGCCTGATTTTAATGCAAAACTAATGGATACTTATAGATTTTGACAAAGTGACTAAACTATGCAAACTTTTTTGATTAAACGTTGATGAACGAACGTCAAGGTTTAGGTCCAAAAATCTTTTTGCGATTAAGTTTTATAAGCTGACTTGTTATATTTCATTTTGCAAGATTTTAAAACTGAAACAGATTATTCAAAATAGTGACATTTCTAATCGTAGTGGTATTAAGGTTAATACAAATATGGACCCTGACCGCTATCCAAACTTTCTTGTTTTTGTTCAAGAAATTGGAAAATATACACATTTCAACATTTGAAGTTGTTATGGAGAGAATATGTAGAAAGAGCTAAAAATACGTATAAAATGAATGTCGCAACATCGAGACATACATTTTTACAAGTATTGTAAAATTGAGATCAAAATCCTCTCAGTTCAGTCAAATGTAACTGCAAAGCTGGTGAAATTTTCTGATTATAAAAGGTAATATACCAGTAGAAGATCTTAAAGTTTATTCTCAAAAATTCTCAGAAACCTCAAAAGCCAAAAATGTATATCTTGTTGCAACATATTTTTATATGTATTTTTTAATTCTTTTTACATATTCTATAATAATTTCAACTGTTGAAATATGTACATATTTGCCAATTTTTAACAAAAATCGTTAAATTAAGTTAAAAAGTTCCTAATTAGGTTCTTTTGCCATATATTTTACTGAAAAGATATTTGAGTTCAATGCGTCTTTTATCAAGTTACTTGACCAATAATTTTAAATCTATTTTTTATTTCATTATCCAGCCTATAATACTAATATTTTTATCAGGCGCTATATCTAGACTTCATTGTCTTCGTTTTTACAGGTTTTAAGTTATTTCTGGGATGAATGGAATTTCATTTCTTCCAGGAATGCTTTAATAAAATATAATTAGAACGCGAACGGAACCATCATCGATCACGCCTGATATCGTTAATGATTTTCGATCCAGTTCGTCGTCTCATTTGAAGCGACGGAAAGCTCCACCACGTGATAAAAGGAGAGCTTATAAAGCTTTTTGAATATACGAGATACTCCTCTTGTGACTATAAAAATATTTAGTATTAATTTCCATTCAAAATTATTATTAGTAAGGAGTTGTTAATCAGAAGAGCTCGAGCATTCATTTCCATCACTTTCATTTCCATTGATTATGCTGCTCTTATTTTTGTCCAATTATTACATTTTCTAAAATACTATATTTTCCCGCAAATCAGTAATATTTGCAAAATTTGCAAGCACCAAAAATCATCTCTAAATCTAAATGAAAAGTATATGTGCAGCAAGAAACTGTTTATGTCAGCTATATTAAGATACAAATCCCATTTCAAGTTTCTCGATGGAGAAGTTGGATATGTTTTCGATGCTCTAAGTCATTCTGAATCGGTTAAAACCATATTTTTTGAATAAATATATACTTAAGGATGTATGTGAGCGAAATTTTTACCTTTCTGATTTTCAAAATTTAAAGCTTTTTGATGTAACTCGATAGGTGTTCCAGTTTTATCAGTTTTACATGAGGATAAGCTAAGCCGTTTCTTTGTAATTAGCAGAAAAGTTAGTTGTTAAAAAATTGTTAAAGTTGAAAAATAGTTGTATTCACCTTTTAGCTAAAAATCCTAAATACATTTTGAAAATTCTAAAAAGTTGTTAAAGTTGAAAAATAGTTGTATTCACCTTTTAGCTAAAAATCCTAAATACATTTTGAAAATTCTAAAACCGTTTGAAACATATTCGGTGGAAATTGCTTGTGGCAAAGATTGGCCGAGCCTTCACTACATAATGGCCCAATTTTTTTTGACGATTCTAATGAAACATTGTTGAATGGAACTTGAAGTTCATGCAACTTGCCTTAAGTCAAAATGCTACTTACATCTAGTTAATTATTTTTAATAATAAAGGTGTGTGGACTCAAAAAATCATACATTATAGTGAACTTACCTACTTTAGTTTTATACATTCTATTTTTATGTATTATAAAAACATATTTTATCTCTCGTTTGATTAGTTGACGTTGACAGACAGTTATAGTTTCAACAAGGTGAAAAACAGATAGGCATTTTATTGTTAAATTGGTTGTGATATGCAAAATTGGATTGAACACTATTTATAAGGGCAATCAGATTATCATATTTTAATTGTTATGAACGACATTGTTAAGTAATCCATTTCTATTTTGCGCAAGGTTGCCATTGATAATTAGTGACCGCGGGAAAGATAAAGTGAAAATACCTAAAGAGGTTACAGTACCTGGTTGTTGCCTTGACAATTATAATAATTACAAAAACGTTTATGTTCAATTGACATTAAAATTTGAATGCTATAGCATTCACGTCATTCTGCATAACAATGAAAATGAATGCTATAACATTCGCGTTTGTAAACGTGCTAAAGGACATAACTTATTTATTGGACTTTGTCTTAATTTTTTGAAAACTATTTCTAAAAAGTATTAATCAAATTTCTTTTTTTTGAAGCTTTTTAGCTCTCTTGTTACACGCGATAAGGAGAACAATATTGATGGCCAGGAAGAAGGAAATCAAGCCGGCTCTTCTAATTATTCGCGAATCCTTGCGTTTGCTTAATTGCTGAAATTACAGGGATACCGCGCGGCGCGACGGTTCATTAATAGCGCCGTTCAACCGGCAATTTATGACATTTGTGTCTACGTACGAATTGTTTGAATTTGATAAATTCACCCAAAGTACTCTAAGTGCATCTAGAATTTGTCATTCGTCATTTAATTGCATTTGATGAGATTTATTACAGAGCAATGTTTTTAAAGTGCAACGCGTGGGAGTTAGGGAGGACAGCGCTGTTGTCTTACTAATTACTGATTTTATTCATTCATCTTACTCATTAATATTATAAAAATGCTAACACCACTGTGGAATAAGAGATTATTATCAATAATATTAAAGAAACAATTAGTCCTACATAAGATCCAAAGTAAGTTGTTTATCGTAAACCTTTTCTAGGATACTCATCTACAAGGGTGTAAATATACATTGTTCGTTTTGATAGTCCCCCATAGTTACTAAAATAATTTATGTAATCAAAATTCTAAAAAACTCATGGAGACTGTACAATATTAAAAATTTTAATCCATTGACCAAAACATTTCACTTTACAGTTATTACGACAAGCTTTAATATTTTATTTAAAAATCTGGATTCATCCCTCATGGTACTAAATGGAAATATATAGCTTATATCGCGACTATTGATAATTTTGTTGCGTTTGGTTAACTACTAAAACGGTATTTTCGGCAGAATATTTTGATTTCCTAATTTAATGTTAGTCGACGTATTGTCATTTTGAGTCGTTTAACACTAAATGTTATAATCATCGTTAAAATAAACTAAACTGGACCAAATTAGTAGTCCTGTGCAAAAATCTGTATTTGTGGACAGTTGATAATAAACTATATGATATGGTTTATAAAATTATGGATCCAATAAAGCACATGGCAATGAACTATGGAAATGTAGTAAATCCAAATGTGGTTTTTATTCAAGGTGGTTAATTTATTGCAAACTCATCACCATTAATCACCCACAAACCTAATGAAATTATTAATAGAAAACTTTGTGTCTGTTTGCAAATTGTACTATTTTTATAGTATATCGATGTGCTAATTAAGGAACCACTAAGTTTGTGCACATATAGGTATTGACAAGCAGATTTTCAAATAATTATTTGTAATCCATGCAACATGTTGATTTCCTTAGCGCAACCCTAAAAATCTAGAAAACCAATATCTATATAAGCTTAAAAATATGTCTCATAAAAACTATAGGTATGTTTATTGTATTGATTAACAGAATCTCAGGTTGATCATAATGCAAATAATATTGTTACCAAATTGTCTCTGCAATAAATTCAGAAGAAATCTACTGTATTTTTTCTGGTTCTAAAAGCTGATATAGTTTTTCTAAGTTTGTATAACTTTTGTCTCTTGATTCAAATATTTGACAAAGTTTTGTGGAATTTGCTCTTCATCCAATTGCGGGTGGGTACTGAACTGAGTAGTTATAACATCCAAATGAGAAGGTGGCGTAATTAAATTTTCAGCTATTGATTTCAAGTCTCCATAATATATATTTTTTTTAGTATACAAAATAAGAAAGGTGAATTAGCTTCGCTGTCACTACAACATCGTCTCCAAAAATAATTCTTACCAACATTCCATCCATTCATATCTAATATTACGATGTAATGATCCATTCACGTGACTAGATAATCTCTTAATAAATTGTTACAAAGCATTCGGTTAAGTTAACAGTATGGTATGGTATAATGGTTAGTGGTGTGTAACTCACAAAACTCGAACAAAGCATTATTTCGGTCGTTCGGAGCGGCGCTTAATGACTTCTACAGCTGATAACGTTAATATTGCGTTCAATATGTAACTTTCGTCTATTTACGAACCTCGAAATAGCTAACGTATAAAATACATAAATCCAGGAGGTTGTCAAAGTGTACCTGATAATAGTTGATTAGTAAAATATTGTCGAATGTTTATGAAAGTTAGAAAAATTTCAGAAAGTGAAGTGTTTTAATAAACTATGTAGCCTTGGAGCAATATATAAATTAGTTGTGTATGGCATCGTGCCTTAAGGCGGATTGCTGTGACTTCCCGTACAGTAACGAAATGTTCTAAAAATAGTAAATGTTTTCATGAAGGTTATTAAAAATACTGTAACATTGTCTAATATATAATTATGAGAATTATAAAAATTGAATTGCAAGTTAATTTTTTTTTATTTGAAGTATATACCTAAGTGAGATTTAGAACATAAGTCAGAAATAAAATTAAAATCCGAGTTATTTCCGATTTACAAAAAAAACTTTTGAAAAAATTAAACTTTGAAATTAAAAAAAAAATTAAATCCCAAAAGCAATTGTTTTGTCAACACAAATTAGATGATCAATGCATTTAAAAACTGCAGTTCTTGCATATATAGCCCCGTATCTCCGAAATGACTGGATCTACTTTTGCCAAAATCGAATCACCACATCTCCCCATCATTACGATTTGAATCGTTGATATCGTGTACTCAAAAACTCGATTTTTATTTTCAGAACTTTTTGCTTCGTATCTCCGAAACGTCTGGGCCAACTTTTGCCAAAATTAACAAGTCTCTTTATCAAGAGGAATCGATTGCTGAAGGATGAAATCTTCTCCTGTAACACGATTGCCAATCTATCTCACTTGACTCTTTGAACATAGAAAGGTTTGTTTGTTGTTCTGTACGCCCAAAATTGTCAACGAAAAATTGTATTCATACATACACACTCACATCCAAATTTTCAATTTAAATTTTTGCACGATTACAATAACTTACCCTATGGAAAGTCTGGGATGCATAAAGCTATACAAAAAAAACCTTATGGGAAGTTAACAATTTAAATTATAATATAATCAATTCGGAATAAAATGGAATTTGTGAAAAACAAATTGGATGAAATTAATAAAAGGTGTAATTAAATTTAAAAAGTAAATTCAAAATTTACTAGCCTGCGACAGAGTCTTTATAGAGATGAAAAAAGTCTTAGAACTTTTTGCTACTGATTTAGAAACTTTAGTCACAAATATCCCCTTGAAGTTATAATTCTCAAATATATTTTGAAGTAAAAATTGCTTAAATATATTCTAAAACTAGTGGGGTGTATGGCATTGTGCCTTAAGGCTAATTGCTGGAACTTCCCGCACCGTAACGAAATGTTCGAGGAATACAGAATGTTTTCAAATAGATTATTATAAATATTGTAATTGTCTAATATTTATAAGAATTATGTAAACTGAATTGCAAAGTTGAAATTATTTGTTTAAAGTATATTAGAACTTTAGTCAGAATTAGAAATAAAATCTGAATTATTTTCGATATACAAAAAAAAATTATACAATTTTTTTTTCTAAAATCAATTATTTTGTTAAAACAAGCTGAAAGTTTTTTGAATCATTTAAATTGGACGCTTAGTTCTCTCAAAAACTGCCATTTTTTGCACATTTAGCTCTGTATCTTCGAAATGGCTGGGCCTGCCATTGCTAAAAACTAATAATCACTTCTCCCAATCATTACTAATTGAATGTTTTTTAGATTTCAAATCAGATGCTCCGTTCACTCAAAAACTTGATTTCTATTTTCTGCACTTTTCTCCGTATCCCAGAAACGGCTGGACCTGCCTTTGCCAAAAACTAATCAGTTCTTCTCCCTATCGATAGGAATCGAATGTTTTTTGTAACATTCAAATCGGTTGATCCGTGCGCCCGAAAACGTGACTGGAAATTTGTATCCATACATACATACACACACACACACATCCATTTTTTCTGAGGTATGCCAGAATGTTCAGAAACCTTCGAAAAGTCGAGCAATGTAAAAATTTTCAATTTCGATTTTCGGCCCATTACAATAACTTACCCTACGGGAAGTTAATAAAAATCGTAAATTATTAGATATGCTATCCAATATATTAATTCTAAACACAAAAACCAGGATGCTTATCCGATGGATTAACTTTTGGAGAAAAATATCTAGTCTAATAATTTTGCAACCCATGTTAGAAAATTAAATAATATATGGTCTATATATAAACCAAGTACAAAGAAAGACTGAATATAATCAAAATTGGCTCGCGAATGATCAGCTAATTCAGATTTTAGATGATTGAAACTTTCAATGTGATTCCCAAAGTGGTCCGTATGTAAGAGAATTTTGATCAAACGAAAACGATGCAATACATATGAAAAAAAATGTTATTTGAGATTATATTTTAAATCTATTACCAAGTTTAAATTTAATATCATACTGATTTATACCAAGCTGACCGAAGTTGGAAATGGAGTTGGAATCGGTTGATCCGTGCGCCCGAAACGTAGATAAAAAATTGTATCCATACATATTTACACACACACCCATACATATACACCTATTTTTTCAAAGGTATGTCAAAATGTTCAGAAACCTCTGAAACATAAAGATATGCAAAAATTTTCAATAATCGTTTTTGACCGATTACTATGACTTACCCGTTCGGAAATTAAAGTATAGTAATATTTGTGTATCTGAAATTGGAGAAGGGCTGCAGATTATGCAATATTGATTGTGTAATACAATGAGCTGTTTGAGTATAAACAACTAGTTAGTTGATTACAAACTATTTTCATTAGCAACAATTTTCCAAATGGCAATTTGCCCTCCCAAACGTGTACCTTTACCATAAAGTCGTTGACAAAGTTGATCGGTCGGTCCTGGTGGTGTCCTGGCCTGGTTTCGTATGAATAATTTTCATTTACACTTTCAGCTGAATTCCCGTACGGATCCGTAGAACAATAAATGGTTCGGAGATGAAATTGAACTGTGACAGAATTCGCGTGAGAATATAATGAACACGTACGGTTTTAATTCAAGTCGAGAGCGGAATATTTTATTAGACAAGTGTAAATTTCATGAGCATAAGGCACTTTGCTAACTTGCTCCTCTCTACTTACGACGTGGGCAAGACGGTGGAAAAACGTGCTTGAAAAATTTACTGGTAACGGACTGAAACAAAATATAAAAAAATAATAATGAAATTTTGGAAAAGAAATTAACAAAAATTAAGAAAATTTTAATCCATTGAAATTACCGTGAGATTGTTAGGAAAATTATCTTTATTAACTTCTTGCAGGGTAAGTTATAGTAATCGCAAAAAAATCTAAAATGAAAATTTTTGCATATCTTTACGTTTCAAAAATTTTTGAACATCTTGGCATACATAAGCAAAAATTGATATGCGTGTGTATGTTTAGATACAATTTTTCGTCGACGATTTCGGGCGCACGAATCAACCAGTTTAAATAATTCAAAAAACATTCGATTCGTATTGATAAGGAGACGTACTGATTAGTTTTTGGCGAAGGCAAGTCTAGTCGTTTCGAAGATACGGGACAAAAAGTGTCAAAAACAGTAACTCAGTTTTTAAGAGTATTGAGCGTCCGATTTTAATAATTCAAAAAATATTTTACTTGTATTGACAAGATGAAGAACTGATTAAGTTGGAAAGGGAGATCTAGCGGTTTTGGAGATCTAGTAACAAAAGTGACAAAATGCCATTTGGTGGACAAAAATGATCATTAGACATATGCACAATAAATGATCAGATATTTTATGGAGATTTAATAATGTGTATTATTTTTGCATTGCATTTATATGGGTTCCGTAACATCGTTTGCACTTTAGACGGCGACGCGGCGCCTACGCGCTTCGATGATGCAGCTAAAGCAGTGCGATTGCTTTGAAAAAAGTTCAAAATTTCCAAAATATTTCAAAATGAAGGAAACTTTTTTTAAAAAAAATTTTTTTTCAAAAAAGGATATTTTTGTCAAAAATTTATAGTTTCTCAAAAATCTTCAAAGATGTTATAGTGAATTTTCTTCAAAAATGTAATCTATTTAAAAAAAAAATAATTTTCAATACGGGAAGTCCAGCAATTTGCCTTAAGGCGCTATGCCATACACCTCTAGTTTGTTTTTAATTTTTTTAAATCAATTTATTAAATAGTAGTCCATGGCATCGTGCATTAAGACAATTTTCTGCAACTTTCCATAGCAAAAATTAGAATTTTTCAAAAAGCTTTAAAAATTTTGGAGAACTTTGAAAAGTTTAGATTTGAGTGAATTTTGATATTTTTGAAAATTGTGTTAGCCGTGTGAGACAAAATATCGCAGCGCGTAAGCGCCGCGTCGCAGCCTTGCGCTTTCCGTACTATTATACGCCGCCGATAGAAAATGTATACAAAATGTGTACTTATTTTAAAATTTCTATAAAATATATGTCAATTTGATGTACATTTGTCAAATGATCATTATGGGCAGCCAAATGGTATTCCTTTACAGAGCTAGACCTGCCTTTCCAAAAATTTAGACAGCTCTTCATTTCATGAACACAAATAAAGTGTTGTTTGAATCATTCAAATCGGACGCTCCATTATCTCAAAAACTGAATACCATTTTAGCTAATGAAACAACTGAAGCCTGTCTTCGACAATATGTAATCATCACGTCTCTCCATCAATACGAAACGAATGCGTTTTGGTTTAAATTCCTTACGATTCATAATTCAATATGTTCGCCGATTATTATGCGTACAAGTTTTTAGTAAAAATAATCACTTAATTTATAATTTAGTATATATATTTGATTTACCTTAGGCTGCATGGATCACAACATTTTCTTGCCAAATTGCACAGATAGTCAAATTGTTCAAATTGTTCACTCATTCACACGCCCACTTTGTTTTACGCGAAATTATGCAAAATT
>NW_020537324.1:64800148-64824501 GCF_003426905.1 Ctenocephalides felis
ACAATATTCTATTCTAAAGAAGCTTTGGAAGATGTAACATCGCATAAAAAATTCAAAATACGATCTAATACGATCTTATCTTAAATGTTTTTGTCTACCCATGTACTTATTAAATTAATTTCATCATTTAAACAAGATAACACCAGGCGAAGAAATGATGCTATTTTAAAATAAACATATAAAACGGCTGCCAAACTTAAAAATTGCATCTAGAAAATTTCTCATTTTGCAAAATTTGTACTTTTAAAAACAAATTAAATACAAATGCAAATTATTTAAACATTAAAAAAAAACTTCAAGCACAACGGAGGCATTGGTGGATATTTTAAATCATTTTCTAATTAGCTATTGATCGATTTTTACTTCAGCTAAACACGAAAAGTAAATGCAGTTTAGTTAATTGAAACTATTTTCTTTCGTGAACTTTTTCAGGTCAACTTTTATATCATAATATTAAAATAATCATAAATACGACTTTTTTGAGATGATTAAAGAAAAAGTAAAAAATTAATTATAACGGTTTGTTTGTGAAATAATTTATTTTTTTAATAATAACATCAAAGAAGTATATACATAAGCTTTTAATTTTTATATAGAGCTTATATTATAATTAGGAACTAACTGAGGTTTCTAGGCATAAATTAAATCTTATCTTAGTTTTATCAGTAATTGCAAACTTTCTTGTGGAGTAAGATAATTAAAATGTAAAATATTACAAGTAGTTTTCTATGTAATACTTCTATTGTTTTCGAGAATTTTAAGTTTAAGGAATGTTATAGTTCAACTTAAAAAAATGCATGTATTTTTTTATTAGTTCTAATGTTTATAAGTTTGTTTATTGCATACAGTACATTTGCGTAGAACGATAATTAGACGAAAATTTTAATTATCATTACAATGCGATTATAGGCACAATTTGAGCAGTATTCAATAATACTCTTAAATTATATGAATATGAATATATATCAAGAATGTGAAGCTCATTGGTTTCAGTAAAACAGGTCAAATCTTTTATTGGTAGATATAGATCAAAAATGATCAAATTAATGCTTGGATAATCAGTGATCAGTTACTAGTTTTCAGTGCACATTATACACCGGTCAATGATAGTTTTACATCTCTAAGATGATTTACAGTTTCCAAGTGTCTTATTCGGCACTGTTCTATGTTATTTTGGCATCGGGACGACTGCCGATTCTCTACGGTGCTCGACGGGTTGTTAGTGGTACCGGCTGAGAGCCCAGTTTCTGAAGTTAAACCAAGGATTAATGCTGTGTGTACGCCGATTACTCCCATAACTCCTCTCCGACCGCCTTAACGCTATCGACTGCCCGACGGCTTCCCCGCATATAGTGTTTCGGGGATCCTTCAGTATTTACATCACAGACAGAGGTAGCCAATTTGGTAAATAACTTATTGCAATCAGGTTTAGTTATAAAAGGCAGCAAAAAATAATTTATTGAATTTGTCTTATTTTTAAAATTAACATTTGTAATGCGCACGAATGATAGATGCTACTAATATAAATTTCAGTCATTATTAGCAAAATAATAGAAATAGTTGGGTCCTACACTGACTATACATAAAAAATATCGCCAATTGATGTCTAGCAAGTCCTTTCCATCACAATTATTTAAAATTATTTCTATTTAAACTATATATAAAAAAATTTATTTTCACATTGCTAAGCAGTAGTAATATCCATTTATATTTAAAAATATAATAGCCCTTTTCGATATTGATGCAACAACTTAAGATACAATAATATCATAATTTTAAAAAATTGCAATGGAATATATGAAATAAAGAAGACTACTGTTAAGTTGCATTTAAAAAAAGAACTATACAGTTGATTGAGAAGATTATTGCAAAAGCATTTAGACCAAATACTAGGGTAGATTTGTGTCACAATAAAACACCTTAAATTGGATTTACAGTTTATTAAATAAAATTTGCATTAAAATGTTCAGAAACACAACGAGGCTCGCGAAAAACTATTGAATAATTTTTTTAAGGGATATTTACAATACTACATTTTGTAATATGTTTTCGGCATCATAGTCGACAGTAGACTGTTGTGTTTTATATTTTATTAAATTTAATCCAATAGTAAAAATTGTAAAATAATCTAGAAAGCAATGAAATAATCTAATAATCTAGAAGCTTTGTTCATATATCAAAATATTGTAAAAATAATCTAGAAGGCAATGAAATAATCTAATAATCTAGGTTTGTCACTATCAGAAACAAAAGTAACACAAACAACCTGGTTCAAAAATTTTACAGAAAATAGAAACTTTTTATCAACTATCAATAGTGAGTATTGAACACGTTTTGCAAAAAAGAAGAAGCAGAAATTTTGGACCATTTATTTAACAGTAATAATCCTAATAGGAACTTTATTTCAACTATATCAAAAATGAGATTTAGACATGTTTTGCGAAATACATCTTTGGAGGATAGGAATACTACAAATTTATACATGCCATTTTGGAGAGGAGTCAGAAGTTTTGGAACATAACCTTTATTTAATAAAAATATTCCTAACGGGAACTTTATTTCAACTATATTAAGAATGAGATTTAGACATGTTTTGCAAAATTCATCTTTGGAGGATAGTGATACTACAAAATTACACATGACAAACCAGAAATATTTAATAAGTACCTTATATATAAATATTTAATAAGTATTTATATTTAATAAGTACTTTATTTTATTTGTATAAAAAATTAAATTTGGATACGTTTTGCAAAATCCTACTTTGGATGATAGGAATAGTACAGAATTACACGTATAAATATGGAGAAGAACCAAGAATATTAAACCATATTCTTCTGCAAAAGCAGAAGCTAGAAGAGACAAAGAAAAATAATATTTTAGAATCTGCAGCAGAAAAGCACTAATAAAAAATATGGTTATATTTATTACTATTTTTTATATTTAAGTAATAACATTTAACCAGTTAAATATGATTGACGAATATATTCAGTGTGCCAGAAGTATACTCGTCGTGAGTTATTTGAATTGTGATTTTTGAAAAAAATCATTTCTAATTGCAAAATATTTAGAATATGTTGCAACTTTTTCGGATTGAAATATAAAGTAAGTAGCATTTAACCTAACACAACAATTTATCTCGATATCAACAACACAAAACTAAGCGTACATTTTGATGAGCGCGGTTTTTAACGCAAGAATATATTTAGACCATATAGTTAACTGATTATTTGATACAAAATAGCAACTAAAAAACCAACAAGATTCCATTACAAATTCTTTTAAGACATTTATACTCCTAATTGCCCATCAATTGATCTCCCCTGTCCCTAGGCAATGCACGCAGCATGTTGAATGCCGGCGATATTGAATTGTTAATTAGGCCGTCCCACAACAGTCCTTCCTCTATCCGCATTGCCGTTGCCGATACCAGAGCAAACCCGACTCAAATGATAAATGGATCGTTACGGATGCTAATTAATATTTATGCTAATTGTTTCGCTTTTTCGCGACATTGTTTTCTGCTACAAATTGCCACGTTGGGGGTTTCTTCTGAGAAGTTTTTAAAAGAAACACAAACGACAATTAGTGTTTTTGTTTAAATTAAAATTTTAACCATATTGGTAAAATCAAAGTAAAGTTATAGTTTTTGAAAATATTAGGTTGTCAAATATCTCCCTTCCGCTTTTTTGCTCTTGGTTTATAATACAAAAAGGCGGAAGGGAGATATTTGACAACCTTAACTTAACAATATATATACATGCTGCAAATGACAATGTATACACTTGATGAATATTTTTTGGTTCATTATTTTACAGGGGGCTCGCCCGTAGGTAAGCGGTTAAGAGCGACGGGACTTCTTTCAGAGGTCCTGGGTTCGATACCCACTTCTAGCAGTCTGTTGTCAGGCAGCAGTGACAACGATTTTCACTTGGAAATATAGATAGCAATATGTTTCCAAGTAAAAATAGACCTCACCCGTTATTGCTGCACAAATAAAAAGTCAGCCCTATTAGATTAATTCTAATAACAAAATCATCAAATATGGATGGATTAACCATAGAGTTACCATCTAAAAAATACGAAGTAAGGAGAAGTTTCAGCCCAACAACTCATAGCTGTTAAAAATAAAATATAAAATATATAAAAAAAATATTTTACAGATTATGTAACAAATACCAACTGTTGGTGCATTGGTACGCGGAAGCAAAATTTGTTCCTAATATTAAAATCTCTATAAAATATCTGATAATTTGATGTGCATATATCTAATGATCATTTTAAACCGCCAAATGTTTTTTTATTGAATCTCTAAAGCCACTGGACATGCCTTACCAAAAACTCAACCAATTTTTCATAGTGCAATGTTTTTGAATCATTTAAATTGGATGCCCAGTATTTTTGAAACGCCTGGACCTGTCTTTACCAAAAACTAATCACCACGTTTCCCCATCAATAGAAATCGAATGGTTTTTGAATCATTTAAATCGGATGGGCCGTGTGCTCAAAATTGGGTACATAAAATTGTATTCAAACATGAATTTATACATACACACAAATGCATCAATTTTCTTCTAAGATATTCCAAAATGTTCTGAAATCTTTAAAATGTGAAAATATACCAAAATTTTCATTGTCGATTTGTTGCGATTATTTAACTTACCCTACGTAAATTTGAAAAAAATGTCAAAAATGAAACTCTTACATTTTTTAAAAATGTTTGTCACTTTAGAATAATTATTTATCGAAGAATTTAGTAAAGCTATGTTTGTAATTATTTCTATTCAATATTTAATTTCTATTTATTATGATAGTACTAAAAACTAATATGTCAAACGATAAAAAAAATATTATTGATCTACAAAAAGATCTCGTCCAGTCGACTGTTGTATTGATTAAGAACATGGTTAGAACTAACGCGTTCTGAGTTCCATCCGAACCTCGGACAAGTCGATATCAGTATGATAACATAGGTTATAGATCTGAAATTTATTTTCAAGTGAAAACAGTGAAAAAAATTTACACAGAGTTGATAGCCGCTGGGTCTCGAAAAAAAATGTTAGAATAAGATATGCAACAGAAACATCTCATAGAACCCGTGATTCTGACCGCTGATTAAATGATTTTTACGATTTTCAATGTTTTAATCAATGATTTTTCTAACTTTCTTTATTTCGTCAACATGGATCAACTACCCGAGATGAAACTCGATGTAGCAAAGATTCGAGAAGTCGGCAAAAGCGCCTCAATTACGGCGTAATGAAAATCTCGGAAGTTCGGTAATTTGTTGGCGAACTGAACACGACTCACGATTTGTCCCAAATCTTTTAATACGTGCACAAATAACCTACGGAACGATATCGACTTCTGATTTTAATCAGACGATTACTGGAAATTGCTATGAATCCACTATCGTAGGATGAAAGTTCAACTAGCTAACTAGATTTGGAAATTAAATTGCGAGAGTACTTCTAAGATTTTTAACAGAGATCAGATCTACATATTGTCGAAGCTATGATTTCCGATCAACATTGGATAGTCATTTTGATTAGTATAATTGTCCATTGTCTTTGGTATTTGGTTGGTTAAACAATATTGGAATTACACTTTAGTTAAAGCTCCTTTATTTACCATATCTCCGATAAGTTGATATTATAATCCCTAGGTCTATTCGCCAACAACATAGCCAGCAAGCAAGCGAACCCTAAAGGGATTTCATCGTTTGATAGTAAGCATTCGGCCAGGCTATTCCATCGCGTGGTCGTTCCACCATCAATTGTTTCCCTCGACTATTAGTAAGGTCCCTTTTGTTCCTCTTATAGCATCCTTACAAACAATAATATTGTTTGTTGAGGATACCTTCAGTCGAAATAATTGTGAGAGCACGCTAAGGCGGATTGATGAACATTTAAGCCTAATAGCCAAATATGGTACTATTGTAATTGAGCTTATATGGGTTATATGGGTCGGTATTTCAATTGCGTAGTAGGTATACGCTTATTATTCAATCAGTAGTCCTTTATTAGTTCAAGAACCAAGGAAGGCCAAAAGCCCTTTAACAATTTTCATTCCATCTCAGTTAACCTTATAGTCATACAAAGGATGACCAGGAACTAGAATTAGTTGTCAATAAGAGAAAAAACGTAAAAAACACGAATATGAAGTAACTGGGTTACAATAAGCATTTTTAATATATATAGTAATTAATGGTATAATGTATGTATAGTGTAGTACAAAATTAATATAGAGTGATGTTTCCTAAGTCGTACTCCTTAGGGAAATGATGACGTAGAAAGTGATGACTTTACGTATTTTAAAATACTACACTATTTTAAAATCTATAAAACTAGTCAATATCTTTTTCCACCGTATCACAAAGTATTAAAACTAACTATGAGACTATTTGTGCGGCGTTGAACGATACAAAAACTCTGAAAGAATTGAGCTCATCGTTCAGTTTCTAGTGTATTGTGAGAATTGTACGAGAACGCAGTTAATTGGATAGTCAATGAATTGACAGATAATGCTAACATCATTAATTGGAATTCTTTCAAGGGTTTCGCCGCTCTAGTGTTTACTCATTCAATTATGAACCGAAAGCGGTCGATGTACCTGGGAAAAGGAATAATATATAGAGATGGATTTTATTCACACTTGATTAGGTAGAGACAGGTGTAAAGGTGGAGGTGTTAATTTGAAAAAGACCAGAATTGTGGTATAAATGTCAACAAATGCTTCGAGTATAGATAATTAGTCACGACTGGATTGGACAACTACTGGGTTGCCATTCATTCAAAAAGCCATATAATCATATCAAAATGATTTCTGAATGTCTAGTATATGCTATCTTACTGTAATTAAAAGTATAACAAAACCAGCTAGTCTTGGTATTTTGCTTTGAGGGAAGTTACATGAACTTCCCGAAATGTATAAATAATCGACTTAATCAATAAAAAATAAATTAACTTATAAATGATTAAAAGTATTCCGAGTGGATTTATTACACATAATTGAAAACGAAGGAACGAGTGAACTCTCGGAGTATTTTCGAAGAAATATATAGTTTGGGATGATTTTTGTTCGCACGAGATTAGCAAGAGATGAATAAAACATAAAGATGTGATAATAAAAAAAACTAAAGACTTGAAATTACTAATTACATATCTTATTATAAATTCGTTTTTGATAGATTCCTTATAAAAAATCTGTCATGTTGACAATAGATTCAGAAGAAATTGTAACTGTCAGATAGTATAAAATTTTTAATTTAATGTAAATGCATTCAAAATTTTCTAACTGGTTTCAAACTATAGTGCATATGAATATAAAAACTTAAAAATAACACGATGACGGCTAACACGATTCGCCCACACTCAATTGAAATTATTCTTTTCGCACATTAAAGCTTATAAAAAACATTTGAACTTGAACTGACTGAGTAAAATGCACTAGCAAAAACGTCATTTTAAGAATTTTATTTTTTACTAGATTTTTTTCAATAATAAAAGTATGAAGTATTTTACAAATTTACAACCCTGATTAAATGCGCCAACTTTTGATGGAACTTGCTAGCACACTTTAGTACATTTTTTGTAAAAAAATATGTGGGGCAGTTGTGTTATTTTTTACTGTTGTCCTAGAATTGCATGGTTACAGTTGCAAGATTTAAATTAACAAAATTAATAAAAATTAACCACAATACCCAAAAATGGCCATAATTTCAAAGTTCTAGGTTGCAAATAGTTTATAAACAACGTGAGATATTTTTTTCTTAATTTTTTTATGACAGTTAAGGCCAACTCTATCACTAAGATCTGGGACATGCTGTGTATCATTTCTTATAAATGAATGTTTTATTTTTCAACATTTGATACTAAAATTCCCATTCGTTGTTTTTCTGACTATCGAATTACAAACCCGCCATTCATCTGAATCATTTAATGATGTATTAAATTAGCTGCACACAGAAGAATACTATTAAGGAAAAGTTCTCACATTCACAAACGCAAATTGAAATAAACGCACAAACGCAAAGCAAGACGATAAGGAAAATATTTGTCCGCTGTCAAGTGCAGGCGCTGATAAATGAGTCGGCAGCCTATGCCAAAGCTGCCGCCGTTGCCGCCGTTGCCGCTAAGCACTTGACGCGCGGAGCAGACAACGCGGCGCCTGCCTTCTCCATTCGACGAGTTCGAATTCTATGCAAGTTTTCTGAGGATACATACACATCTAACAACTCTATTGTTAGTTAAATTCACACGTCTGCAACATGAGTTTAAAAACAATGAAACTTATAAACTGACAGTGATGTCGAGGATTGAAGCTGCAAGTAATTAGAAGAGGAAAATTTAGTATGTCGACTAAAGGAGGGCTCAGCACTTTATAAGTAAAGACACAAAATGGCTTTACACTGACTTTAGTATTAATATTTAACACTTATGGGACGGCACCGATTTCAAAACAATCTACTGTACCGGCTGTAAACTTGATTTCATTGTGTATGTTATGCATTTTGTTTGATTAAAATTTGTGGTCATTGAAGGACATACATTTATAATATTAATTTATTTTTGATCATTTTATAAAGAATGGTGGCGTTCAAAATAATTTCCAAAATGCATAGCTGGTTGATTTTGAAATGTTTTACAATAAAATGTTCGCCGCCTTACCCCTGGTGCTTTTTTGTCGGAACAGACAATACAATCCCTTTTTCTTTCTCTCGTATTTAGAATATGCCACTGATTAGTCAGTATATTTGTTTATTTTTGTGCTGCCATAATGGTTTGTTTTTCTTATTATATTGTCTAATAATTCATTTGTAAAATATAAAGTAAAATAATCTATTGGATGTCTTATATTGCTTGGTATTTGTAGTCGGGGTGTTTGTTGATGTATGTCAAACTCGATTATTGAAAGAGAATCGGCACATTCAATAATGTTTTTCCACTCTTCCTTTAATTTGTCGAACCTGCTTCTTTTTGTTGGTTGATCACATTCATCACTCTCTTCGGTGCGAATAGTAATTTCGTAAAATATGTCTGTATGAATGTCTATTTGAAACTCATCTTCACTACTGCTTAATTCACAAAATTTATCAGTCGTTTTGCCATATTTAAAAGCGGTCGGTCGTTTTAAATATTAAAAAAAAGACTATATAACAAAGAAAAAAGCTAAAAATACTATTGAATGAATGAATAGTAATTTCGTAAAATATGTCTGTATGAATGTCTATTTGAAACTCATCTTCACTACTGCTTAATTCACAAAATTTATCAGTCGTTTTGCCATATTTAAAAGCGGTCGGTCGTTTTAAATATTAAAAAAAGACTATATAACAAAAAAAGGTAAAAATACTACTCAAATAACCTAAAATTTGTTTCAAAATACAATACTGCTTATCACTGATATATGTAATTTATTAAACTTTTCGATGCAAACTGAGTCATTGTTTATAAAATAGCCTGTGCCTCACAGAGATTTTTGTCCACTCAGGTGGACAGCCTTTCCCAAAGATTTAATATTAAACCTATCAATGTAGAAAGGTAAGAATAGTTTTTCATGGACAGGAACACCTCTAATATCCAGCAGTAGCGATATCAATTTTTACTTGGGATCTTAAATATGACTAAGTGAAACTAACCCTTTCCGAGTATTGCTGCTCCAAATTGAAAGAAAGTCAACTCCATTAGATAAATTTAAATAATAAAGTTTCCAAATATGGATGTATCAACCATTGGGTTACCATCTAAAATACGACGTAAGGAGTAGTTTCAGCCCAACAGCTTATAGGACGTATAGTTCTGATGGGAATTTTTTTGATGGAAACCGGAAAAATTTCTTAGAAGTTCTTTTAATTGAATATGCTTGTGAATATATAATATTCTGCACTTGAGTATATTTTTCAATCCCTTTTAACTAATTACAGAACATTAATTATATTGTTCTAAAGCATCTAGAAAACACATATCAACTTCAATCATTCGCATTACTACGGTACCTTAAAATAGAATTCACGATCCTCTAACTAAATAATGGTAAGCACAATCCACGGCGTTGACTTTTAGCCGTAATGGAAAACTTTTATCGTGGTAAGTTTTCCGACTTTTCGACTCTTTCGCAAACGATTGCTTGCACGCTGGAGACGCCAGGCGACGGCTTCGTCCCAGAATAAAAGCTGCATGAGCTTCTCTCGCGACGTGATTGCTAATAGGGTTAAAGTTGGCGAATTTTTGATAGAATTGTTTTGCATAATGTACCTCACTTTTTAGTGGAAAATTTCGTTTTAGTTGGAAATGACTATTAATAGTGTTACAGTACCCTGGGTTTATTAACTTTCATATCAATACCGAATGATATGAATTAAAATCTATTGTTCATTTTTTTATGAGTATCAACTGGTTAATCATAAATTAACTATCTAGCCTGGAAAGTGTTGTTCAGCCATAAAAAATATTTCTGCAATGTATTTGTTTATTTGAAGAATGTGGTATACAAGTAAACGAGACAGCTAACACAAACTTAGGAAGGTTTATCCACTACAATGCATGCCACATATATATGTTCATGGGGCATAATGCTTAGTGATTGCAAGTGCAAGCCTAATCTGAAACTGTTTTCATTAAAATTGAATTGGCACATTTAGATGCTCAATTATTGGATACATTATTTATTAATTCATTAATTTTTGAACATTCATTTTTGAATTATATTGTGGCATACTTAGGGAATCGGTGAGATTCCAAAATTTAAAATTATGTTTCAGAGGTGCGTAAATCTTGTGTATTGTAAAAATAGTGTGTATTAATAAATGTGTTAGTGCGTATCTATAAGCATACACATTTAAATGCTGGAATAGACTAAAGTACATATTTTATATACTTAAATGGCTAATGAACTAGCTTATAAGGCCAATAAACTAATAAATAAAAAAAAATAGTTTTTTTGAACTTAAATTCAATCTTTTCTGTAAATTAAAAAAAAAAAGATCTTAATTTAGTAAATGATAAAAAAAAGTAAAATACAAACAATCATTAATTTTAAATGAGTTTTGAGTTAAATTTAAGCTTTTGCTTGAGTTAAAGAAAAAATCAATAGAAATTCAGTGAATAGTCTGAACGCGACATGAAATTTTTTTCGATTAACATAAAATTATATTACAAAAAAAAGTTTAGTGGTAGGAAGGTGAAAATTTAGGACTGCATGTGTTTATCAGGAACGAATCATAAAGAAATAAAATATAAAAATAATGCAAACGCGTTTGGTTCACAAATTAAAAGTAATTGTAAATTGTATAAATCTTGAGTTTAATAATTAGCCATCCTATAACGCGGTTAATAGCGCATAATATGGAAATTGAGCTAAAGAAAACTCAATAGATACAAGCCAAATTAATTTGCATATGAGAGAATTGAAGAGATTTTATGAGTATATTAAAAATATAAATTGTTTTCATTGCTTTGAAGAGTTTATATAAAAATGATGCAAAATGTTTATATTATAAAAAAAAACTAAACTAAAGAATTGCTTTGATACAAAAAAATTAGTCAAGCTAAAAGTTTTTTTTTAGGGAGACTAATGTACAAAATTCAAAAAATAAACAATAAACATTTTTTTTTTTTTTTTTTTTTTGAACTCAGTTTTATTTAGCAATCAGAAATACATAAAGATTCCTATGAGCTAAAATGACAAAATTTATGAGTGATGCCTTTAGGGAGACTAATGTACAAAATTCAAAAAATAAACAATAAACAATAACGTACAAAAAGAAATCTGACGCTACTATATAACTGATTATGTCGAAAACAGCTATGATGAAACTGGTATGTTTATATAAACATATCGTAAAAGTTTAAAGAGTTATAATCAAACTTATATTAAAATATTTCACAATATCTAGGTACAAATTGCTAAGTTTACAAAAAATATATTTATATAATTAAATCATTAATATTAGATTGCACATATATGTTTATATATGAACTTTATATCTGTTATGTTTATTAATTCGAATCAGCAAAAGTTTGAACAAAATTCAATTAAAATGGTGATTAAATTAATATTGTATACACAGCTAATTACCAAACGATGCGCAAATGATACCACATTCATATTTTTGACGAAGAATGAACATAAAATTTATTTGCTAATTACAAATTGCAATATATGTACTTTAATTAATCATATTTATGGCTTCCACAACTATGAGTTAGACCCTGCACATTGTGAATGAAATTATTAACATGAATCCGAATAAATTTCGTTACAAAATTCAATTTATATGTATAATATTTTCAGGGATTTATTTTATTGTTTAATTAGTGCACAATTGCTGTATGATTTAAAAGTCATTGGGTGCATAAATTAAACCAAAAAATTAAAAAACATTAGCTCAATTGTTATTCGCGAAATATATTATGAACTGGAAATTGTATTATTCGAGTAGAACAAATGAATGTCGGGCTAATTGTCTGCATTGTAACAGAAATTGAGTAATAAAGATTTTATTTATTAAAGCCATTGTTTTCTGAATGGTTAAATTATTTCAGGGATTACAATTGGCAATTGATTAAATTTGGTTTTCACAGTATAATTGGCCAAACTATGGGCCAAACTATTGACTTGTGAAGTTTTGGAAAAAAGTCAAAAGAATGGAAAACATTCAGAGAACAATTTTAAATCTAACGAAGCATTTTAGTGTTTATAGACAAGTATTAATAAGAGTTGTAATTAATTATGAAGAAGATATAAATAAAATCTTCTCATTTCTATTAATTCTGCAAAATTGTTTTACTATATTAATAAATACTCATAATGACGTTCCTGAAATCAATTGCAAAACAAACTCGAGCGCAAATACTTTTAATTAGAACTCAGATTATATTCCCTGTGGAAAATTATTTTATACGCCGACATAGATTAAAATCGAGCTAGAAAAATGCTAAAATATAATAGCTAGAAACTTGCATAATCGTGTTTTTGCAAAAAATAATGGTAGCAAATATTACAAGTTTTTCTTTGCGTCGGATATAGAATGGGTTGATGGAATAATATTGTATTAAATATTATGAGAATATTGTATTGAATATTATGGATATTATGTAATATGTATAGTTCAAAATCTTAAAATAAGATTTAATACATAGCAATAAGTTCTATGTTATTCAAAAATTGGCTTTAAGTCTGAATAACAGAACTTTTTATAATAAATTTAATTAGATTTTTATGATACATCGTTGCTAATAGAAAAAAGTTTGTATTGAATTTTATTTTGAATTTTACTAAGGATGCGTTATATAAGTGCTATAGACAATGATAGGTAATATAAAAACATTAAGTTCCAAACTTTACTTGTTTAATATAATATAATTTATATTATTAATATTCGTTTGAACACATATTGTTAAAATCAATCACAGTAATTTATCACATTTTGCACAATCTCTGGATTAGCATAAATATTTCAAAACTAAAACTGTCCAAATCGGTTCAGTCGCTTTTGAGTATTAGAATACTTAACATATTATGGAGCTCCATTTTTATATAATTTATTTAATTCGTCGTATAATGAAATTATAATAAGGTTCAAGTCAATATTTGCAGATTTAATATAATTTAATTAACTATTAACTTTTTTTATTACTTATTCATTCATTGTTTAACTTATTTACTATAAACCTATTTATGTTCAGTTAATTCAAATTATTTCTAAAAATAAAGAGTTTGTTGCAAGAATATTTTTAACAATTTAATAAGTAATTTAATAAATTTAACAATACTTTTACAATTAATTATTTTGTTTAAAAATTTCAGGTTATTTTTTGATATTATAACAAATTTATAAGTGTCTTATATTAAAATTATTATTATTTATTTTTCCAAACAAATTGATATGTATTTTCTTTTGCAAATTTTTAGGTATTTTAATGAAAGAAATATTTGTTTTCACATTTAAGTGTTTTTAAATTATAAGTTTTTAGTTAACTAATTAATAAGTATTTTAACAATAACAATTATATAAAAATAATATTAAAAATAGTAATTAAGAAGTATTTTTGCAACAGAAGTATTTAGTTTCTATATATAAAATTACAAATAGTATAAAAATGTAAAAAAACGTAAAAAATAGCTTTAAAAAATTGGTGGTGCATGGCATCTTGCAGACGGTGAAGCATAAGGTAAATTGCTGGAACTTCCCGTACCGTAATAAAATATTAGTTAGTTATATAATAGTTTTCAAATAGATTATTTTAAATACTGTAACTTTCATTATTCCTATATTATAGACAAAATTATAAGTGCTAATTATGAATTGGACGACAACGTTTCTATATGTTTACATGAGAAGTAAATATACAAAACTTGTTCAAGCGGAGTTAGAATGAAGAATTATATCTTATATTTCTAAGATTGATATAAATGCCAGTGTGATGGAAAATCGAACGTCGTATAATATAATACAATTTAATTTGTAGTTGTACAATATAATAAGATTGTAAGTGGCTAAAAGCTCTAACGAGGCAAGTTAAGAGCTTCGCAATCTTCTTATAAAATATAATTATCCAAACGTTCAGATACTTTTTTGACAGTTTCAAAGGATATTTCAACACCAAAATTTTATTGAAAGACGTGATGTCAAAATATAATCGTTCACTTGTCCTCGACTTTTCTATCTGTATTAGCTGTCAATTGGTTTTTGCCGCACTTATCGTTGTTTCTATACCGCAACTGCCTGTCACAGGCCGATTACATCGCCACAATATTGCACGCGTTATTCATAACATGAGTATAAAATCGATTGTGTTTGTTGACATATTAATTTTGAATTATGCTTCGTTTCCAAATTTAATCAAACATTGTGTTTCGGTATTCTATCAGTTATTAAAAAGCTCCACGCGAACCGCCAAAATATTGTGTCGGATGTCATTAATGCTCGGTTGTTAAAATAAATAATTGTGTTCTGCAAACTGACAGTTTGTTAGAATGTTATTGCTATAATGTTTTTTTAGGATTATTAAATTATGTATGGAAGTATATGTGAAAGACTTGATTTTCTAGTCATCATCTTATATATGTTCGCGCGAATATAGGTATGATGAAGATTTCCAAAAATTCTAAAATGTGTGAAACTGTCTGTCACATTTTTTACTGTTCTGGAATAAATTAGAAAATACTATCTAGAAAACATTTGTATTGCAAAGAGAACTGAGATCATTTCGTTTATTGCTCTCTCGATATGAATGATTAAAAAAGCTCCTTTTATAAGACTTGGATTTACTATATTATCTTGTACTATTACCTTCCTTATTTATCTTAATATTAGTTAAATCTACGGCATTTGTATTATATCATATTCGTAATGTATTGAACCAGTGAATTGTGGTTGACAAATATACACGTCAAGAAGAAGTGGTAGAATTCTACCAAAACTGATCTACCTTATTTTTTAATTACTAGTAAAAAAATATGGTTATATCTGACTGTTGCATGGCAAGGTAAAAAAATTAAGTCATTTTCCATTAAATTTAACCCTCCGTCGGTCGGCGTGGTCTGGCCAGACTTTTTTCGACTTCAATTAAAAAAAAAATACTTCTAGTAATCCTATCGACTTGAAATTTCTTGACTTTTCCTAAAATTTCATTAGCTGTCGATCAATGAAAAAATCAGGACGAAAAAATGTACAAAAGGATAATTATAAGGATTTTAACTTTTTTATACTTCGAACGGTCGGAAAGGTCTGTCTAGACCACCCATACATTTGTATGAAATATACGCTTTTTGATATATGTAAACCAGTATTTTGTCTTTTTCCATGGTATTTTCTATTCACACTGCGTTGTTTATATTCTTTGCTTTGTGTTCTAACATGAATGTTAGTATTTTCGTGACGAGAGTTTCTTGAAAAACTACCAAACTTATTGGTAATCGCAAGCACTGAAAATCGGATGAGTAATGCACACATTCATTTCAAAGGCGCCGAAAAAGAATAAATATTGTTTTTTATTGATTTTAAACAGAAAAATTAACAAAAAAAGCAACGATTTTTTTATATTTCTTGATTTTTTTTATATAATCGTTAATACATAAGACACCAAAAACTCATTTATCCCATATAAATGCATGTAAAATGAATGGTGGTCCAGCCAGACCTTTCCGACCGTTCGAAGGTGAAAAAATATCCGACCGACGGAGGGTTAAAAAGGCCGTTTTCTTCAGATGTTTCGCTCAGTAATTACAGGTTAAAAAAATGTCTAATCAATTTTACACTTTTTTTAATTTAGTTTAGTTAATTCCTTCAGATGTTGCATATAATATAAGCATAATATTATTTATTTAGTCAGAAATATATTTTCTGTTATACGGTTCTACCTTCATTTTAAAAAAATAGCATTACGAGAAACAAATATAAATCTCGATATTTCGTTTGTAGGTTGTTTGCTTGCGTACTAAGTAAATAACGCAAATAAAGTAAATGAAATAAAACCTAATTTTGCCCTTTGAGATAAACTAGATAGAACTTGATGCTCGAGAAAATATATATGATGAAAGCTCAAGGTCCGTTCTGTGTACTTTATTATTGAAGTAGAAGATATTTTTCTGCAAAAATAAATATAAATATCGAATATATAAATTTGATTTGAAGTAAATTTAATGATTTTGTGTATATAAATAGAATTTTAAATTTAAATATATATTTTCCAAACAAAAATTTTCACGAAATACTAAGTATGTAATATTTGTGTTCTCTGAGCAAGCTCTAAACTTTATGATAAGAGGAATTTTATAAGGAATCTTCTGACTAAAATTCTCAAGTGTGTGAAACCAACTGTGAAGTTTTTGGCACATTTACTGTTTTGTATAAAATTAGAAAATACTATCTAGATAACATTTGTATTGCAAATAAAACTGAGGTCATTCGTTTATTACTCTCTCGTTATGAATGGTTATAAAAGATTTTTCACTAATACATCTTTTGTTTAAATTTTCTTCGAAACGTAGTATAGTATGTAAATGTATGACACTTATGTCTATGAATCAATAATATTTAATCAAATTCTCTATGCAAGTTACAAAACACTAAAAATATTAAAAGCAGACACATGAACTTACAACACAGTAATTTGCAACTTTGTGTGTACAGAATAATTTATTCAATGAGATAGGATTTTTAAAAATTGTATAAGTTAATTAAATTAATGCTTGAATTAAGATCGCAAATGTTAGGTTAACTTGTGTATATATCTATATATATGCATATGCATATATTCATACATATATAACAATATTTTACCTTTATGTTATTGTTCACAGAACTCGATATCCACGTGTTCTCAAAGACGAATATAGTACAATAACCAATAATAATCCACTCACATAAAACACGTTTTCCAACAAAACTATCTCGTCTCACATATAAGTATAACTAGATATGTTATTTTATCAGATATGTTTAATATAACTATATATAATTTTAACTACTATATCGCGATGCGAAGCTTTTAACACTCACACATATAATTTATCACTAGAACACTGCATAAATTTAGATTTATTTTTATATATTTTACTATGATAACGAGTAATTCTAAAGCACATATTTATATTAATAAACTACTGGACGATCAATGAGATGTATCGCGAAAATTTCCTAAGCAAAGCCACGACACGAGACTCCGCGAGCTTTCTGCTACGAGCTTTTCACTTTAAATGAAGGTTTTCGTAGTACGAGCGACGGCAGCGCGCCGTTGCGTAGCCGGCGTAGCACATTGGAAAGGATCAGAAAACGCGTCACTACGACGCACTAAGACAAAGTTTTAGGTACCACTATAAATATAAATATTAGTTTAGTTTTTTTGAATAATTATATATAACGACCAAAATTAAAATAGAGCAAAATGCAAAATGACAAAAGGTACTAGAGGTGCATAGCATTGTGTCTTAAAGCAAATTGCTGGAACTTCCCGTACCTGTATACGTGTTACTAAAATCTCCATAAAATATTTAATAATTTGATGTATAATGATGCATATGTCTAATGATCATTTTTGACAGCCAAATGGCATTTTTTTACTGGATCTCCGAAACCGCTAGACCCGGCTTATCAATAGGAATCGAGTGTTTTTTGAATTATTCAAATCGGTTGAACCGTGTTCCCAAAATCGTTGATAAAAATTTATATATAAAAAAATTATTTTCGATTTTTTGCGATTACTGTAACTTACCCTGCGGGAAGTTAAAAATCTTGAAATTATGCTATTATAATAAAAAAAAACAAAAAATAACCTTTTCGGAACAAGAGCGTCATCTGCAAAAGTGAACCTGCTATAGGAGCTAGCAAGCCGCCCATTACGTATTACTATTAAAGCACCTACTTTAATATTTTCTAATCATTTTCATTAATAATTTAGTGTAAAATGAAAAATTACTTTTCTAAAGAACTAAGAACCACCGCGATAAATCACAATTCTCAATCATTTAAATTACAAGGTATTAATCTCAGGATTATTTTTTTAGGATTTTGTTGAAATTTTGCATGATGATAGAGTTGATAGTCAAACCAAAAGCCTTAAAATATTATAGACCTATGAGAAGTAAATTAATTATAAAAATGAACTGAAATCGAAAAAGACAAATTAACTAATCTTAAGCCCGGTGCACACGACGCCAGTATTCCTTGTAATATGATTTCTATCGTAACAGGATTTCAAGCGAGCAAGAATTTTGCGCCAGATTTTCACTTATTTTATGATTAATATTAATTTCGTACATTTCCAAATAGATTATTATAAATATATACTGTGAATTTCACAATTTATATTTTATAGGTCTAAAATACACTAATGCTTATAAGTGTACAAACAGAGAATTGTATGAATTGTAAACAAAAACATGTACGTATCGCATCTGATTAGAATTAAGTGAAATAATAATAATTAAAAAGATAATAAAATGCTTCAGTTTAAGGGGCACAACTAGTGTGAAATTTTCAAACTGTAGTCGAATTTTCATATTTTTTCATATTTCGATAGGTTATATCTTTAAAAATAACATACCAAAATTTCAAATCGATATCTTAAATAGTTTTTGAGTCACAGCCATTTAAAGAGTATATATATAGTATATAGTATAACGATCATTTTATCTTTAAACGCGTTTTTTCTCGAAACAGCATTTTTCGAATTTGCTGCAGCGATTACTCAAAAACAAATGATCCGATCACTATCAATTTTTTTGTACATGCTTTATATATAGTTCTCGTAAAATAAACTATCGATTTTTTTATAGGATCAAAAATCGAATTTTGGCAGTCCAAAAACTTTTTTATAAAAAACGCCGCCAATTAATCAATTTTTGATTTCTGTTTTATCATAGTTCATTTTACAGAAAACATTATCTAGTTTAACGATTTTTTTTTTTGGATTTGATCCACGTAGAAGGCCGGAATCACTGCAGCAGTGAAAGGCCTTTTTTGTGCCGTTGGAGATCGACGATAACTTAAAGGATATTTAGTTTTTTTCTTCAAAAATTTTGAGATGTGCTGATTAGTTTTTGGCAAAGGCAGGTCCAGCAATTACGGAGATAAAGAGCAATGAGTGCAGAAAATTTAAATCGAGTTTTTGAGAGAACGGAGCATCCGATTTGAATGATCTAAAAACATTCAACTAGTAATAATTGGGAGAAGTGGTAATTAGTTTTTGGCAAAGGCAGGCCCAGCCCATTCCGAAGATACAGTGCTAAAAATAAATGTGCAAAAAATGGCAGTTTTTGAGAGAACTAAGCGTCCGATTCAAATGATTCAAAGAACTTTCTGCTTGTTTTACCGAAACAATTGATTTTGGAAAAAAAATTCTTGTTTCAAATTTTTTTTTTTGAAAAAAAAAAATTTTTTTGTGTATCGAAAATAATTCAGATTTTTATTTTAATTCTGTTCTAATATACTTTAAACAAATAATTTCAACTTTCCAATTCAGTTTATATAATTCTTATAAATATTAGACAATGTTACAATATTTATAATAATCTATTTTAAAACATTTAATATTCCTCGATCATTTCGTTACAGTACGGGAAGTTCCAGCAATTTGCTTTAAGGCACGATGCCATACACCCAACTATTTTTTTTTTTAATTTTGAGTATTTTTGCAAATTTCGAAATTTTTGAAATAAAACGATTTGAATTTTTTTGTAATTTGTTGGAAATTTTGAATTTTTTTGATATTTCAGATAAAATTACGAAAATTTGAAAAAAAATGCATATTTAATTTTTTTCGGAAATTTGAATATTTTAAAATTACTGAACTGCCTTTCCTAAACTAATCATTTATTCACGCCGCTATATATACACAATACCTATTTACAAAATAAAAACTAAACGCTTCCAAAATCGAAGTAAATGAATCAAGTACGCATTGATATTTTCGTGTCAAAATACAGCTTTCCTATTGGACACTGAAGGTATCGGCCACGAGATCGTTCATCTATCGCCGACATAGGACATGCTCTATTCGTAAAATACGGCAGGAATTTGCAAGGACTGAAGTTGTTATGAAATCAAATTCCGACGTTGTTAAGGCAACGGTTTTACTTAGAAATTATGATGAGTATACCGCCGTTGTGAATGCGTGAAATCTAGCAGGCCAGATCGCAAATTATGTCGCGCAAGATCGTAAATTATGGTTTATCATGTCGTTCCTAGGGTAACAAACAAACAAAAACTGTCCAGCATGAAAACTGGCGTCGTGTGCACCGGGCTTTACATTAACCAATATAATTATTTTTTGTTCATTTCTGAAAATGAAACTAAACTATATTATTTATGTATTTTTGTATGTTCGAGCTTTGATAAAGTATTTTCTTATAATTATTTATTTTGATTATTAGTTATTTAATAGTGATATGATATATACTGCAGCAATGCCACAAAATACTATTTTCACTTGAAATCATATTTAGATGGATATTGTCAAAAAAATGATATCATGATAAAAAAAAATGTGGAATCTGTGCTTGCAAGACCAAAGCTCTTACCAATAAGCCACCGACGAACTCTAATGAAATTTATTATTGTCGATATTTATAGATCGATATATACAAGCTCAGAATGTATTTAGAACCTTTTGCAAATGCTACAAAATTTGAATTATATGATCGTTAGCTTCACTCACTGATATTACTCTTGATTTATATCTACATAGGTGGATTTAATCTTAATAAAAATTAATTTGAAAACTAAAATCGAATGATTTTTTTTCAATTTTGAATCAAAATTGTTTCAAAAATGCGTTATTTAATTTATTTTTACATTTTGTTGGATATTTGATAATATTGCTGACAAAAATTAAGATAATTAAAATATTCTAAAATTGAAATTTTTTAGCTTTGAAATAAATCAAATAACGCAGTTGGACAGTAAATATCAGATTCTGGCACCGATTCTTCCAAAAAATAGACCAATGTTATGGTAAGACTTTGTTACGTAGCGTTTTTAATTTAAAATTGTACTGAAAACTATCAAGTTGCTATGCAGTTCCTGTGCAGTCAGGTGTTTTAGATACAAAACCTAACCTAAAAAACGCACAATCGTAAGGGCATCTTTTGTAATGGAATTGAAACATATGAGCAAAGTTATATTGTGTAGAACGCCTAATTGCACGGCAAATACATAAAATTTTGATAGTTTTTGTACCATTTTATATAAAAACCGCTACGTAACATGACTTGTAAGGTGACCATACACCCTGGTTTGGCCCGGAAAGTTCCAGATTTTTTCTAACAACAAATTTTGTCCCGAATTTAGACCATTTGTCCCGGATTGTCCCGGTTTTTCGAAAATTAATAGGTAAATTTACAAAAATTATGAAAACAAAACGAACGAGTGTTATTCTTTAAAATTTAAATTAAATATGAAGAAATTGAATAGAATTTTGTACAAGGATCAAAAACAAAAAAAACTGATCCAAAAAAATAAGATATACCTAATATCATAAATAAATAAGTGTGATATATAATCTAATATTAAAGTACTTACTAATTGGCCGCTATTCTAATTAAAAAAAATATTCATATAAAAAAATTATTACAATACAACCTCCTTTCCTCTCGGTCCCGGATTAGCATAACTGAAAATTGCTGTCCAGATTTTGACTTAAAAAATTATGGTCACCTTACAGAATGGGCTTTTCTAAATCAGAATTTATGTAAATTATGAACTATACACATGTTCAATTAAGTTTTGATAACATTAAAATTGTTAGATTACTTAAATGATAAAGGCATAAAACTTACTTCAGATACTTATCGGCCAATTTTTTATGTAACTAGAAAACTATTAAATTATAAATGTAATTAAATATACAAGCAATAATAGCGAATTATTTGGATAATTTAATTTTATATATTTATATAATTCTGAGTAAGGTAACAAAATTGTTCGTATTTAATGACTAAAAGAGTGTGAATTTTACTTATTGAAATCTTTTGAAACAAAAGTAAATTTCTCTAAGAAAATATAAAACCACCTGCCCATAACAAACAGTACACAAAACAACAAGTAATTTTTATACGACTTCGTCACTTCGCCCGCAAAGAAGTTTTGTTTACGTGCTTCGAATACAACAAGACGACTACGTTGAGAAACAATCAACACCTGCGCTTTCTTATTAATATTCCATCAGAGAAGGAATATTCTCGTGTTTTTTGTCTAGTATAATAATATCGGTCGCGTATTCTAAAACCTTAGAAGAGCGCAGGGCGACGGCGCCCTGGAAACGCGCCGATTGTGTGTACTACTACTAGCAACCCCCAGCGCCCCATTCCGCAACCCTGTGCAGCGACCCACACTGCTCTTTTGATATAGGGTTGGTATGAAATCTAGTTAATATTAGATGCAGTTCGATTTTTATTAGTGTTTAAATTAAGAGCATGTCGGGGAACGACATTTGGTAAAAAGTTTCTAATAAAATAAGGGATAATTGCGTTATAAAGGGAAAGTTTAAGTCGGGGTGAATATTATAACAGAAGACGAAAAAATTACAGACTGGTTGATGTTGAGATTAATTTGACGGTTAATGGTATGGAATAGTGTATGATGAAAATTTAATAGAAGAATTTAATAAAGAGAATAAGGATTTGAAATATGTCAATATTAATAAATTAGAGGGTTGATACTAATTTTATATTTTATTAAACTAAAAGTTTAATTACATAGACCATAAACTCTAGAAAGATAGAGTTTTTTTCTCAACTAGGTGTAAGTGATACTTTGACCTAAAGTAAATTGCATGAATCTCTTAATATGAATAACTAATAGACTCATAAGAATTTTAGCAACTTGTCAAAAAATGTCATTTAAATTTTGAAATCATCGAGTTACAATTATTCGATCTTTTATTATTAAAACAGTCTCTCGTCTACAATACTTTAGGATATGCTCGTCGATAACACAAACACTATCATTATAAAAGGTTTTATCAAAGTTATCAATACATTTTTTTTCAACAAATAATTAATTAATAATTTCGTGGAATTTGATCAAAAACTCTGCGCAATTTCCAACTGGTATCAATCAGTATATTTATATATCCATTTAGTACATTTAATCTGATCTCTCAAACTGTTTTTGAATACTTGAAATCAATTCAGGATTTTTGGTCAAAACGTGGATGAAAAATTTCATTTAGATGGTAATTGTAAAGACTTGACCGAACATCAGGTCAACAATCATGACCTCATCAAGTTTTATCGAGTGGCTTTCATAGCCTTTTGACATGACGTGTTATTTTTTTACGATCATACTTTTTCCGCTTCAAAATGACTAGAAACGTCGACGGAAAATACAAGAATCAAGTTCGATTCTCTGGTAATATCATACATTTGGTTTTTTGAGAATTAATTAAAAATCAACTTAAGTTAATAAATTGTGCGAAGTATTATTAGTAACTTTAATATGTTTACGTCGCCTGTTAATTAGCTGTAGCCAAATTAATTATCTTTAGAAAAAATTAATTATCTTGATGCAATTCAACATTTAACAATCAATATGTGATAGTTTCATTTAATAGCTATTTATTACCAAATAAATTAAGATTTTATACTCTTGAATCTTCTGCAATAATTTACGCCAACATATAAAAAAATATTAATCAGAGTTTTAGAACTATTTAACGCTCTAATTTTAAAATAAAATAAATGTTCTATGTGGTTTGAAAATTATGAGCTTTTAAGTGTGGCCTAGAGTTTTGATGAATATGTGAAGATTTTTCGGTTATTGTGATTCATTTTTATTAATTTTCTTCATTTAAACTTCAAAACTGTAACCGTTGCCTATGAAGTTTTCTAGAACTCGGACTTTTTGTTAA
>NW_020537324.1:64825501-64930504 GCF_003426905.1 Ctenocephalides felis
ATTCGCATACAGTTTTCAAACTTCATCCCTTCATCTCTTCATCCCCTTTTTTCCCAACCTGGTCGTATAGTAGGTATGCCAGCCCTAGTATACACTCGTATACTGCTCTCGCGGGTCGACTCGACATCGATGACAATGTAGCGACTAGAAACGAGCTACGTCCAATTACCGTAGCCGTCCCGATGCTACTAAAAAATCATGAAATGCCAGAGCCCCCGTTACGTGACGTCTGTCCGGGATCATTAGTGCTGGAAAAACTATGGGGATTAAGTTATGGAAAAGATGCGGTCGGAAAATAATTAAGTAGGTGGAGATATTTGGCGAAGTGAAACTTCTTTAGGCACACTTGACTTAGGGTGTAAAGTGGTGAATGCATGATTAGACCGTTACGAAAAGTGTAAGCAAGCAAAACGAATGGAAGTTGAAAAAGAAAAAAAATATTATTGTATGGTTAGTAAATTGTGTCCTTTTACGTGAACTTTTAGTGCATGAATTTGTACTTATGTCTTATGGAATACCAGTGGTATCCAACCAAGAGTTGCGGTGTTATACATATATAAATAAAAATCCAAATTAAAATGCAATTCTGTGTCATCTAGCTATTAAGATGGAAAACAACGCACGTATCATTCGTCATTTTTGAGCTGTATTAGATGCATCTTTGAGTAAAATATCCAATTCAGCATGCTAACATATTTTTGTATTTTTTTATAATAATAAGCAGAATATGAGTTATTTTGACATTAATAAAATTTAGTTATAATTAGTAGTTACACCAGTGGATATGTAGTATTTGATGGATTAAGTCACTTGAGCATAACTTTTTTTTTATACATGGAGAAGCAGAGCAACGAGTGAATTAGCGTGAATTTCCAAATTTTAATGCCAATATATAATATAAGTGTATAAAAAATATTTAGTTTATAAAAAACATACAACGTACATCATAGCACATAACACATATCGAAAACCAACTGTCGATATATGCCTAGAAAAATTACCACTGATTGCCTAGATACAAAAATGTTAATTTGCCTTAATTCGCATTTATTTCTAAATGATTTATTCTGTTCCCATTTACACTATATAGACCCAATGCCTTATTTTGAATTATAAAGTATTTTCCGAACTCAAAGCTACATTATTTACCTACTGCCAAATAAAAATTTCTTGAGTACTTTTTTTTTACAAAGATTATACCATAAGAATTTAATTTATCTCTTATTGTTAGGTAAAGGTTTTATAAACAAACGATTTAATCTAATCTAAAAAACGGTTGAATCTAACAATGAGATAAAACTAATAATACATAAGAAAAAACAATCAAATAAAGTAAACTAAAGTGGTACTTTTTACTATCTGACCTTCAAGCCCAGCTCTGCCCTATATTTATACTATTTATTATATTTTTATTTAATTTTCTATTTCGAAGTATCTATATACATATTATAGAATTAAATTAAACGAAGAATATAAAAAAATCAAAAGATTTTTAGAGTAACCAAAATGAAGATTAAAACTTGTAATAAAAAATTAAACCCTTTTATTGACTTGAAAAATCTGAATCAAAATTCAGTGAAAAACGTCCCCAACAATAATTAATTAGTTATCGATCAGGTTAAAAATGAGAGTTCCAAAAAAAAAGATCAAGAAAAGTGATCCAATACATTAAAAAGGTGTCACACAACCTTTTTAATGTATTGGTTCACTGTGCACAACCTTTGATAAAATTACTTTTTTGTGTAAATTTGAGCTTTTTTAAAGTTCAAAAAATATCGATTTAAATTCAGTCAAAAACGTTCACTGACAAAATCGACTATATGTAATTACTATAATAATTCCGACAAAATTGGGGTTTGTAGTAAGAAGATGAAAATTCAGGGTTATACGTTTTCTATATATGCAGCATTATAAAAAATATAAAAGTCAATAAAAATTCGGGGTGTCCAACCCCTACCACTTGGTTTAAATCAAAATTGCGAAAATTTGTCCGGGGATATACCTAAGGTTTTCCGAAATTTTCAAGGCAATCGGATGTATAGTTTTTGAATGCATAAAAACTGCACAAACTGACATACATCTAATATAATATATGTATTAGGGTGATCCTTAAAATGGTCATTTCCGAATTTCTTTGTTCGCAAGGGCTCAAATGGTTTCAAATTGATAAAAAATAATTCTCTGAAAATTTTATCTCCTAATATTAACGTTTAGATAGAGTGCAATTCAATCAAACTTCGTATGGAAAGGGCATGGAAATTTTTTTGAAAATTTAAACAAAATGTTTTAGGTATAACTTAGCGACAAATGAACGAGTTTCATTCATTCATTTGTTTGCTAAATTACAACTAAAAAACATTTTTAAAATTTTTGAAAAATTTTCCATGCGATTTCTATTTCAGAGAATTATTTTTTATCAATTTGAAACCATTTGAGCTCCTGGAAGCAAGGAAATTCAAAAATGGCCCTTTTAAGGACCACACTAATATGTATAGATAAACTTTATTAGTTTATGTTAATAAAAACAATGCCCTTAAAGATGAGGTGTAACCATCTTCCTACTGACTACTTTACCAACTGATTTATTGTTTTTGATATTACAATAACGCTTATAACTTCATTTACTCTGTTTCTTCACATAAGTCTCTGGCCACATACCTCTACTAAAACTCTTCTTAAACATTGCATTCCAAAGAACTAAATATCAAGCTATAAGATCGGGAATAAACATCTATCTAGTGTAGTAAGTCGTTACTAGTTTTTAGCTTCAATAAGAAAGATCACGACTCCTTTGCGACTGTTCTACAGCGCCTTGTTAATGGAGATGACTACAAGCAAACCAAGTGAACTTTCGGAACGTTTTTTCCTGAGCTAGTCTCTCCTCCTTCTAAACAGTCTTCGAACACCGACGTTGTTTCGACTACAATAGCATCGCAGTAATACTAATGCAAAATAAAACAAAGAAGAAAAACGATTCGTAGACGGGGAGCCAGCGAAGTAGAGATTGATCTCGAAAATAGATGAAACAGTTTTGTACTCACCCTGCAAACCGATCTTTCCACCCTATTAGCTTTTATAAAATATTATATATGAGACAAATGTTGAGATAAGGTAAATACACATATGACTTTAATTTTGTTTATTGGTATTGTTATGGCATCGAAACACACCTTACTGCTGCCTTTGACATTATCACTTTAAAGATTATTAATTACTACACTTTTAAAGACTGTTGTGCACTGTAATTATTAGAAGATGAAAAGAGGGCAATAGACATAGAAATTTATAGAGTTTATTAAAATAATTGAGTAACTAATACGCGCTAGGCTTAACATCTACCTAGTATCGCGATTAAAACGAATACCAAATACTATAAATTTAAAAATATAATATAGAAATTATAATACTACCTGGAGGGGATGGCAATTTACAATTATACACTAATACTACTATAAAATTTGGGATTCTTCTATAATCCCACAATTTGGTACAATTTTTTAGAACGGTACATGGGTTTAAAGTAATGACGCATTAATAATAAAAATATAAAAATGGATTTACTTAAGCTATAGAAAATATATGGAAAAATTATGTTATTTGCACCTGCATGTTGTGCTCACTTAAAGTAAATTTAAATGATCAAAAAATATTTAAAAAATGAATTATTATTAATAAATAATAAGAATAAGTACTGTTCTGGTGAAATGGTCAATATTCGGGCCAATTTTGCCGTGAAGCAGACCAATGCTGTAGCAACGCTGTGTTACGTTGCTTATTCCAAATAAAATGGTACTAGAACTGTCAAAATGCTATGTGTTTGATGTGCAGTCAGGCTTTTTAGATATAAAATATATCCCAAAAAGCAGAAAAATCGGAAAGAATCTTGTAAGTTATATTCTGATGTATCATAATAACACAGCAATTAGATTCAATCACTGGTTAACTGTTCACAAAATATCTGTAGTAAAAATTATCCATGAAAGCGGAAAAGATCCTAACCTGGTTACTTCTCATAGAGATAGACGAATCAGCTTTTTGCCAATTATATGAAAAGTGCTTGAAAAACTTTTGCTTCAACATATTTTAAATAACACAAAAGTATTTTCAGAGCATCACTTTTTTACTAGCCAAGATTCCACATTTAAATAGTGCCAAAATATCGTAAGAGTCATCAACAATACATTCAAAACTATGCAATTGCATTCTGCAATCTTTCTAGATGTGATCCAGGCCCTTTGTAAGGTGTGACCATAAAGATCTTTTATCGATGATCAGATCTCTACTTTCAAATGCCTTTTATAAAAGTCTAGAATTTATCTCACCAATAAAAAATCTCTAAGTCCGTGTCAATACTGAAACTTCAATATCACATCAGATTGAGGCTGGAGTACCGCAAGGCAGTGTTTAGAGGCAATTTTATATATATCTCTTCACGAGAGATGATATTGGGGTTCTTTCGAACGCTGATGCATTTAAGGCTTCGTCAATTTTATAAAAACATCTTAGTGTTATGAAAAAAACTGGACTAAAAATGGCGGATAAAATCGACGAAAGCAAGTCTAACTATATAACATTTACGCTCTATAAGATGATATGCCCAGGAGTGCATTTTTTGACCAGGTACTACCAAGTGCTGATTATGTTAAATACCTAGATATGTTAAAACCAAATACCAGAGAGAGGGAACCTTAATGGCTTATCGCACTCAAAGGCAAAATCTTAATTTAAAAAACAATAGTTTTTATCTGGTCATACGGAATATTGATTTGGGGCTGCTCTAACAAATATAATGTGGGATTGTGTAGAGCGGACTCAAAACTACTTAAAATGATGATAAGTATACCCTGAGATGAGCAGTATACAGGGTCCGGCACTCGAAGTGTAACCACTTGAACGAGCCATGAATTCAGTTTGGAAAATCAATTTTACTCGATTCAAAGTACAAAATGTGTAAAAATAATACAAAATTTAAGAACAATTCACTTTTGCCCGACATGACCATTTTTTGCTTTGACTATGGCCTTTAGACGGTCCAAAAACAAATCGCATTTGGCCGAACGTGATTTGCAGGTATTTTTGCCCACTGGCGGACAACGGCTTTTTTTAGCGCCTTGAGACTGATGTGCCCGTTAGTTTGGACCTTGATCTCCAAAATGGCCCAAAGAGAATAATCCATATGATTTGCGTCTGGTGAATTTGAGAGCCATTGTGCGGACGTTTTCAAGTTCGGAAAGCTGTTTTTCAGCCATTCTTGGTTCACTCGAGCTTCATGAGACGGTGACGAGTCCTGTTGAAACGTCCATGGTCTACCACCGAAATGTTTGTTCGCCCATGGCTTCAAAGCAACCTTCAGAATACTTTCTCGATAATATTGCACATTTACCTTGACGCCAGGCTCGATGAAAACGATTGGAGATCGTCCATCTGCGGTTACAGCGGCCCAAACCATTATCTATGGCGGGTATTGCCTCCTGGTGGCCAATCGATGGCTCAAATTCTTGTCTGAACGTTCAGTCAAGCAAACCCTATCGTTTTGAGAGTTTAAGAATTGCTTAATTGTGAAAATTTTCTCGTCGAAAAACACAATGTTCGGAAATTTATCACTTTCGGCCAGGCGAAGCAACTCCTTAGCTCTCGGAAGTCTCACTTGCTACTGCTTCGGCCTAAGATCATGTGCCTTTTGGATCTTATAAGGCTTGACCTTGAGATCATTTTTCAGTATGCGGCGGATGCTACGGTCAGATATGTTAAGTTCTTCTGCCATTTAATTGGCACTTCGTAGGGGATTTTGCTCGAGTCGCTTTCTCACTTTTTTGACCATCTCATGTGACGTTGCAGTCTTTGGTGACCACCTTCATGACGTTTTGCGATGCTACCAGTTTCATTGTAACGAGCTATGGTGCGATAAATGAAAACTTTATTCACTTTAAGGTGTTTGAGTCCTCGAACAATCGCTGGTTGTGATTTTCCAGCTAAATATAATGTAATCACTTTGTTACGTTTGAAATCCATCACTGATTTCTTTTTTTCGCGTTCACTGTCGTCTAAATACTTTCGTGTGCTCATAAACAATACACCAAACTATCATTTAGCTGACTTACTTTCAATTGGTACCCGTGCATCAGCTACGCGAGCGGTTAGAAGTTGGTTACACTTCGAGTGCCGGACCCTGTACTCATCTTCATCACAAATTAGAAAATCTCTCCCATTCACTCGTTGCTTTGCTTCTTCATACTCCATAATTGAAAGACTAAAATGAATTATTATGGCCAATTGACTTGATCCAGTAAAATTGTATCTAATAGTAAATACCCACTAGATTAACTACTATAGTAGTACGTTAATTAACGTCAATCACAAATAAATCATAGAATGTAACTAGTATTCTGATTGTTATCAAAAAAAGAAAAATAAAATCTAGCTTCATTATTAACTTCCCGTAGGGTAAGTTATTGTAATGGGCCGAAAATCGGAATTGAAAATTTTTACATTTCTCGACGTTTTGAAGGTTTCTGAACGTTTTGGCATACCTCAGAAAAAATGGATGTGTGTGTGTGTGTGTATGTGTGTGTGTGTATGTATGTATGGATACAAATTTCCAGTCACGTTTTAGGGCGCACGGATCAACCGATTTGAATGGTTCAAAAAACATTCGATTCCTATTGATAGGGAAAAGAGCTGATTAGTTTTGGCAAAGGCAGGTCCAGACGTTTCGGGAGATACGGAGCAAAGAGTGCAGCAAAGAAAATAGAAATCGAATTTTGAGAGAACGGAGTATCCGATTTGAATCATCTAAAAAACATTCAATAGTAATGATTGGGAGAAGTGTTTATTAGTTTTGGCAAAGGCAGGCCCAGCCATTTGAAGATACGGAGCTAAATATGTAAAAAATGGCAGTTTTTGAGAGAGAACTAAGCGTCCGATTTAAATGATTCAAAGAACTTTCTGCTTGTCTTAACAAAAAAATAATCATTTTCGAAAAAAAAATTGTTTTAACTTTTTTTTTCATTTAAAAAAAAAAAAAAATTTGTATATCGAAAATAATTCAGATTTTATTTTTAATTCTGACTATTAGTTCTAATATACTTTATAAATAATTTCAACTCTGCAATTCAGTTTATATAATTCTTATAAATATTAGACAATGTTACAATATTTATAATAATCTATTTGAAAACATTCAGTATTCCTCGAACATTTCGTTACGGTACGGGAAGTTCCAGCAATTTGCCTTAAGGCACGATGCCATAATTGCCTCAAGACAGAATTCCACTTACAGCTAGTTAGACTTTAATTAGTTTAACAGATTACTACATATAATAATTTAGGTCATTCACCAAATTCAGTAAAGTGTCACTGACTCCCGTACTAATTATAAAACACTACAAAGACAAAAAGCAAGACCGACGCTTATCTAACGAACACTCCGATGAGTAAGGAATTTTAAAAGAAGTGATTAATAACGAAACTCTCAAAGCGCCCGTCGTTCTTTTCACCGAGCAAAAGTACATTTTTTCTATAGTACGAGTTTAATAGTTAAGAGATTGTTGTGCAAAAAGGTATATGCTCTAATCTGGTATTGTTTGAGATCATTACTACAACAATGGGAAGTCTGCAAGTGAACAAACTTAATTTGCAAGGCTTTCAACACTTTTTTCTTTGCGATTGTTCGGCGAACTTTTCTCATGACACTGCGCAGCGCGGTTCAATTTATTAAAGAAAAAAATAATGCATTATAAGGATAACAATTGTTGAAGGAGCAAAATTTTAAATAACTCAGTCTATGGGAAGTTAATTAAAAATAATATTGGATCATTTATATATAAACAAGTCGTTCATTTAATATAACTCACAAATTGATGTATAAAACATTTAGTTCTAGTCTAATTGTAGGTAAATACGCATCCATCATGTCATTTGCTCAAGCTTATGTCGAATGTATAAATTTTCTCAACAATAGATTTATTAGGTTAGTATTATGATAAATGATATGAAAATATATTTGTCATTTATTAATTAAAAATTAATATTTCTAAGGAGCTTTATCCTAAATAATAGTATAATATGATAAGCCTAATTTCACATATAACAGTATTTTATTTGGTAAGCTTTCGCAAACTTCTTTATTGCAAAAAGTGTTATGTACAAAATATAGATTTAAGCATTATGGAAATTAGATCCTTATCCCTCCTACACATTAAAACTAAAAATTTTCCTAAAACCTGGGAATTTGGCCAAACGGACCAATGAAACTAAATAGAAAATATAATAATATATATAAAAAAATAAAATCTATTATTCTATATTAGTTTCCCTAAGGTGCTGATTGTACATATGGCTAGGGTAGTCAAGTTTCCTCTTGTATTTATATCCAAAGGGTCGTCATTGCGCCCTTGAGCTCCCAAGGGAAATACTGATGAATCAAATTGACACTGTTTGGAAGGGAGACTGTGTATGATAGTAATTTCATGTTAAAAACAAGGGTCAAATTTCTGAAAATATTGATAAAAGATTAAATAGAACGCATACTGTGTCCTTTGCATCACAAGACCACATATGGTAAGAAATCTGGATTAATGGAAAAATAATTCTTAACCAATTAAGTGTGATTGACGAATATTCTCGTCGTGGAGAGAAAGTAGAATTTTATGTATTGTCGAGTAATTCATGCGTACAAAACAGTTAGCAATTGCTATTTAAATTTAATAAGAAAAATGCTAGTTTTACAACCCAACCAAGTGCGGGGTTTCGTTAGAATTTCAAAGAATATTTGTTGTTCATGCAACTAATTCCGAAACGCATTGCTCATTTTCACCAATGACTTCTTGTCATCTTCCAAGAAGCATTAGTGCAGTAAACGGAGAGGAAAAAAGGGTATAACCTCTGAATTTTTTTACTGTGCTCCGAATTTCATGAAATTTTGGAATTAGGTTCATCTTACCCTCAAATTCAAAAGTGAAAACAACTCGGGTTGCGCCATCACCCCCCGGGGGGATGACCCCCCTTCTCAATTGTGTAATTACATTTTTTTAAAATAACGTCGGAAATCGATAGAAGAGCTAATTATAATAAAAAAATGTCTTCTATAGTTTTTCAAAAAAACTAATACTTTTCAAGTTACTGGCCACTAAAGATTCATATATTTTTGGCGTTTTTCTTCGTCTTTTTGCAAATATCTCCTAAATTATACATTTTAACGAAATTCATGTAATGAACAAAATAATGTCAATAAAAATCTTAATAAATTGGTATTACATAAAGTGTTCTAGGAAAAATATTAAGCAAGATTTGAAAGAGTAAAGTCGTTTTTTTATTTCGTTCAAGATTTAATTGTTGTATTTAAAGCCATCTAGTGTCGAGGTTTTACATTTTATGCATTTCGGTGAAATTGGGTTTTATAGTGCTCAACATAAGCTTTAAATGAGTGCTGTTACAAGTTTTTGCGTGTAAAATGAGTGAGCTATCACGCAAATAAGAAGGCATATACGAAGTTTTTTTCTTTTACATCATATGGTTAATGAGCGCCATTTCACCAGAATTAAAGTAATTCACATTCCATCTAGAATTCACTTCATTATAGACATCTTGATAGATTCTAGTAAATTCACTACTTTAGTACAAACTATTTTCAGAAAACTCACGATTTTATAAAAACTTTTTTTTCAATTTTTTTAAAAATCGAAATTATTTTCATTATATCTCAAAAAGAATAAAAGATACGTATAAAAGCTTATAGATAAAAATCAAAGGAATCTTTCTGGCTTATTATTGTTTTTTTTTTTTTTTTTTCACACAAAAATTGACAGAGTTATGAATGTTTAAAGACTGCGCGACCGCGCAAATTGGAAAAAAAAGTTTTTATAAAGTCGTGAGTTTTCTGAAAATAGTTTGTACTAAAGTAGTGAATCTACTAGAATCCATCAAGATGTCTATAATGAAGTGAATTCTAGATGGAATGTGAATTACTTTAATTCTGGTGGAAATGGCGCTCATTAAACCATATGATTTAAAAGAAAAAAACTTCGTATATGCCTTCTTATTTGCGTGATAGCTCACTCATTTTACACGCAAAAAACTTGTAACAGCACTCATTTTAAAGCTTATGTTGAGCACTATAAAACCCAATTTCACCGAAATGCATAAAATGTAAAACCTCGACACTAGATGGCTTTAAATACAACAATTAAATCTTGAACGAAATAAAAAAACGACTTTACTCTTTCAAATCTTGCTTAATATTTTTCCTAGAACACTTTATGTAATACCAATTTATTAAGATTTTTATTGACATTATTTTGTTCATTACATGAATTTCGTTAAAATGTATAATTTAGGAGATATTTGCAAAAAGACGAAGAAAAACGCCAAAAATATATGAATCTTTAGTGGCCAGTAACTTGAAAAGTATTAGTTTTTTTGAAAAACTATAGAAGACATTTTTTTATTATAATTAGTTCTTCTATCGATTTCCGACGTTATTTCAAAAAAATGTAATTACACAATTGAGAAGGGGGGTCATTCCCCCGGGGGGTGATGGCGCAACCCGAATTGTTTTCACTTTTGAATTTGAGGGTAAGATGAACCTAATTCCAAAATTTCATGAAATTCGGAGCACAGTAAAAAAAATCAGACCTAAAACGCTCCGTTTACTGCACTACATCATTATCCGACTTTCATAAAAGTTCTGGTTTTTATTGGTAAAAAACAGAATCAAGTATAATTTGACACCATCGTTATTATTATTTTTTTTTTTAAATTAAGTGGTTTTGTAAATATCGAAGCTAAAAGTAATCAGTGTAAGGTCAGGACTATATGTTAGATGTGGCAAAACATCTTAACCAAGTTGGCAAAACATCTTAAGCAAGTGGCCAAAGATATGTAATGGCAATAATGCAATTGATTATCGTTTGCATTTGTCCATTCAAGTTGCTTTTCTTCAACTGCATTATTTAATTTTGTTAGTTGTTTAATGTAGACGTCAAAATTAATCATTTGGTTGGTGATAACAGGATCAAAGTAGACAATTCCTTCTTAATCAACTTCAACTGGGCGGCCGGAGCGTTCTTCACCTTTCGGTGAGGAATCGCCAGAAAAAAAATTAGCAAATTTACTACTATTTTTTCGAGTTTTGTTGGATTTTTCGAATTTTGTTGAATTGTTCGAGCTTGAGATGTCTTTACCTTTGCAGAAGTAAAAAAGAAAAAATATGACAAAAAATCGATTTAATTCTTCATCTTTCAATGGACGCCAAGAATTGGACGTCTAAAATGCCCTACTATCCATTAACAAAAAGTATTTTACCACGTCAGCAAACCTAGAAATTTAATTGGAACTAAGTGTAAAAACTGCATTCACTTAGTTGCCAACTTAATATATTCTGAAATGTCTAGTTGTTTGAAATGTTTGTTGACTCTAGGACTGTATAAGTAGTTGTATGAACTTTCTGAAATGTGAAAATAATGTACTTATTCAATTCTACCGTAAAATAATGCAATTTTATGGCAAGCCTATGTTACGTTCCAGATTTTATACAAAATGCTACTAAATACTGTCAACATGTCATGCATTTGCTGTGCGATCAGGCGTTTTACACATAAAATGCAATTTGACTCAAACATCCATTTATGATAACATCGTTTTTTTACAATCTTAGGTTTTCTATCTAAAACGACTGACTAATTGCACTAGAATAATAGTTCACGTCTTTAAGGTTCTGACTGGAACTTGAAAATTTTTAATAAAAATGTACCTGCATGGTAAAATTGATTTACTATTTCATCTATCGAAAATAACCACAATTTTTGAGAAAATATTGAAAACTTTTATTTCAAGTCAAGTATAAAATTTTAGTTATTTTTGAATACGTTTTGCTTTCGAAATCAGTTATTACAAAATAAAATATGATCAAACCTTATAAAATGTAGAACAGACTCTATTAAAAATATTAACTATAAGAAAAATAACTAATATAGTAATGAGTAATGACTATATGAAATATAAAACATTTATGAAAAACATAAAACCCTACTTTAAAATGCATTTTTAAAGATAATTATTTTATATGAAAAATGCTACATAACGTATCTTTGCTTTAAAACATTGGTCTATTTTAGGCAGAACATCGCTAAATCCAATCTTTTTGTCCAATATCTTAGCAGAACAACCTACTCTGTGATTGACGAATATACACGTCATGAGCTCAATTCAAAACCTGTGCGAATTGTTCAAAGTTAGCACCACAATCAATTGGTTAACAGTATTTAATTCTTACAAACAAAGCTTTATTCTTGAACACAATATCTATAAAATATCCCCCCAGAGTCGATCTGTGCACAGAATGCTACAAGGACCACAAGGACCAATCTCATTCCCATTCGTCTTGCGGGTATTTCTCATTTTCTCAACAAAATACCATTTTTGCAGAGTCGCGGCGATGCCGTCGTGGCGTTAACAGTGAAACTTTAAATATAAATAATTCGTTTCGGCGACTGCATGCCATCTGCGGTTATCCGGGCGCGGGCTATTAAAACAAAACTCGGAGCCACGATATTATTCCGCGTTCCACGATTCTATTCTCGATAATATATAACAGAAGGAACTTATGAAATCATTATATTCAAGCAAATGAGAAAAACGAGATAAAATAATATCGAGACGAAATAATGGAAATCCGAATTTTATAAGAATTAATGAATTCTGTGTCGTGGGAGAAAAAGATTCGATGAATGGAATTTTATTAATTAATTTTTAATATAATCAAGCTTCTTAAATATGCACGTGTTGCAAAAATCTTTCAAACGTAATTCACAATATATACCAAGGCCAGAAATATATTAAATATATTTCTATGTACGATAGTACAATCATATATAGATTTGTTCCTGAAATAAAATAGTGGCTTCTTCAGTCATATATAGATTTGTCCCTGAAATAAAATAATAGCTTCTACAAAAATATGACTTGTCCTGAAACAAGTTGCTTAAATGTTGAGATATGTTTCGACAATAAGAATAGAGATTTAGTAAATATCAAATCAATATTCCCCACTTAATTTTTTTTATTTATATAGGCCACTTTTTGTGTGCCTATACTAATTTGGGATTTTTCTTGAGTTCAGGACTGTTCTTATTTAGATCAGGCGTATTTTATCGCAAAACTAATGGATTATTATAGATCTTCATGAAGTGACTGAACTATGTAAACTTTTTTGAGTAAACGACGACAAACGAACGTCAAGATTTGGGTCAAGAGTTCTTTTTGCGATCAAGTTTTATAGACTGACTTATTATATTTTATTCTGCAAGATTTTGAAGCTGAAACAGATTTTTCAAAATAGTGGCATTTCTAATCGTAGTGGTATTAAGGTTAATACAAATATGGACCCTGACCGCTTTCCAAACTTTCTTGTTTTTATTTAAGAAATTGGAAAATATACACATATTCCAACATTTGTAACTGTTATGGAAAGAATATGTAGAAAAAGCTAAAAATACTAAAAAGTATGTCGCAACATCGAAATATGCATTTTAGGCTTTTGAGGTTTCTGCCAACATCTGATAATGAACTTTAAGATGTTCTACTGGTATTGTCAAATTTAGATCAAAACCTTCTCAGTTGAGTTAAATGCAACCGCAAAGCACGTAAACTGTTCTGATTTATAGAAGGTAAAAATATCAGTAAAATATCTTATAGTTCATCCTCATAAATGCTCAGAATTCTCAAAAGCCAAAAATGTATATCTTGTTGCAACATATTTTTATATGTATTTTTTAATTCTTTTTACATATTCTATAATAATTTCAACTGTTGAAATATGTACATATTTCCCAATTCTTAACAAAAATCGTTATATTAAGTTAAAAAGTTCCTAATTAGGTTCTATTGCCATATATTTTACTGAAAAGATATTTGAGTTCAATGCGTCTTTTATCAAGTTACTTGACCAATAATTTTAAATCTATTTTTTATTTCATTATCCAGCCTATAATACTAATATTTTTATCAGGCGCTATATCTAGACTTCATTGTCTTCGTTTTTACAGGTTTTAAGTTATTTCTGGGATGAATGGAATTTCATTTCTTCCAGGAATGCTTTAATAAAATATAATTAGAACGCGAACGGAACCATCATCGATCACGCCTGATATCGTTAATGATTTTCGATCCCGTTCGTCGTCTCATTTGAAGCGACGGAAAGCTCCACCGCGTGATAAAAGGAGAGCTTATAGAGCTTTTTGAATAAACGAGATGCTCATATTGTGACTAAAAAATATTTAGTATTATTTTCCATTTATAAGTATTAGTAAAGAGTTGTTAATTAGAAGAGCTTGAGCATTCATTTCCATCGCTTTCATTTCCATTGATATTGCTGCTCTTATTTTCGTCAAATTTTTACATTTTCTAAAATGGCCATAATTTCCGTAATTATATCAGTAATATTTATAAAATTTGCAAATACCAAGAATCATTTCTATATCTAAATGAAAAATATATGTGCAGCAAGGAACTGTTTACGCCAGCTATATTACGATACAAATCCCATTTCAAGTTTCTCGAAGGAGAAGTTTCTCGAAGGTAAGTTGGACATGTTTATTTCAGGTTTTCGATGTTCAAGTCATTCTGAATCGGTTAAAACTATATCTTATATATAAAAATGAACGGCAAAATGTGTTGGTAATCGCATAAATCAACAACGCCTGGATCTATTTGGCCAATTCTTTTTATAAAATGTTCGTTGAAGTCCAAGGATGATTCTTACGGCGAGACAAAATCGAAGAATTGCCGTGAAAACCCTAAAAACAGCCCTTTACTTTTTCATATACAAACATTTTCTAACTAAAACGTGGAATTAATTTGAGCTTTAATTTATTTATAATGCGTTAATAAATAAAGTGAATTAGAGAATTTATAAAAGTAAACTGGTGGACAGGTAAATTGGAGAATATGTAAAATGGTAGAGAGAAAAACTGGTAGATAAATAAACAGGTTGACAGCTTAATTGGTAGATATATTTTTTTTTTTTTTAATTTTTATTTACAATAGCAATCAGAATACATGAGCTATTTGGCTTATGTCATTCACTCACACACATACACACACACTTGCAAACACACATATAAATTTATCGGATCAATATTACAATCATATTTAAAGAATCACTTCAATAAATGATTCAATTATTCTGTTCATATTATCTAAGGTTCCTCCATATTGGTAGATATGTAGAACTAGATCTAGATAACGTGGTTGACAGGTAAAATGGTGTATTGATAAACAGGTCGATAGGTAAATTGGTAGACAAGTAAATTGATAGACATGTGAATTGGCAAACAAGTAAATTGGTGAAAAGGTAATTTGCTGGATAGCTGGTGGTCAGGTAAATTGAAGGATATGTAAAATGGTAAACAGAACAACTGGTAGATAGACAAATAACAAGACGGATAAACAGGTTGAAGTAAATTGGTAGACACGTGAAACGGGTTGACAGGTAAATTCGTAAGTCGGTAAAATGGTAGATTGATTAACAAGTTTATAGGTAAATTCGTAGACAAATTGTTGAATAGGTAAATTGTTGAACAGATAGTAGTAACGATAAACTAAATGTAACAAATTTATAAATAAATGTAACAAATTTAGTTTATAAATAAATATATACTTAAGTGTGTATGTGAGCCGAATTTTGACTTTTCAAATTTTTAAAATTTAAAGCTTTTTGATGTAACTCGATAGGGGTTCCAGGTTTATTAGTTTTGCATGACGATAAGCTAAGCCGTTTCTTTGTAATGACCAGAAAAGTGCAGATAGTTGTATTCACCTTCTAGCAAAAAATTCTAAATATATTTTGAAAATCCTCAAACCGTCTGAAAAATATTCGGTGGAAATTGTTTGTGGCAAAAATTGGTCGGGCCTTTACTTCATAATAGCCCCTCCATAAAGGATTTTAATGAAACATTGTTAATTGCAACTTGAAATTCATGCAAGTGCCTTAAGTTAAAATGCTACTTACACCTAGGTAATTATTTTTAATGATATATTAAAAGGTATAATGTTGAACATTGTTATAAGAGCAGTCAGATTATCATACTGTAATTGTTATAAACGACAAATGCTATATCATCATTGTCGAGTATGCTTCTATTTTGCGCAAGGTTGCCTAAGATAATTAGTGACTACGGGAAAGGATAAGATAATATAAAAATACCCAAAGAATCAGTCAGTCGTTGACTTGACAAGTATAATAATTACAAAAACGTGAAGTTATATAGAATTCAATTTAAAATAATTGAAATTAATTGTGAATGCTAGCATCTACAACATTCAGCATAACAATAAAAATGAATGCCATAGTTTGCGTGACTGTAAAAGGACTTTTTTGTATTCATTGCACTTAGCCTTAATTTTTTGAAAATTATTTCTAAAAAATATAAATCAAATTTCTTTCTTTGAATTTCTTTTTTTTCCTGGAGGGTTTTAGCTCTCTCGTTACACGTGATAAGGAGAACAATATTGATGGCCAGGAAGAAGGAAATCAAGCCGGCTCTTCTAATTATTCGCGAATCCTTGCGTTTGCTTAATTGCTGAAATTACAGGGATACCGCGCGGCGCGACGGTTCATTAATAGCGCCGTTCAACCGGCAATTTATGACATTTGTGTCTACGTACGAATTGTTTGAATTTGATAAATTCACCCAAAGTACTCTAAGTGCATCTAGAATTTGTCATTCGTCATTTAATTGCATTTGATGAGATTTATTACAGAGCAATGTTTTTTAAAGTGCAACGCGTGGGAGTTAGGGAGGACAGCGCTGTTGTCTTACTAATTACTGATTTATTCAATTCATCTTTACTCATTAATATTATAAAAATGCTAACACCACTGTGGAATAAGAGATTATTATCAATAATATTAAAGAACAATTAGTCCTACATAAGATCCAAAGTAAGTCCTGTTTATCGTAAACCTTTTCTACGGATACTCATCTACAAGGGTGTAAAATATACATTGTTCGTTTTGATAGTCCCCATAGTTACTAAAATAATTTATGTAATCAAAATTCTAAAAAACTCATGGAGACTGTACAATATTAAAAATTTTAATCCATTGACCAAAACATTTCACTTTACAGTTATTACGAACAAGCTTTAATATTTTATTTAAAAATCTGGATTCATCCCTCATGGTACTAAATGGAATATATAGCTTATATCGCGACTATTGATAATTTTGTTGCGTTTGGTTAACTTACTAAAACGGTATTTTCGGCAGAATATTTGATTTCCTAATTTAATGTTTAGTCGACGTATTGTCATTTTGAGTCGTTTAACACTAAATGTTATAATCATCGTTAAAATAAACTAAACTGGACCAAATTTAGTAGTCCTGTGCAAAAATCTGTATTTGTGACAGTTTGATAATAAACTATATGATATGTTTATAAAATTATGGATCCAATAAAGCACATGGCAATGAACTATGGAAATGTAGTAAATCAAATGTGGTTTTTATTCAAGGTGGTTAATTTTATTGCAAACTCATCACCATTAATCACCCACAAACCTAATGAAATTATTAATAGAAACTTTGTGTCTGTTTGCAAATTGTACTATTTTTTCTAGTATATCGATGTGCTAATTAAGGAGCGAGTTTTGAACACATTTAGGTATTGACAAGCAGATTTTCAAATAATTATTTTGTAATCCATGCAACATGTTGATTTCCTTAGCGCAACCCTAAAAATCTAAAAACCCAATATCTATATAAGCTTAAAAATATGTCTCATAAAAACTATAGGTATGTTTATTGTATTGATTAACAGAATCTCAGGTTGCATCATAATGCAAATAATATTGTTACCAAATTGTCTCTGCAATAAATTCAGAAGAAATCTACTGTATTTTTTCTAGTTCTAAAAGCTGATATAGTTTTCTTAAGTTTGTATAACTTTTGTCTCTTGATCCAAATATTTGACAAAGTTTTGTGGAATTTGCTCTTCATCCAATTGCGGGTGAGTACTGAACTGAGTAGTTATAACACCCAAATGAGAAGGTGATGTAATTAAATTTTTAGCTATTAATTTCAAGTCTCCATAATATATATATATTTTTTTTTAGTATACAAAATAAGAAATGTGAATTAGCTTCGCTGTCACTACAACATCGTCTCCAAAAATAATTCTTACCAACATTCCATCCATTCATATATAATATTACGATGTAATGATCCATTCACGTGACTAGATAATCTCTTAATAAATTGTTACAAAGCATTCGGTTAAGTTAACCAGGTATGGTATAATGGTTAGTGGTGTGTAACTCACAAAACTCGAACAAAGCATTATTTCGGTCGTTCGGAGCGGCGCTTAATGACTTCCTACAGCTGATAACGTTAATATTGCGTTCAATATGTAACTTTCGTCTATTTACGAACCTCGAAATAGCTAACGTATAAAATACATAAATTCAGGAAATTGTCAAAGTGTACCTGATAATAGTTGGATTAGTAAAATATCGTTGAATATTTATGAAAGTCAGAAAAATCTCAGAAAATAAAGCTTTTAAGAAATTATAGCTCTGGAGCATAATCTAAATAATTTAGATTATAAAATAATCAATTCCGAATGAAATGGAATTTGTGTAAATTAAATTGAATTAAATTAATTAACAAGATAATTAAATTGAAAAAGTAAAGCAAAATTTACTAGCCTGCGACAATGTCTTTAGAGAGATTAAGAAAATTTGATAGAACTTTTAGCTACCGATTTAGACAATTTAGATACAAATTTCCACCTGAAGTTATAATTCTGAAATATATTTAAAATAAAAATCGTAGGCTGCATATAAAATATATCTGCCAACAGTATTAAATATGCATATTTAATATAAGTCTAAACACAAAAACATGAGTGCTTATCCACTGGGTTACCCTTTGGAGAAAAATATCTAGAATCTTAAGAATGATCTTATGTTAGGAATTCTGCAACCCATGTTAGAAAATTAAATCAAATATGGTCTATGAACCAAATAGAAAGAATGACTAGAAAATATGCAACCAGCTAATTCAAATTTAAGACGATTTAAAGCAGTAATTCCCAAAGTGGTCCATAAAGATACCTGACAACTTTCAAGGGATCGTCCACGTCAACAAAATGGAATTATGGATCATAACACACCTTATCAAGAACTAGTTTATTATTATTATGATGTCAATTAACAAAACTCTTAAATTGGATTAGTATCTTCACTTTAAGTATTTAACACTGAATGTTAGTACAAATACAAATGAATTAAAAAGAGTTCTCAAAGAATTATGAAGATCCACGTCACAAACAAGTTTGGGAACCTATGAATTAAATGATCATACTCTTCGGTCATAGTATACATTTTACCTTAGTTAATACGCGAGTCTAGATTTCAGAGGCAAAATTTACTAATCTCAGTAAATTTATTAAGTAAATTAATAAAAATGATTTTTATTTGAGATTATCTATATCTATAACGTCAAGTGTATCATACTGCTTGATATCAAGCCAGCCGAGGTTGGAATCGAATCCGGGAAACTAATATTTTAAAATATAAAAAATATGAACATGACACAATATTTTGAAAATATATGGAATTTGAGAAAAATTACTGTGATTTATCTGTTGACTAACCTAAGTTGACATATGTGTTATCAATGGGACATCAGAAAGTTGCACTTATAAAAAAAAATATTAGTTATTTGGCGTTTGTACATTTTGTAGGTTAGGTTTATGAGTAAACCCCTTAATTTTTCTTTTTAACATACTGAAAATGGTTTAAACTAGTTGTGTATATCATCGTGCCTTGAGGCAAATTGCTGAAACTTTATAGATTATAGATACTGTATATTCCAAAAATTGGATTTTATGGACAAAATATTATCCCAATTATATAAGAGCTTTAGAATTTCAGCTAAAATTAAAATAAAAATACGAATTATTTTCGTTATCCAAAAAAAAAAATTGCTTCGTTCTTTCAAAAACTGCAATTTTTTGCACATTTAGCCCCGTATCTCTGAAACGTCTGGGCCTGTCTCTACCAAAAACTAATCACCACTTTTACCCACGATTACGAATTGAATGTTTTTAATAATTCAATTTGGATGCTTCGTACTCTCAAACACTAGATTTCAATTTTCTGAAGCAAACACTTCGTATCTACAAAACGGCTATACCGACTTTTGCCAAAAACTGATCAGCACGTCTCTTTATCAATAAGAATCGAATGCTTTATGAATAATTCAAATCGGTTGACTTGTGCTCCGGAAATCGTTGAAATACTGTATTCATACATACATACATACTATATACTCACTCACTCACACACACACACATACACGCATCCGTTTTTCCGAGGTATGCTAAACGTTAAGAAACCTCTGAAACGTGAAGATATGCTAAACTTCTCATTTTTGTTTTTTGGTCGATTACTATAAACTCACCCTACGGGAATCTAATAATTGAATAAAAATGAATAAAAATAGTATGGAGTATATTGACTATTGATTTTAGTATCTAAGCGTAAAAGCCAATAACTATCGACGATACACAATTGATCAGCAAGTAATGAAGATAATAAATATATTTGAACTAAAAACAATTTAGTCATTCAAGCATATAGAAAATGTTTTGATAAAAATTTAGTAATATTTGTTAGTTTGATTCAGGATTTGAAATTGGAGAAGGCCTGCATATTATGCGGTATTGACTGTATAGTACTATGAATAAGCAATTTGAGTATAAACAACTAGTTAGTTGATTACAAACTATTTTCATTAGCAACAATTTTCCAAATGGCAATTTGCCATCCCAAAAGTGTACCTTTACCATAAAGTCGTTGACAAAGTTGATCGGTCGGTCCTGGTGGTGCTAGTGGCCTGGCCTGGTTTCATATGAATAATTTTCATTTACACTTTCAGCTGAATTCCCGTACGGATCCGTAGATACAATAAATGGTTCGGATGAAATTGAACTGTGACAGAATTCGCGTGAGAATATAATGAACACGTACGGTTTTCAATTCAAGTCGAGAGCGGAATATTTTATTAGACAAGTGTAAATTTCATGAGCATAAGGCACTTTGCTAACTTGCTCTCTACTTACGACTTGGGCAAGACGGTGGAAAAACGTGCAAGGGAAATTTACTGGTGACGGACTGAAAAAAAATATAAAAAAATAATCAAGAAATTTTGGAAAAGAAATTAACAAAAATTAAGAAAATTTTAATCCATTGAAATTACCGTGGGTTTGTTTGGCAAATTAACTTTATTAACTTCCCGTAGGGTAAGTTATAGTAATCGTAAAAAACTCGAAAATGAAATGTTTGCATATCTTTACGTTTCAAAAATTTTTGAACATCTTGGCATACATAAGCAAAAATTGATATGCGTGTGTATGTTTAGATACAATTTTTCGTCGACGATTTCGGGCGCACGAATCAACCAGTTTAAATAATTCAAAAAACATTCGATTCGTATTGATAAGGAGACGTACTGATTAGTTTTTGGCGAAGGCAAGTCTAGTCGTTTCGAAGATACGGGACAAAAAGTGTCAAAAAACAGTAACTCAGTTTTTAAGAGTATTGAGCGTCCGATTTTAATAATTCAAAAAATATTTTACTTGTATTGACAAGATGAAGAACTGATTAAGTTGGAAAGGGAGATCTAGCGGTTTTGGAGATCTAGTAACAAAAGTGACAAAATGCCATTTGGTGGACAAAAATGATCATTAGACATATGCACAATAAATGATCAGATATTTTATGGAGATTTTAATAATGTGTATTATTTTTTTGCATTTATATGGGTTCCGTAACATCGTTTGCACTTTAGACGGCGACGCGGCGCCTACGCGCTTCGATGATGCAGCTAAAGCAGTGCGATTGCTTTGAAAAAAGTTCAAAATTTCCAAAATATTTCAAAATGAAGGAAACTTTTTTTAAAAAAAATTTTTTTTTCAAAAAAGGATATTTTTGTCAAAAATTTATAGTTTCTCAAAAATCTTCAAAGATGTTATAGTGAATTTTCTTCAAAAATGTTAATCTATTTAAAAAAAAAATAATTTTCAATACGGGAAGTTCCAGCAATTTGCCTTAAGGCGCTATGCCATACACCTCTAGTTTGTTTTTAATTTTTTTAAATCAATTTATTAAACTAGTAGTCCATGGCATCGTGCATTAAGACAATTTTCTGCAACTTTCCATAGCAAAAATTAGAATTTTTCAAAAAGCTTTAAAAATTTTGGAGAACTTTTTAAAAGTTTAGATTTGAGTGAATTTTGATATTTTTGAAAATTGTGTTAGCCGTGTGAGACAAAATATCGCAGCGCGTAAGCGCCGCGTCGCAGCCTTGCGCTTTCCGTACTATTATACGCCGCCGATAGAAATGTATACAAAATGTGTACTTATTTTTAAAATTTCTATAAAATATATGTCAATTTGATGTACATTTGTCAAATGATCATTATGGGCAGCCAAATGGTATTCCTTTACAGAGCTAGACCTGCCTTTCCAAAAATTTAGACAGCTCTTCATTTCATGAACACAAATAAAGTGTTGTTTGAATCATTCAAATCGGACGCTCCATTATCTCAAAAACTGAATTACCATTTTTAGCTAATGAAACAACTGAAGCCTGTCTTCGACAATATGTAATCATCACGTCTCTCCATCAATACGAAACGAATGCGTTTTGGTTTAAATTCCTTACGATTCATAATTCAATATGTTCGCCGATTATTATGCGTACAAGTTTTTAGTAAAAATAATCACTTAATTTATAATTTAGTATATATATTTGATCTTACCTTAGGCTGCATGGATCACAACATTTCTTCGCCAAATTGCACAGATAGTCAAATTGTTCAAATTGTTCACTCATTCACACGCACACTTTGTTTTACGCGAAATTATGCAAAATTTATTTAATTAGCACTCTTGTTTTAATTATTAATCAATTTACGCGAATTTTATTATCTACTACACTCACTTCTATTTTAAAAACTTATTAGGCTGAAAGAAATTTATGAATTAGTAGGGGGTACGGTCTACCCTAAAATTTTGCCTACCCTAAAAAAATATTAATTATGTAATTATATGACGACTTCCTAACTGTGATCTAGTTTACAGATTTTTTGTGAACGCACAACGAGACGTGTGACCGTACCCTTAGAAATCATACATGGAAATGAAAATGCACTGACCTTTGTTTAAAATCACCGATTCTTCTGTAACATCCCGATTACCAGTTTGTTGTCTGAAAGATAGAAAAAAATTGTAAGTTTCTAAATATATTATTAACTTCCCGTAGGATAAGTTATTGTAATGGGCCGAAAATCGGAATTGAAAATTTTTACATTTCTCGACGTTTTGAAGGTTTCTGAACATTTTGGCATACCTCAGAAAAAATCGATGTGTGTGTGTGTGTGTGTGTGTGTGTATGTGTGTGTGTGTGTGTGTGTGTATGTATGTGTGGATACAAATTTCCAGTCACGTTTTAGGGCGCACGGATCAACCGATTTGAATGGTTCAAAAAACATTCGATTCCTATTGATAGGGAAAAGAGCTGATTAGTTTTTGGTAAAGGCAGGTCCAGCCATTTCGGAGATACGGAGCGAAGAGTGCGGAAAATAGAAATCGAATTTTTGAGAGAACGGAGTATCCGATTTAATGATCTAAAAAACATTCAATTAGTAATGATTGGAGAAGTGTTTATTAGTTTTGGCAAAGGCAGGCCCAGCCATTTCGAAGATACGTAGCTAAATATGTAAAAAATGGCAGTTTTTGAGAGAACTAAGCGTCCGATTTGAATGATTCAAAAAACTTTCTGCTTGTCTTAACAAAATAATTGATTTTGGAAAAAAAATTTTTGTTCCATTTTTTTTTTTTAGTTTTTTGTTGAAACAAATAATTTCAACTTTGCAATTCAGTTTATATAATTCTTATAAATATTAGACAATGTTACAATATTCATAATAATCTATTTGAAAACATTCAGTATTCCTCGAGCATTTCGTTACGGTACGGGAAGTTCCAGCAATTTGCCTTAAGGCACGATGCCACCCACCCCACTAGTTCATTATTGATTTATGCTCAAAAAATCTATGCATTACCTCGTGATTTACAGAAGAGAGCTGATCAGGAACCACGAACCACGAACCTCGAACCAGGAACCAGGAACCAGGAACCAGGAACGATCATTACACTAGAACACTATAAAGGCCGGTATAAAGCACTACACAAACGCTAAAAACGATAAAAAGCACTACTAAAAAATGACAAAAACACTAAAAAATGAAAAAGAAACACTAAAAAACGAAAAAAACACTAAAAAACGATAGAACTCGGATCAAAAATCGCTCAAAACTCGTAAAAAACGATCACTACGTGCCGACACCACGCAAACAGTATTTGACTACAAGCGATTATTTGTCTTTTTAAACGTACTGTTCATCACTAATAAAACTTGGATGGATTTTTATAATTATGTTCTTCTGATCAACAGAAACATCACCAACAAAAATAAAATACATATCAATTTGTTTTTTCTTTCGAATCTCCAGTTGCATGGTTGCTTCATTAAAGCCATGTATCTTTTGACTGGTCAAGAAGTCGTTTTCAACGCAAATTTCCATTTAAATCCATCCTTCTGATTTTTATTTCCAAACATCTAGTAAAATTAGAACATCAGTTATGAAATTCCTGGTCTTCCTGGTCAAATATAGTTCCGAAATTAGGCACAACACTGTAAACACAAATAAAACACTTTTTAGTCCACAAAAGAACCCATAAGTCTAATTATGTCTATTCAATATTACTACTTTATTGTCCTTACTTTTTATGTAAAGGTTTGTATTCACTTGTCCTGGTTCATAACATCTATATCCTCTGATTGTGTATTTTTCACGATTTGTGAAGTAGATCCTTTGTTATAGTGAGTTCTTCATTTTATTTTTGAAATGTTTTTGAGGACTTCTCACCGAATTGGATTTCTGCTGAAAATAAATAAATTAGTTAAAAAAACATTTTATTAAATATATTAAATATGAATATAAAAAAACAAAGTAAATACTAAATGCCCATTGATATGGAACTAATACAACCCTTTATAAAAACCTATTTACATTCAAAACACCTTTATTTATAAAAATGTCCTTCCATAAGGTTTATAATTTGCAATAATTTTATCACAAAACTGAATTTGGCACCATGTTTTTTCCACGATTGTATTTAATGTACTAATTGTTCTATACGAGTCGGTTGAGCAGGCTGCGCAAGATTCTTCGGCATGTCTTCGGCAACCACCGGAATTGCAAATATATTAGGACCAATCATATTGGCCGAATTAAAGCAAGTGGACGATTCCATTATTTATGATAAGGGGAGGACACGTAAATTTTCCTAAGAAAACTGCACAAATTTACACAATTTATCAGATTTTTGTAACACGAATGAACGTTCAAAGCAAACGGAAGAAAACAATATTTGCTCCTGAGGGGGGGGGAGGCCACGTCGAAATATTTCAAATTTATATGAAGAGATTGCATGAATTATACAATTATTCAGATTCTTGTAACTCGAAATTTGATAAAATTATTAGCAGGGCGAAACCACTATTTGCACATAAGGGGAGGTCATAATAATATTTAAAATATACAGCAAGGAATAAGTTGCTTTTTACATATATTTAATCTTGTTTAACAAATTTGAGGGAAATATAAAGTAGAAGGACACTTCTAATATTTGCACACACACACATCCATTTTTCTTAAGGTATGCCAAAATGTTCAGAAACGTTCAAAACGTGAAGATATACAAAAATTCCCATTTTGGATTTTGGGATGATTACAATAACTTACCCTACTTACTAAGTTAATACTAGTTTATGAATATAGAAAATAATATTATAATAATTTAAGTAAGAAATCATAATTGACAGTTAATAGCTAAATCATAATTGATAGGTAATAGCTAAATTTATTGAAAAAAAAACGACGAAAGGACTAAGGGATTTATTGAAAAAACTGTTTTACTGATAGTAACACATTACATAGTCAAGTTACTCATTATTTTCAAAAAAAGAAGAGTTTCTAAGAGTGTCAAAAAATTATCACTAAATTTAAAAATTAAATAAGTGAAAGCTCGATAACATACATATATATAGCTTTCAACCCCATTTTAGGCAAAATCGGTATTTTTCTTACTATTTCCATAAAATACTCTATCGTATCGGTTAAAAACGTGTGCTAGCACAAACTAGTCCTTGGTTTGATCACTCGGGCAGCTCGATACCGAGTTGTATGACATCAAATTTTGTTGTCAAATATAATCTCAAATGAAATTCGACTTTCGTGGGCATTGCTGCAACATATATATGGCAACGTTATTAGTTATACATATTTAATATATATAGTCTATAGATAAAAAATAGTGGTTGGCCACTGGGTTGTCCACACGAAATAAATATTAGGTTAGGACGTACGTTGGCAAATACAGCTGAATTATTTAAACTAGTCGATTTTTCATAATGTCATAATGTCAGTGTGATATAAATGGAACAGAAAAAACAATTTTTCCTCCAATATGTGAAAAAAATTTACATCATGAAACAAGAATTTTACCTTTGTATTTTTAGAAAATTAACATGTACTTACTATAATACTATTGGGTGTGTTCTATAAAAGTTTCAAGACAAATATTTGCACACACCTATTCTTAAATACGAATGAACAAAAATTAGTCCTGACCTTTCAGATAAGGTAGCTACCATTAGATAACTGATGTAAATTGTCTGAAAAGTTCATTAATATTCTAACAGTTACCAGAAGCACTTGTTCTATAATATATGTTTAATATCGTACATCCTGTCTAGTATTCTTCAGAGAGCAACCCATTGGTTTGCCATTCTTTTTATGTGTAGATTATAAATACTAATATATATATATATATATATATATATATATATATATATATATATATGTTAAATATGTATATCTAATTGTTTTGGCGTATATATGCTGTACCAAATGATTTTATATGATATGATACTGCTTGATATCGCGCTGGCCAAGGTTCGAATCGAATCCGATAAACTACTGTTTTGAAATATACAAGAATTTTATGCGGTTTTCACTCTATTTTTAAGATTGATACTATAAATAAAATGTGTAAACTTGTTTAGTAAGAAAATACGTCTCAGTACTAATATAAAATAGACCTTGACTAGACACTTTTTAACATAAATTAAGTAAATATTTCAACTATAAATAGCCCTAAATTTAATTTATCATATTTATTCTGTCTATGCTTGTAGGGGCTTGTATAAATTTAACACAATTTTATTACATAATCTTTGACATCATTTCGAAGTAATTTAGTATTCAAGTCGCAAGTGAATTTTATTCCAAAATAGAATTTGATAATAAAGTTTTCAATGGAATAGACAGTATGAAAAGAACGTGACAGATTATGCGAGTAAACTTGTATTTTGTGCACGGATGCATCGATAGCAGGACATTGGCAAAGGCAGGGTAGGATAATCTTTGAAAAATCCACTTATTCACAAAAGTTTAGTATAAGTGAAGTATATCATATTAGTTTTTTTAATAAAATATTAGGAGCAGATTCCTGGACATAATAGAAATTTTATTATGGTAATGCTATGATATAGGTTATATTCATATAAGTTGGTAATAAAATGTCAAAAGGCTATGTAGTTGCTGTGTGATCAGGCGTTGCACACATAAAAACTAACCTTCTAAACCCACAAACGTCAAACAACAGTTTTATCATAAGTGCAACTTTCTGATGACATTGATAACACATACGTGAAGTTAAGTTTTATGTGTAAAACGCCTGAATGTAGACCCGTTACATAGCATTATTATACATATATATTTTATGTGAGAATTGGCCCCTTAGTTACTTCACATAAGCACAATTTCATCTATTATGAAGCTATTTCTGAAATTATTGTATTACTGAAATTATTCTGAGACTATTTCTGGAATTGTTCTATTTTGGTGAATTTCTATTTTGTAAATTAAAATTTATTCAAGTATTCATTTCTAAAAAAATGTTAAATTTTATATTTGGGGTTTTAATCCATTGCACTAATCTGCCATATTAGATAAATTGGAATTAAAATTGGTAATTCAGGATATCTATGTTCTAGAGGAGGGGATAATTAAAATCACTCAATTTAATAATTTATATTAATTGGAAATAAGCTAGTACGATTTACAATAAAACTCAAGTGAATAATTGAGTTGCAAAAACGCAATTTTTCACTATTATCATCCTTTGATTGAGCTATTTAGTTTGAATTTCAAGTATATATTTCAATAATCAAAGCAATTTCCAAATGAGATCTTTAAAAGAAATATATAGTACAATGGTACAATATAACCATCTCACACTTACAAAATACATAATGTGCAAGTCACCCAACCCAACAGTATAGCCATTCCATAACTGTACTGAATTTAAATAATTGAACTACTTGCCGTAAGGTTTTGTTATTTTAGAATATCCATCAAGACCATAAACTCTATCGCCGATCATTAACATTGTCAATTAAAAATTATTGAACAAATAATTACAAAGGAATGACAAAGAACTAATCAGCACGATTCCCAACTAATATTCTTCATATAAATATTCATTATTATTCACTAGTTTTCATACAAAGTGCTTGGCCAATAAAAGAAAACTAATCAACGTAGGTTGGTTCTCAAAAAGTGTCATCGAAATTTTTCTAAGTCGGTGCAGCCATTTTTGGTATGCTACTACTGCTTGGCATCAGACTACCGAAAGCGGGCACTAAATCTGAAATCTGCTGATTGGAATCCCATAGCTCTAAAACCACTGAACTACAGAAAACCCGATATTTAGGGACCAATTCTACCGCAAAAAATGTTATGGCAAGGTCATGTTATGAAGAACTTTCCATAATAAATATCGTCAAAAGCCATGTGGTTGGTGTGCAGTCAGGCGTATTTCTTAGGTTGTCAAATTTAAAACCTAACCTGAAAACCGCAAATGTCAGAAAAACGATCTTAGGTAACAGGGTCATTCTGACTCAGCATCATAACATACGAGTCGTTGCAGTTTATGTGTTAAACTGCCTGAATGCACAGCAAAAACATGACATTTTGACAGTATTCAGTATGACTGAGTAGCATAATGTATGGAAGTTCGAGAGTAATATGGCCTTGCCTTAACATTTTTCTGTTATGCGGCAAAATCGAACCCTTATTCAAATCCAATTTAACATTTTTAGCTTTCTATATTCTAAATTCTGAATCCATTATGCCACGAACAATTTAAAGCATTTCGCTCAGAAGATTTATAGGTATGATAAATTAATGCTGTACATACTCATGTTTATTTCAGTTACACGGTATCTATTCAAATGCGTATCTATGTTTCCTGAAGGTAAATAACAACTTCCGCCATATATGAAATGCGCAGCACCCCATCCTTCCGTCTCAGGTGCACAAATGCAAGTGCAATAGAAATAGAATGCACGGAGGGCGATGTAAACACCAGTGTAAACTATTGTGAGGTTGCATTTAGAAAGAAAAAAATCACTTGTTACATTATGAGAACTGTCTACTGAAGTAAAAGTTAACCCTTTCAACTCGGATAACGCCGCTCCGTCGGCAAATTTCATACAAATCTCGGAATTCGTGAGCGGAAAGTGCTAATATAATACAAACTAATGTAAAATGTTTGCTAATTTAACTTAAAATGAAAAAAAAAATTAATAATAATTTTGCACTAACACTTAAGTTAATGATTTTATTAAGATATAAGAAATGATTTTCGATAAGCGATTTTCATTTGATATTATATTTCAAATCTATATAACCTCGAATGGGTATTTGCAAAAATCATGAAATTATTATCATATATTAACATAATGAAATTATTAACTTTTACGTATTACTTGGCTAGCTCGGTATCAAGCAGTATGATATCATGATATCATAAAAAAGTTCAAGTAAAAGTTAATAATTTCATTATGTTAATATTATATATGATAATAATTTCATGATTTTTTATAATAAATGATAAATGGGCTAACCATTGGGTTGTTATCTAACAGTGAAAATCTAATTATTGCAACAAATGATCATCATAATAGCTTATGGAATACCAAAACTCTTATGTTAAAACAGCAAATGAAAAATTAGTAAAAAAAATTATGACCACTTGGCAGAAAGAAACAGGTCTGAACTCGTCGATCAAATTATTATAGTTCACGATTTAAGAGATTTAACATTAGAAAGTCATCCCAATCCACTCGTTATTGCTCCGCTGCTTCTTGCACCAGAATTTAGAAAAATTAAAAAATTATGGCCAATTAATTTGATCCAATAAATTATATCTGATGGTAATTACCCACTGGGATAACTACTACCTCTAATTATATAAAAATAATGTATATCAAAATAACATAAAATTTATTTAGGTTTTGATGGCTATTAATAAAAGAGAGACAAAAAATCCAACATTTTATAAATAGGCCTAAGCTTCAGAAAAAATGTTTGAATAATAACCATGTGTAATTTTACATGCTTTGCTGGGCGTAAAATCTCAGTTTCACAAAATTGAAAAAATCTCAATTGAATTTCTTTAAAAAAAAAAGTGTTTGCAGAATCTCAATTCGTTAGCTATTGGCTTAACATTGTTTATAGAATGTAACGACCGAAGAAATATTAAACAACCTTTAACAAAAGCCCAAATTTACACCGCAGACGTGCAGTGCTGCTTTTAATTATAATAAAATAAAGAGGAATGTTCGTTCAGAAATTTTGTCCGCAATGACTTAATTTTCGTGAATATTTCTGCATTGCTCGCGAGACTCAAAGCCCTTGAAAACTTATTACACAGTAAAGCAACCTCTATTAACCCGAGCTCTAGTAGCACAAAAGGCCAAGAATATATATGTACGGATATTTCTATAACACCAACGTATATAGAATAAGGTTTCATTATTATATTCCAAATATTCAAAGAATAATACGTTGAATATGTGAAAACTTGTTAACGAAGCTATAAATCATTGGTAGATCGCGTACCAGATTGGTAGATCAATACTTTGGTGAAAGACTTTAATCGGGATGGAATTAATTTTAACTACACCTGGAAGTTGGAAGTCGAATATAAACTAAGAAAAAAATGTAATTGGAAAGATAAAATAAGAGGGCAATATATGTTTAATTTATATTTTTAATAGCAATTAGAACTTAGCGGGCCCTATGACGGGTAAAGAGAGACTATATATCGACTAGAAAGTCTGATTTGAAGTCCAAAGCCTTTACCCCTAGACCACGAAAAACCCTAAACTGTGATATGGTTTAGAAAAACTAAAAGCCTGATAGATATTTTGTATAAATACTATAGACTTGTTAGTCCCCTTTTCAAAAGTTATGGAATAAAAAGAAAGTAGTTCTATGAAATTTACCAAAAATGTAAACCCTGGTTTGTCGCATTAGTATGCGGCGTATAGTAACAGTTGATTAAAAAATATTTTAGAAGTATATATTACGCAATCACAACTTGATAGTTCTTATAGTAAGAGCTGTAGTGAAGTATACACTTCTAACAATGTTGCTTCAAAGACAACCAAACGATTGACCTATCCCCATTCGATATATTTTTTTCATAATTTTCCCAATCCTGATTTTTAATTAGATGCATTTTTGCTTAGAAAACAATTGGAATTTCATGGGAAACCACTATTTTCACTCGGATACATGTTTCGATGTATATTTTGATGTGGAAACCTATAACACTGCTGCTTGATATCAAGTAGTCCAATAAAGAATCTGGAACCATCTTTTTTGTCTTCTGGTTGAAAAGACAAAGCATCCATTACTGAGCAATGAAAAGTCTACTTTCTACACCAGCAAGAAATCGGAAATTAAATTTATAATGTTTAATATATTATTAATTAATTAATTATAATATATTATTTACAAAGTTTGATATATACAAAAAGCTTTATTTGGGCTAAAGATGAATAATAAAACTATGAATAAACCGATATATGATTCGATATGTGTGTTCATATAATTTTCTCAAGATTTTCTAATTTTCCTTGAATTTTTCAAGTACAACTCGCCTATAGGCGAAATCGTTTGAAATACGAAGTTACGATATATGGAAGAAAAACTAAAGAATACTATGGAAGAAAAACTAAGAATACTTAGTTATTAATAAACATAATAATATAAACTGACAACAAAACAACAAAAATAAAATTTACAAAATTTTAAAAATTATTTTTTTATAAACTTAGGCAACAAGGAAAGAGTACACTAAAATAAATGTATTAATATAAGAAAGTTACTATAGTAAACAAAATATTATTCGAGATATGCTTGGAAACCGCATGCAGCCCACCGACCACGTGTTCTCCATCCTTGTTTCAATTCTTACAGGCTTGGTGGTACACACAATGTATCACAATTTTGATCAAAGACATGGCACAATAGTAATAGTACATATAATGCACCGTAACATAAATCTATTTCTTATGTTGCACGAGTGCTGAAAAATGCACCTACTTTTATAATAAATAGTCTTAAAATCAATAGTAAAATATTTAGTTAAAACTTCTATTGCGCGTGCAACTTGTGTTAAAAACAACCTGAATATTCTGTAACTCATTCAGATACTTTTCTATTGTTAAATTGAAAGTATATTCAATAATTTCCTACCTTGTACGCCAGTCCTTGCTTCGTGATTCCAGTGGATCCATTTGGGTCTTGGTTCCACCCCAATTTTACAAGCACTATACCGATATACTAAAACTAATAAAACCACACCTAAAAGTGAACCAAATCTAAAGATTTAATTATCATAAACTTCTATATGCAATTGTTGAAAGAATAAAATGCCTCATGCGCCGCCCGACTTAAAAGAGGAAACTACTTGCCGTCATTATAGACCATCCATTTGCATCATGGTTGCTGCGCAATTTCACAATCACCACGCCAACTTATAATATGAAACATTATTATAATGAAACTAATAAAAACATATAAGTACAACAAATTGAGAATTAAACACACATTTGATAGAAGTCTCACTAAATTCTTGTCCATTGTACCTATTTGGTACTTATTAACCAGCACATGGTGTAATACTAGGTGTGGATGACGACGGTGTGATGCAATATATTAAACACCAATATAGTAAAATTGACAAAACCAAACAGGATTTAAAATTTAACACATATTTAATATTCACTTTGTCATATTTTAGTCGATTGTACGTACTCAATTACCGGCACGTGGTGCAATATTTCGGCGCGAGATGCACCAGCTATCGATATGCTTTCTCTAAGAGGTCCACCCGACAAATACTGGCTAAAATAACTTTGCAGTATTATTTTTAAGGGCGAGAACTGGAGGGGATTTGATCGTGCATTTACAATAAATAATTGGTGCAAGATTTGACAACGTCGCATCCTGGATGCAATTTTGCATATCATTATCTAAAGACATCTACATTTTGCCAACAAATTAACTAGCAGTAAATTATTTTCCAGGAAAAACTAATAAATAAATACATAGAAGTATACCGAATTTAAAATTTAATTTTGACTTAGAAAACAGGACAGAAATTTACTGTTAGTCAATTTTTGTTGGTAAAATTTGATTCAGATGTCTACTGCGACTTCTAATCTAAAGCAATTGATGTGATGTCTTTTGATGTTAATAAATGTAAATTTCACATATTCTACAAAATCCCGCATTCATACCCATGATACAAACTTAAATTTGTGTAAATCAAATTGCAGTTTTACCTATTTTTAAACTTGTTACCCAAATACCTCAAATATTCTTTGTATTATAATCAAAAGGGTTAAATACCATTAAAATGAAATTTTTGGGCCCCAATATATGAAGAAATATACACAATAAATTATGAAATACGAATATATTCAGCCAATTACAAAAGCCGCCTCGAGGATCATCCAAACCCACTTCCCTGAAGACTATGTTACTTCACAAGAGCAAGACTTAAACATGTGAATTATCGAAATATCTCAGATGATATTCACAAGATTTTGTATTTTTAAAGCCTTCTTTTAATCCTACAGTTTTACTTGTTATCCATTTCAGGACTGGTGTAAAAATATCACTACATACAAAAAAAATATATTGACTAAAATGGAACACAAATACTGTATTTTATTTCAATGCGGCTAATTTAGCCTATAAACCTTTAAGGTGTTATCTTTCCAATAAACCTTAAAAAACATACATCTAGAACTCTATTCAAAATTCGATAAAAACGCATATGATTCTTCCTTATGATAAAGAAATAATTCAAAAGTTTAAATAATCGCTGAAAAGTTTGAGAAATAGCAAATATATAACGCCCCTTTATAAACTTACTGAACTTTCATTTATGTAAAATTGAGTATTTTCAAAATACATATATCATCTGATCTAAGTGTGCACATATTTTCATATGTTTTGTAAGTTGAACTCGAACACGATATCAGATGAGTCATTAAGCCACTTTAAGAATAATTTTAAGAAAAAGGGACATTAAATCGAGGTGGGTATTACTTATTAGAATTCGAACGATTAGAATATATTATAAAATTTAAGCAAAATAAATTTTAGGTTTCACACAAAGCATCCATCACAACACTTGTAATTTTTTTTTAGTATAATTATCCTGTGCTATACCTTGATTACTCGAGTCCATCCAATATGCAAATACCCTAGCTTGAGAGTATAATCAATAATTGTTAAGTATGTTTCTGAAAGAAATATGAATATAGAAGGCCTGGTAAACAATATGTTGTTGAGTTGTTTGAAATTTGATCAGAGCAGCCTCGTTTACCTAATAAAAGATGAGTTGCATTAAACCATGTCAAGTTCTGAAAATACGAAAAATGATTTTTCCATAAGCAAACAGTGCTGTTATCTGTGAAGGCGGCAGTGAAAATTTTTATCACTTAAGATCATTAACTTTAAATTTACTTCCTATGTGAATGTAATTCTTGAAAACAATTTTTGCCAAACATGTTTGAATACTATAAATTTCTGTTCTTGATTTAAAAACTTGATTTAAGATGGTCATTTATGTATAAATATTATTAAAACTTCAAACAATTATTAGCTGGAATCAAAAAATTTAAGTCACACTTGCATTGAATTTTGAATTTTATCAAATGGAAATATGGTTGGGTTAAATCAAAAGCTTGAATGTACAAGGATAGAAGTAATTTATTATATTTCATCTTGAACAACTGTAGTTTTTTCAGATACATAAAGACCATCCAAGAACTTTCTGATATCCTTGTTTTTAACAGTGGTCGACTGTTGGATTAATGCAGCTGATTTAGATACATCTTCCAAGGAGTTTCCTTCCAAGATCAGCTCGTCCTTTTGTTTGGGGGAGTTCATCACTGTAACACCAGGGGCCATCTTTACCCGTCTGATGTATTTCTCTCCCAAGAAATTACGGATTTCGATAACTGTGTTGTTTTCCGTGGTCACACAATTAATGGGAAAGTGAGCATATACGGCACGCATTTTGTATTGATAACCTTTGGTTACACCTAAAATAAAGGTAATTGATAAAAATAGTATAAACAACTTGAAAATACTAGTTCCTCATAGATTTTTTCCCATTATTTGGTTTAACAAGAGCAGAAAATTCCATTAATCAATCCGTCTCCATTAATCAATCATTAGAAACAAAATGCAAAAAGTATTATGATTGATGATGAACTCCAAATAAACAATTCTAATCACAGAGAGTAATCATTTTAGGTGTAAATAGACTAGATAAAACCTTTGTAATCATCAGCACAATCAAATTGTTACACATTTAAAGCTTTTAATGTTTGGATGCAATTTACATAAAACGTAGTACATAGTTTTCGTAACTTGTTAATTGTAATTATAGAAATTTGACTTCAAACTTCATATAATTTCAAAAATTGAGTGGCACCATGCCTTATTATATGAAATGCATTTTAGGTGTACACGGATTAGATATTACCTTTGTAATCATCAACACAAATTGTCACATTTAAAATTTAATTATTTTTAATTGTTTGGATGCAATTTACATGAAACATAAATAGTTTGAATAACTTGTTAATTGCAAATTATAGAAATTTTACTACAAACTCGATAGAGTCAACAATCGAATGGCATCATGCCATGTTATACAAACAAAATTTCAGAACTTACCTTTCAACATGTTTTCGATGTGAGAGCAAACAGTCCTAACTGCAGCAATAGCTTTTTTTGATCCAAACCATTTCTCAACTTTCAATAATCTAGGATTGACCATACGAATATCAACTGCTAAATGTTTGAAGGAGCGTTTTAATACTCCTCTGGGCCCCTTGACAGTGACCTGTCTCGATGACACAGTGACCGTAAGGCCTTCTGGAATCTTCACAGATTGATTTGTTACAATTTGCTTCATTGTCCCTTCTGGAAAATATTAACACCATTATTAATAAAGTTAGTACTGTAATAAGAAGAGCAATGGCTAATGGAAAACGCGTATGCTAATATGAGGTTATGTTGCACTTCACCGAAGTAAATTATATTTTAGTAACTAGATTTTGCGAATAACTATTTAACAACTGTTTTCACAAGTGGAATTACAACATATTTAACGTAAACAATATTTATAACAACCAAACCTAAATTATTAGAATGTTAAGTATCAAGCCTAATTGTTGGAACGAAAATTAAACAAGTATGACGCCGTCGGTCAAAACAAAAACTATTCACTTAAAGCATAATCTATAAATACAATAAAAAAGTATAATAAATAACCTTAATTTAACTAAACAACTAGATGAACACGGATAAATATTTCATTAAGAAAATATATTGTACTCACATATTCAGGTGACAAACCGGAAAAGAACTTTACAAACTAAAAACAGAGTTAACATCGACTTGTGCGTTCTTCACTTCAAGTAACAAAAACACTGTGGTGTGAAGTTAGGTTAAGATAAATATTTGACATAAAAATTTAATATTTCTAACAATAAGTTTTTAATTATTAAATTATCAAACTTATTTATTCTCATAACGTTTTATATTAGTGTTTAATTGTATAAATAATACAATTTATCTAGTTTATTTAAAATTCGCGCTATAAATGAATCGCATCTGTCAAATGTCAGCTGTCAGTTGAGACTGTCATTATCTATAACTATCAATGGGGCTATAATAAAAGAATGATTTTGAAACTTATTAAAGTAACATCAAACCGATTTTTTTTAACAATTTTATGACAAACACAATATTTTAATATTTTTCCTAGATATAATATTAATAATGGAAGTCAACTCCTGTAACAATTCGGATGGAAACACTATAAATCAAGATGAATTGATACTACAACAGCAACGTCAAATTGAAAAAGAGGTCTTAATATTTATTTAACTTTACCTAACTATGCCTTTTCTATTTTCATAAATATATTGTTGAATTAGTCATTTAATGTTATAAATAATTTTGCCACATGTTTTATGAAAATATAGTAAAATGCTTTCGGACATATAGATTTCAGCAATTTTTAAATTAAAACAAATAAAATAAATTAAAGTAATAACTCTGGCATATAAATATTAGTCAAAATTTTCCATATATTTCAAATCGAGCACTTAATTCTAATTATTATATATTATACACTACAGAAAAAACTATGAACGCATAAGAATTAATGAAATTAAACTTAAAAGCATTTTAAATTGTATTATCGTAATATTTTAATTCTATTTATAATTGCTTTATTTTAGATATCAGAGTCGATTGCCTTAGTAGGCGAGTTGGAACCTATTACATCACTACAAAATGAGTACACTTCTGATGAAGTATACTGCTTAAAAATTAAAGACTTATCTGCAAAGTATAAATCCGTTCGAAGAACAAGGCCTGATGGAAATTGCTTTTTTCGTGCATTTTCTTATGCTTATCTAGAAAGACTGATTACTGATAAAGAAAAATTTGCAAACTTTGTTGTTTTAGCTAAACAGTCCAAAGAAAAGCTAGTAGAACTTGGTTTCCCACAATTCACATTAGAGGACTTTCATGATACCGTAAGACTATGATGTTTGTACAATCCTTGTTATTTACTATGTATAATAAGTTTTCTTATAATTTAGTTTATGGAGGTACTTAGAAAACTTCAAACTGAAGAAATATCAGAATCACATTCAGAATTGCATAAGCTGTTCAATGAACAAGGTTACTCAGATTATGTGGTAGTTTACCTAAGACTCTTAACATCCGGACAGTTACAAGAAGGAGCTGAGTTCTACCAGAACTTTATTGATGGGGATCGAACAATTGCAGAATTCTGTCATCAAGTAATTTGTTTTTACTATAAATCTGACTGCTTCTAATCATTTCATAAATGATATCCATATTTTTAATCCCAAATAATTGCTATATTGTACATAAAATTATAATTGTTTCTTTTTTTAGGAAGTTGAGCCTATGTACAAAGAATCTGACCATATCCACATTATAGCAATTTGTACAGCACTGAAAAGTGGAGTGCGAGTTGAATATATGGATCGTGGTGATGGGGGCCAAGTTATAGCTCACGACTTTCCTGATGGCATCAAACCATCTGTCCATCTTTTGTATAGACCTGGGCATTATGATATATTGTACCCAATATAAACTATCCAATACTTAGATAATGTGTGATAAGTTTATTTATTTGTAATTAGTCTATTACTAAACATATTAAAATTTGCAAGAAAACAGGTCAATTTAGAAATGCATGTAAGATTATGACAATATAATTTTAAAATGCATGCAAGGCTTTCTGTAAAATGATACCACAGTTTTTAGATTTAATTAGTTTTATTTTATGTATGCAACAATTGATAGAATTTGTAATTTTTGAAACTGTATGAAAATACCCATAAATATATTTGTATTTATTTGTATCTGATATTTAAAGACTACAAACTGCAAGAGCTTCTTGCTTTTCCTCTAGTAACTCCTTGGCAGTAGTATTAAGCATTGATTTTGAAAATTCATCAATAGGTAAACCTTGTACAATTTTCCATTGTTTGTTTTCAATAGTAACAGGGAAGGAGAAAATAATGTCTCTTGGTACATTGTAGCTACCATCAGATAAAACTCCCATTGAAACAAATTCTCCTGGTAGTGTACCATGCCACAAATCGTGCATGTGATCTCCTGCTGCCTTTGCAGCAGACATGGCAGAGGACATTTTTCGTGCTGATATTACAGCAGCTCCTCTCTTTTGAACAGTTTGTACAAATTGTGTTTGCAAATAAACATTATCTTTAACAGCTTCTGGAATGGGAACCTTGCTACCATTCAAGCATACAACAGCGTTTCTTGCATCAGGATATTGGGTGGAAGAATGGTTTCCCCAAATTACAACATTCTTTACATTAGCGACTCCTGTGCCAACTTTAGCAGCAAGTTGTGCCTTGGCTCTGTTTTGGTCCAAACGAGTCATTGCAGTAAAGTTTGAAGGGGGGATAGACGGAGCATATTTTGAACAAATCAAAGCATTAGTATTAGCTGGATTTCCTACAACCAAAACCTTAACATCTTTCTTAGCATATTTGTCTAAGGCTTCTCCTTGGACTTTGAAAATCTTAACATTAGCAGACAGTAAGTCTTTTCTTTCCATTCCTTCTTTGCGGGGCATAGCTCCTACTAAGAAAGCTGCTGATACGTCTTTGAAAGCAACAGCAGGGTCTGCTGTGGGAACAACAGAGTGAAGTAGAGGTAAGGCACAGTCAGAAAGTTCCATCACTACGCCATCTAGGACTCCCATCATTGGTGGTATATCCAATAAATGTAAAATGAGTGATTGGTCCTTTCCAAATACATCACCCTTTGCGATTTGGTAGAGGAGGGAGTAAGCGATTTGGCCGGCTGCACCGGTGACAACTACACGGATTGGATCAGCCTTTAGGGGATAGAATTATAATATAATTAGGGTAAGAGACAAGTCCTAACTACTAAACAAGTGATACACCATTCCTAATAAATTAAGGATATAAAATCCATAAAACCGTAACATGCACATATATGTTTGTCGAAATATTTTTCTAGTCAATGAAGGTTAGGTATTATAATAATAGTATTATATATGCTATATTTAAACATATACAAACACATAAAATCAAGAAATTTTAGTATATATCAGTAATTGGGATGTTAAGTACTGATAATCAACTAATTATGCAAATGAAAACATCTGTTGAATTAACACATGTTTAAAAGTTACTAAAAAATAGCAACAACTAAATTGATTTAAATTTAATTTCTAATACTATAAAAGCACTTATTATTTTTGCATTAAAATCTAACAAAACCATCACTTAGCAACAGCAATTGAATATCAGTATGATATTTATTACTTAACACAAAAACATTATTTATTATAGAAAAAGCGATAAGAAAAAAATTAACCAAAAAGATTAGATTTTTATACTAGCACAGAGGTCAAATGGAAGTCACAAAAATGCAGTCCCCTAAAGTGCAAAACCATAACCTAAATTAGCATTATTACACCGACATTAACAAATTATAATTAAAATAATAATAAAATAAATATAAATTTACCATTTTGTTATTTATTAATAAGTAGTGGATCAACTAGAAGCCGTAACAACAAACACAAAATGATTTGCTGATGTTGACAACTTCTTGATTGAGATTTCACTTCGTCCCCACTCCTGGTCCGATCTTGCATTTCTTATCGTGTTTACATACACAATCGAATGCTCGAATGAACAAATGTTATCGTTATCATTAAGCAATTAATTTAGAGAATTAATATTGCAAAATAATAATTACTACTCGTGTAATAATCAATGTTTTATACGCCAATTATTTTACAACGTTTTGATGCACAATTAATTTACAACAATTGATATTGTTATCGATAAATTGATTTAGATTCACTCATTTACATAAAAACCACTATTAAAATTATTTATAATTATTAATTATTTATAATTATTTATAACGTTGACATTTATTTCATTTACACTTGATAACCGCCATCGTTCAGTTAAAGTTAAACCAATGAAACAGTAACAACAACGTAATGAATTAATTGAACAAAAACAATGGATGCCAACCATGAGAAAAAGTTCAAAATTATTGTCACAAAATTATAGTAATATTTTGGTTTTAAATTTAAAAAAAGTTGTATATGACGATTTTAAGTGAATCTCTTATTAGAATTGAAATTCAACAACATAGTACATGAATAAAACATATAACAACAAAACTACATATAAATTGAACAAAAATAATGGATACCAACCATGAGAAAAATTCAACACAAAAGTCACAAAATTATAGCATTTTTTGGTTTTAAATTAAAAAAAAATTGTATATGACTATTTTAAGTAAATCTTTTATCAAAATTGAAATTCAACATTATAGTTTATAAATAATATATAACAACAAAATTATATATAAATTGAACAAAAACAATGGACACCAACCAGAAGAAAGTTCAAAATTATTGTCACAAAATTATAGCATTTTTTGGTTTTAAATTTTAAAAAAAGTTTTGTATATGATGATTTTAAGTGAAATTCTTATTAAAATTGAAATTAAACATTATAGTTTATAAATAATATATAACAACAAAATTAAATTGATCAAAAATAATGGATACCAACTATGAGAAAAATTGAGAATAATAGTCACAAAATTATAGCATTTTTTGGTTTTAAATTAAGAAAAAAGTTGTATATGACGATTTTAAGCGAATCTCCTATTAAAATTGAAATTAAACATTATAGTTTATAAATAATATATAACACACTGAATACCAACTTTAAATAAGTTCAAAATATACAAATTATAAAGACACTTAATTATTGTCACAAAATTACTCTTTTACATAAAAACCATTACCAAAATGATTGATAATAATTTATAGATTACTTAATATAATTAATTCATTATTTTATACCTTTTAACTCTTGATATTTGCTAAAGTTCAGTTAAAAAAATTAAATAGAATGAAGATTACTTAATATAATTAATTCATTATTTTATACCTTTTAACACTTGATATTTGCTAAAGTTCAGTTAAAAAATTTAAATAGAATGAAGACAAAACAATAACTTTGAACAAAAATAATGAATACCAACCACACCAGAAGAGGTTCAAAAAATAAAAGTGATAAAATTTATTTATTATACAGTAATCATCAAATTATTGTCACAAAATTAAAGTATTTTTCTTTTATCTATGCTATTTTTCTGGTTTTAAATTAAAAAAAAATCCGGCGAGGTAAATAGATGAATCTCTAATAAAAATTGAAATAGATGTGTTTGATCAAAATTAAGTTAAATATGAAGAAATAATTAAGTTTTAAAAACGTTTTATGCAAAACGAACTACGTTTATTATTACTAGAAGAACTAAAGCAAATAAAACCAGATTTGGCAACTTGTCTAAGGTAAACAGACTTTTTTTTATATACCTTAAGATAATTTATATCAAAAGATGTATTTAAAATTTATAACGATATCAAAATTCCAATTGACAAGGTTTTTTTTTTTTTTTTTTTTTAATTTTATTGGCCTCCGCTTTACAGCATTTTTAGCCACATACATTATTCATTTTTATTCTTCATCATATTCTATACAATTCTTACATACATATTTCTTATACAATCATCATATATATACTATCTCTTCTTAAATCCTAATCTTCCATTCAATTTTCATCCTTCTTCTTGTTTCTCAATATGTTCTCATCTTCTAAACTTCTTTTTTTTTTTCCTATTTACTTCTATTTTTTCTTGTACTCTACAAATTAACAATTATTTGAAAGCGCCAGGAGTCGAACCATCGATCTCCGGCATGTGAGTCGGACATGCTACCTCTGAGCTACGTCCGCCACAATTGATAAGGTTAGGCTAAGATTTCAAATTGCGTTGAGTGGGCATTGCTGCAACACATGTACGCCAACATAATTACATACCGAAATCTAATTATATATATATATATATATATATATATATATATATATATATATGTGTGTGTCTGTGTGTGTGTGTTTAAATATTTTAGTAATTTTGATGTTGAAATATGTGAGACTAAATCTTCAAAACAACACATCAATTAAAAAATTGTAGAAAATTATATCATCTTTATTATTTCCATACGTTTCGACATATAATCTTATGCCATCTTCAGTGGAATGTAAATTGGAAAACCTCTAGTTAACTGTTATTAATATTAATAATTCACAATAGTACTGCAACACTATTTTTTGTCGATTGAAAAAGAAAAAAATAGAAAAGGTTGTACAGGAATATTCAAATTGTGTTAATAACTGTTATTAATAATAATAATTTACGAACAATAAAACTAGTTTTTGTCAATTCAAAAAAAAAGTGAAAATAGAATAAAAATTAAATCTAAAATAATATTTTTTGAAAGGTCATAAAAGAATATTAAAGTTTTGGTTATATTGTAGTTTTATTATTTGTTTGTTAATTTGTTAAAAAGTTATTTACTTTTTATTAAATAGTAAATTTTAGAAATCAATAAGTGTCTTTTGTTGATAATATTTCTTGGTCGTTTCCTTGAATTCTTGCTTTTGGAATAAAGTACAAATTTTCCATTTGCATACCTGCTAATTTTACGAAAATGGAACTGGTTTGACTTAACATGTTGTTTTGTAAATCTAAGTAACTTTTGCTGACTATTTTGCAATATTTCACTTTTATAATTATTTTCAGAATGTAAATGAACTAAAGTGTCTCTCGTTAAAGAATATTGTTGGTTTCTCATATTTTCTCCAGTACGGGTGACTAAGATCATCATAGAAACTTCCTTATTATTTATATCCTTCTCTTGTTTAGAAAGTTCTTCAAATGCTTTTACATTTTCATTGTCTTGTTGATGCAATTTTGTTATGTTTGTAGAATGCATGTAATCATCAACACCTGACAAAATTGTCCAATTGAGTTTATTTTGTCCACTATAAAAATTCATTATGTCTTCTTTTATTGGCGGTCGTAAATCTACTTCTGGGTCTAAGGGAAATTTATCGTCCAAGGGAAGGGTAGCAATTTCTCCTACTAAATAATGAATTGTTTCTACTCCAGGTAGAACAAAATCAATTGAACTTGAATCAGGAAATTTAGGCGGTGAGGTGAAGTGTGTTGATACATGCTTGTCTGGTAGAATTTCAACACCATTTAGAAGGGCGGCTTGAAAAAATATCTATAATTATAAAATATAGAGTATTAATATTTCTAGAATGTATGAAAATTGAAATCGGTCTAGAACTTTTTGGAAAAATGTTCGCTGAGTACGAAAAATCAATTTTTGGTTCACATATACACGTATACGATATATCACTTTTGATGTCAAACGGTTCAGAATGACTTGAAATGTCGATAATTGGACCATTATCAAATAAGATTTTCTAGTTAATCATGTTAAAAATTGAAATTTTTTAACATTTTACAGAAGTTTCAATCTAACGTTACTCTCTTACTTTATATTCAATTTTCAATACAGTGAATTTTAATAAAAGCCTCAGCAAAGCGTGCCCGGGTATATATATATATATATATATTTATATATATATATATATATTATATATATATATATTAAATATACATAACTTTGCAAAATTAAATCAATTATTCATGTATGCAAATGAAAACGAAAGGTAATCTATTTTTCAAAAGATCATTTAACAAAATAAAACATATGCCAAGTTGGCAATGAGGTCGTTGCAGTATTAATAAATTTATAATGATACAATTAATTCACAATAACATCAACGAAAGTTTATTTATTTTCGAAGTGTTTGTTTTTTATGACATTCATTACTCTCACCTACAGCTGATTTCGTCCAAGGAAAGTTAAAATTAATTCCTGCACTGAATTTATGTCACAATGCTTTTTACGAGTTTTAAAGCTGCAAATTTATGAACAATATTTGGTAAATGGATCTAATTTTGGCACTTGATATAATGTAACAAAAGCCAAAAATATTCTCAATGTACAGTGTTTACGTAAACTATGCCTTATGGCACTTTCAGAATTTATACAAGGATTTTTATGAGAGTTTATGAATGTAACATAAAAATTACAGTTTTAAAAATTATGTACTCACAATGTTTATAATTAATGGCATTATGTTTCTACAAAATGCACCTAAATACTAACTAAGTGAAAGGTTGATGTTATTCTAAATTTTATATTTTTCTCTTAAAACTAGTCTGATGACATTGACTGCATTCTAATGTGTAATAGATATTTTGAGAACTAGGTTCTTGAATATATTTTAAATTGACAAAAATCAGATAAAAACTTAAGAAACATATTATAAATTATATTGTAGCCTTAGACAAATTAGTGGTATCTCCTGATTACTATAGATACACTGTGAATACCGGATAAATTAATAAAAATTGTGAGATTATAATTGAATAAAAATTGAAGTTAAAACTAATTATCTCAATATCTCTTCAAGAATAATAAAGCCATAAATAAGCACTAAACCGTGAAAACGTGCCACTAATACTACATCTTGCGATCGTAGCCTAATTAAATGGTGCATGAAACTCAAATAAGTACTTTTTACCATGAAATTCTTTACTATATCAACCTGTTGCCCTTTTCGTGACAACTCCCAATTTAGAAATTTCTCCAACTAATATAATCTGCAAAAAAATCTTGGCTTTTTCTTATTTATAATTGTTTGTTCACATGCACGAGCGTACTGAGATTAGAGATAAAAGGTCTTCGGAAATGAATTCTATCATTTATATGACCTCCGTTGATTTGATTGGAATAACGCTAAAGATCTTGCGAAATAATAGTTGATTTACGAAACTGTAATAATTGAGTGTTATTTTTTTAAAATAAATTTCAGTGTTGCCAATAATTTTCAAAATATTGAAATGCAGTGTTAATTTTTATTATTAAAATATCTTTCATTTATTGGATGAGTATACTGGTTACTCTTGTACAGTGCAGTTTTACCAAATAAGAAATAGGGTAGGCTTGGGCACCAAGGTCCAATTTCTAACTTTCCCACCATCATTTGGTGATTATAATGTGGAAATCAATTATGTCACGATAAAAACATATCAAACAAACAACTATCGATTCATGTTATTATATTTAAATATAAATATAATAACCCAACAAAATTACCTAATAAAAATACCATATTAGGTTGACCGTGTATAGAAAATTCTAGAGTTATATAGTTATGTGATTTTTCAGTAAAAATGATGTAAATAATAATACCTCACTTTAGCTTATAGAAATATTGTAATTTTTCTGATTGCTAAATAAATCTACTACAATAATCTACTATGTTCAGTAAAATACCCAGCTAGTTTATAATTAAAGATTTTTTTGTTATTTTTCTAAAATTGGCAATCTGGTCCTTTTGCAGGAGCAAATAGGTCCACTATTTTGAACCGCAATATAAACAAAAATCTATCAGCTCTCACATTAGTATAACTTTTAATTTATCCTAATTCGACCCATTATTTCTTTTCATCGAAAAAATATTTTCCAATATTTCAATTCTATGATCTAAAAAGAAGCTGCAAGCAATTATTGTATAACCTTGCAATCATTTTAGCATAAATTCAATTGTTTTATTCTCTCCCACTTTCTTGGAAAAAGATTCATTACCTAAAACATCCATTATATCTAAAATTATTCACTTTGTTGCATGCAATTTACAACACGTAATCTAAAATTGTTGCTCATATTTTAACAAGCAAAATAAAGTATTTCTAATATATATCATACTTTTTACGTTCAAAAAATCAGTAAATTTGTTTAGACACAATGAGGAGATCTAAGCATTTTTTAAAATTATTCAGTGCTCAACACATCTTCTATTTCTAAAGTTGAGCCAAAAATAATTAAAATCTAAAAAATGCTATTGATATTTTAACAATAATATTCAATGTTTGTTTGTTTTATGATCAGAAAATCAGTAAATTCGTTAAGATAAAAAGGAAGAAATGCTAGCATTATTTAAAAATTGTTCAAAACATCATCTATATTTATATATAAAGTTAAGCACTCCATTGTGTGTAAATTAAATAATGTAATTTAAAAATTACTTTTGTTATTTGTAAATGAAATATTATTTAATACTTTTTTACGTTGAGAAAATCTGCAAAGTTTGTTTGAAGGCATTTGTTGTAGTTTAAATGTGATTATTTTTATAATATAAACACAACTGTTATAGTATCTCTCACTTTAAAATACCTAAAACATTCATTAATTGTCAAATATAGTATAAAATCTAAAAAAATAACAAAAATAAAATAAATTAATTCTTTCTCTAATATTTTTGACGATCAAAAAATTAGTAAAGTTATTTAAATAAAACAAGAAAATCTCAGCATTATTTAAAAATAGTTGAATACGCAAATCATCCATCACATTCAAAGTTAAGCAGTAGTAGTAGTAGTATGTAGATTGAAAAATGGAATCTATATAAAGAAAAATAGTTTGCTATTACTTTTTACGTTCAGAAAATTAGTAAAGTCTTTTAGACAAAAAGGGAAGTTATAGGCGTTTGTTATACAACATAAGGTGTTTTAAGAATCTCCTATGCGTCTTATAAAATTAATACGAGTTAGGTAACGATTATTCTATGAAGTACCTATAATATAATGTAATAAAAGTCGTCCGTCCTTCGGAAGTTCAAGCACACATCCATGCCCTCATGCCCATGCATCGAACGATGTATCAATTACCGGGGTAACGCCCTCGGCGGGGCGCGCATCGGGCATCGGGTGCACGCCACCGCGGCACTTGTTTCTATTTTAGGCCAAGAAAACTGGTCGACAACAGTCGCCCTCGCCATCACTAGTTATAATAATAAATTTCCAGCATCATGGAAAATATTAACTCTCTATAATTGAATAGATGATATTTTTAAAGAAATTGATTGATATCTTTTACTTCCCGGTATGTCATGGTATAGATAGAAATAGCGGTCTGATAAAAGCGTTTATAGATGATTCATTTGTATTATTTTTTTCCGGCAACCGATTATATTTTAATTGTTATGTTACTCGTGCATCTGGAAAGTTTTAAGTATTATTTGATTTTTATAAATTAATATTTGTGATAATGTATATTAAAAGTTTCTCAAATAACGTTTCTATATTTCAAATAGTAATAATTTCCAATACTTACCTGTAATATTTTCAAGTGTGAAATTTGAAAATGTGCAAAAATTTAAAAATGCATCATTAATATCTTAAAAATAAAACATCTGCTAAATGAAGCGAAAAAAATAAGTTTTCTGATTTGAATAATTACTATTTTCAAGAAAAGTTTTACATGTAACTGATTGATAGATTATTATTATTACTCGATTGATTGAACCAAATTCAATATCCTATCATTAAAAAACATTAAAAACTTAAACATTCAGACAAACTAACAAATTTTCAGAACTATATGATTTTTATCTGAAAAAAATGTGTAAAAATTTACTAGTTACGAACTATTTGATTTGTATATATTAGAAGCGAATAGCATGCTAATGAAAAATTTTGCTTAAAAAAATTAATACTTTATTAAAATATTATAATTTTTTTAAATTTCGCGATTCATTAGTATAGCAAATTTCATCACATTAACTACAAATTACATATTTTTTAGTAACGTAAATTAAAGTATAGCCTATGTTCTTATTTATTAGAAATAAATGTTTAGTAATGCATATATTAATCGAAAATACATTTTGACCTGTTTTATATATTATAATATCAACCAATTTTTATTATTGTTTGAAGTAAACCTGTTCTTGATCAACCTTGGCAATTGAATGATATATTTATATGGAATCGCGCTTCCTCATTTTCAACATTCTATAGATTTTGTATAAATATAAAAATCTTGCTCAAGATAACAAATAATACACTTCGATTCTGTAGTTAAAGAAAATATAAAAAAGTATCAGTGTTGCTAACAATTGTCGCTTAATAGGTAGTTAAATTATGAAATAAGTCCTTGAAAAATATATGTATCTACAATTATCATTGCAATAATGCATTAATGCATTTTATATAACGAACTGTTTGCAAAAGATATTTAGGGTAGAACGGGACACAATTTGACTTTGAACAATTATATTGTGAAAACCAAACAATTACATCACAACAAATAACACATATCAAACAAACGACTATCTGACTACGTTCAGTAAAACTCCCAGCTACTCATTATTGTAGGAATGTGTTTTTTGATGTTTTTCAATATTTTGTCACCTGGTCCTTTTTACCCATAGGCAGATTTAAATAGGACAGCTAGGTAGCGAACATATCCAATATTTTATTTTTAATTTGAAAATAATTTTACAAAATAATAGCTACTATATTCAACCAATGCAAAATATAAATTTTATGGGTTCATTTCTTACAAAATTAACCCTGTATATAACCGTCTTCGTTATATCAGAAATATTCATCAGCAGAGTTAAGTTTAATTCATCTCTTGAAGAATTGCTTTTTTAAACTTAATTTACTTTACACTTTTTAATTGTTTACACCTTGCCAGAATAAAAGATGAGTTGGTCTTTTGTACCCCATTCACATGTAAGCTTTTATAACAGTTATATAAAAAAAATTGTTGAATCTAACTTAAAAATAACAATACATCTTATAAAACAAATCAATAACAAATACTTAAAAATTATTATAAGGTCTCGTAAACTAAATAATAGTGCTCATTAGCAATAAAAGAAAATGCGTTTGTTATAGATTTTTAAACAAGGCAAGAGCAAATTAGCTCCAATTTAGATTAAGTGTGTCATGATTTTATATTTATAGATATTATATTATAATTCAAAAACTAAAAAAGTGTACAAAAAATCGATTTCTAATAAAATCATCGTTGAATCAAAAAGTTAAAGTGTAAGTATTGAGTTTTAATTAAATACACTTAATTATCAAACTAAAATAACTGAAAATATTAATACAAGCGTTTCAAATTACAATCGTGAATTAGAAGAAAGAAAATTTATGGAAAAGCTTTCCAAAGGCCGTTTATCTTCTCATAGCAAAGTCGTAAGAATCGAGGTGATGGGTGGTTATACATTTTTTGCCTTGTACTTTCAAATCTTGCTGTTAAAAATTCCTAACGTCACTTGTTTTTGAGAAATCGAAGATAGGTCTTTTTACCCACTCTGCCCTATATACATATAACTATTATTATTCTTTAAGATACAACCCTACAATTATGGTAATAAGATTTGCTAAAGCGTTATATATTACCCAATATTTCATCACACTTTCATCAATCATGCCACATAATGTGATGTATGTATATATATATCGATCGTCCCAAGAAAAAGCCCATCGCGCTTCGAGTAAGGTAGCTTTTTCAACCCCCGCCCTCGATGGGGATGAGACCGGTGTTGGCCATATAATAATTCGTAAGCTATTTATAGAAGCGGCAACGCTAAAATCGGCATCGGCAACGCAACGGCTAAGCATCAGTATTACGGCGGTGTCGCAGCCGAGCACAGATTATCATCCCCCGAAAAGCTTCACAAGAAATAAGGCATAAGGATTCGCGACATTTGCATTATTGAATATTCTAAAAATAACAACGCGAAGCTGTCATGGTACTCTCGGACGACGGGTAACTTTGAAATAAACATGCGGATTTAACTTGTCATGGATTTAAAGAATAGAAACTAATATATAAAAGGTAACATCTGATGATAATTTATAATTTTCTGAAAAAAATGGAAACAGATAGGGTAGATCAAAGCTTAAAAGTCCGCGGGTAAAAGCCACCACCAATATCTCAAAAACAAGTAAAGTTAGGAATTTATTAACAACAATATTTGAAAGTGGAAGACAAAAGATTTCTAACTAGCCATTATCTCGATTTTTGCAAATAATGTTGAAATTATACTGTAAAATTCCATTAAAATTGAAAATAAGACTTTGGATCTTTTGACCCTCGGACTATTGGGATTAGAAAGGAAATTTTTGAGAAACAGCAAACACAACACATTTCTGCAATGATGAATTAGTTGAGAGGTTTACCTACTGAACATAGTCAGAAAGTTGTTTGTTTAATATGTGTAATTTGTAGTGATGTAGTCAATTTGGTTTTCACAATATAATTGCTCAACAATATATTGAAAGTAGAGTAATCATCATCTTGATTATTACCAAGAAGTTGAATAATGTTGTTATTATTTTGTAAATTCCTATTAAAATTGTAAATATGACCTTGGATCTCTTGACTCCCTAGCTATCCCATTTTACCCCGCCTTTGGGGTGGAAGGGACCAGGTGACAAATTTTTGAAAAAAAAGCAAACAAAACACATTTATACAATAATGAATTAGCTGGGAGTTTTACTGAAGATAGTCAGATAGTTGTTGTTTGATATGTGTAATTTGTTGTGATGTAGTTACCTTGGTTTTCAAAATATAATTGCCCGAAGTCAAATTTAACCTATGTGTCTCGTCGTACTCTAAATGAATAATAACAATTAATATTAAATTATTTTTAGGTCACTTATTAATCCTAACCCGGATTGTCCTATAAAAAACGTCAGATGAAGTATTGGGTTAAAATCTAAGTAAGTGCGATTTTTAGCATTTTAGCTAAGTTGTATCTTTTTTCACTGGATAATAAGGAGTTTAGATGCCCATAAGTAAAGAAGAATTTTTTTTATTCTTTGCGTAGTTTTTTTTGTTTGACGTTCATAGGAAAGTAGATAATCAATTCGAAATTTTTTATCATATTTTATTTTTTCTCAAATATTGTTCTCGTCATTTTTCACTCAAAGAAAAAAAATGCTCTGGTCGTCCAGTTAAAGTTGATTAAAAAGGAATTTTCTACTTTACCAAGCAAATGATCAATTCTGAGGTCTCAATTAAACAACTAACAAAATTAAACAAGGCAGTCGAAAAAAGCGGCCTAAATTAATAAATTTAAACTGTGTGATTACATGATTGACATCAAATATCTTTGGCAACTCGGAAAAAAATAATGGAAATTGGAGATTGATTCCCTATTGGTTGGGATGTTTTGCCATATCCACTATACTGTCCTGACCTCACACCTTCTGATTACTTTTTGTATCGATCTTTACAAAACTCCTTGAATGTTAATAAATCAATGCTCATGATGGAGCCAAATTGTACCTGATTTAGTTTTTTGCTAATCTATCCAGAAGTTTTATAAAAGTGGTATAATGATGTTGCTATGAAGACAGAATGAAGTTATTTAGTTTCATCAAAAAATGTCTTTGATTTTTTTATAAAAACCGCACTGACTTAGTTGCCAACGTGATAAATCATAAAAAAAATTTAACAAGGTGAATAGTAGTAGTAGTTATTGATAGTAGTTAATTAAAGTAGTCCCAAATATTAAAACTTACAATACTATTCAATATCAGTTGAAGCATTTTCATTACTTTTAAAAATATCGAAGTATATTTCAGTACATCTTATCAATAACCGTAATACAGCAAAATTCGGTCACTCGACAAGGTTCTTTACAGCTGTTCTAATTAAAAGGTGATTATAAAATTGTAGTTAATAATTTAAAATATCATATAATTGGTGATAATACTGTTTACGCCTATACTCATATGTCTTTCGATATTACAAAATGTATATTACCATTACTGATATTTAATTATATAATTAGAGATAATACTATTTATGACCACTCGTCGTTCGATATTACAAAATGTATATTACTATTACAGATATTTTTTTATCTTAAAAAAGCAGCAATATTTTCACAAATATATCTTACAGCAGTATAGCATGAACAATAATGTAAAATTTCTAGAATAAATTACAAGAATTATTTCAGTCAATACCCAAAATATTCTGAGAGCATCTAATATTGTAGTCCTTACATGTTACCAAACCGAAATAAACGTTTGCTTTACACACGCACTTGAATATTTTGCAATTTACATTCGAGTGACATATGTTGTCATAAAATTCAATGGCGCAAATGCAGTCAAAACAAATTTCATCTCGGGCTTCATTTGCAAGAAGTAAAGAAGCCTTGATGTTTTCGACGGCAAATCATTAATTTGAAACAAAACCATAATAATTCATCAGATATATGATATTTGAAAATGTTCAGATGATGAGTCGATCTATCAACGCGAATAATGTGTTGAAAACTGAAAAAACGTATGGGTTTACATGGGAAAAATATAATGTATATATAAAATATAATATAATATATATACATATATATATATATATATATATATACAATTAAAAAAAAATCTTAAGATATTTCTATGATATTTTGGATAGAAATATAATTATATAAATAAAAAAGTTTTCTCTAGTTTAATAGTTGTTCTAACCCAGAACATATTACAATATATAATACCACTATTTTAACAAACATAGAAAAATTTAATTTTAATTATAATTTGTTATATTAGTAACGAAAATTTGAAAAACTTAGAGAACAATAATAGTACAAAATATTTACAGTTTAATAATAATTTACGGCCTAATTTTTTATGTCTCATTTTTGTTTAATTAAAATATCTATTTGATTGCAGAAAATTTATCACGCATCTATACTTGTTCTATATATAGATATACATTTTTTCTTAATTTCTAAATTTTGCCGCCCCAGAAAATTGCCGCCCACGGCACTAGCCTCGACTACCCCTATTGTAAATCCAGCACTGTATACAATATATAATATATGAACAGCATATATTTACGTCAAAAAAATTATCTTTATAAGTCTATATTAATTGACACAAGTAACTTATAAACTGAATTTCATTATTTGGATTAAAAGTGTGATTATGGGTCATCAATTTTTCGATAAAATAGACTGTAACAAAGTTTTGTCATGCAACGCTATGTAACGGTCTTTTCTTCATATAAATTGGTAGTAAAAACTGTCAAAATGCTACAGACACTGTATATATATATATATATATATATATATATATATATATATATATTACATATAAATGTACGATCTAAAATATGTAATAATGAAGCATAATACCCAAGGGTAGACTTATGTATCAATCCATCATCATGTTGTAACCATTATATATATATTGAAATGTATAATTTTAAATTTAATTGTTAAAATGCTAAGTATTTGCTGTGCGATCAGACGATTTACAAATAAAACCTAACACCACTATCAGAAAGAAGCAGTTATGACAATTCGTTTATTGATATTTGTGCCTTTGCTAGCTTAGGTTTTATATCTGAAACACCTGACTGCACAAAAAATATATAGCATTTTGACAGTTTTTACTACTAATTTATATATACTGTTGCCATAACAACGCTATGTTACTGTCAATTTTCCTGAAAATTGGCCCTTTGATTCTATTATTCGGATTACTTGTGTCAAGGTGCGTCCGCACCTAACCGTGAACAAACGAACATGACAAACTTTCTTTTTTTTTCTCTTTATTGAATTACAATCTCTCTTTACAAAAAGGAAGACATTCAGTAATTTTGATGATATATGAAATATTAAACATTAGATCTAAAAGGTTACCCAATAGTAAGCCTTTTCAATTTTGATATATTTAATTTAAATATTGTGACTATATAGAGTAAACTCAAAAATAAAATGATCTATGAGGTAAATGAGTATAAATTGTGAATTATAACAACAAATAAAAAAGACAAATATGACAAACAACGCACATACTGTTCGTCATATTCGTTCGTGCTCGTTCCTTAGGTGAGGACGCACCTTTATATATTATTATAAAAACAAATATTTATTGTATCAAATAACACTTATCATCCAATCCCAGCCTACTAATCGTAATCGGATCGGACACGGCGGCAACATCTCGACAACGCGACTAAACGCAACGATCAGCGCGACTTCAAAGATTGACGTCACGGCTCTGGGCAATAGGAGCTGTGATGTAAAATCGAACCATAACGTCATTTTGAAGCCGGCCGACCGTTGGACGGCGTCCAACAGGTCCACAAATAAATCCACACACCGAACGCATAGATAAGGTGGTTGTTGCAGAGTAATAAATACATACATAATGAGTTAAGTGTTCAGTTTTAAATATTGTTAATTAGTAGGCTAATTAATAATATTAGCGCAATGTAACGACGCATGGTGCATTATTCCCAAAAAACGGACTATTTATTCTATGACCAATCCTTATTATTATTTTTTAAATAATTTTATTACTGAAATCTTCTATAATATAAAAATGAATTGCAAAATATGTTGTTAAGCGCATAACTCAACAACGCCTGGACCAATTTGGCCAATTCTTTTTTTAAAATGTTTGTTGAAGTCCAAGGATGGTTCTTACGGCGAGAAAAATTCGAATTATCGCCAGGAAAACCGTAAAAACAGCCCTTTTATTTTTCAAACGTTAGTATTTTCATATTTTTGCCATCGGATACGGAATATTTACTCAAGTCAATAGAGCGCTTTGGGTCTGATTTTTTTACTGTGCTCCAATTCGTATGAAATTTTGAAATTAGGTTTATTTTACTCTCAAGTTCAAAAGTGAAAATAATTCTTGCCATCCTTTGCCATTTCCCGGGGGTATAACATCCCTCTCAGTAGTGTAATTTCATTTTTTTTTATTCATAATATCGATAAAAGAACTAATTATAAGAAAAAAATGTTTTATAATGTTTTTCAAAAAAGCATTAAACTCATCATTTTATTTAAAGAAGTTGTACATTTGAGATCCATATGGGTGGATGTATATACATTTCGGTATAAACTGTAGTGGTCAGTATAGGTTATTAAAAAAAATTTGAACTTTTGAATTGTAAACATAAGTACAGGACAACGTCTGTTCGTCATCAAGTTTATTTGATATTATTTATAAACATTAAGCAGAGATTGCTAGAAAAATATAGCAATGTACAGCCTAATATAATATGATTTTAGTAGATAATTTTAATGGAGTCTCCACTAAGAATTTTATTATTTGGAAATATAAATTTATTATATTATTCATTAAAATTATATATAACATGCTCGTACAAAATAAGTACTTTTTAATTTGTCCTTTTTTTGAACTGCAATCAGAAATAAAGGTTTTATGAGGTTTTGTGACCAAATGAATGGTCTGTCTATCTCTATTTGATCGAGAATTTTTATTATAAGGCAAGACAGTAATTTACTTATTGCGGCAATTCAGAGCATGATTGTTTTCACTTGTACACAGGTAGGTACGTCCAAACATATCACTATTTCGTGATATCAGGTTGTGTGAAACGTAAATTTGGATCAGAGACTCCGTGATTATTTTCTACGATTTTTTTATATATTTTGAGAGATTTACACATATTGAAAGTGACTCAGACAGAAATGTATTTTAAGTCAATAAATTTTTTTTATAATGCATTTATGTACATTTCACTCACTGTAGGTTCAAGAAAAAATATTTACCCTGAGTAAACTAAACCATAAACTAACTGAACAAATACTAACAAATTCTTATTAAAAATTATAATTCTTTTTTTTTTTCAAATTTTGATAGAAAATAGTTTATATCAACTTCTAGTAAAATCTCATAATAACAAATTTCATTTCATTTTTATAAAATAACATGTTATTATTGATTCAAAACTGGTTGTAAGTGGCAGTTTGCCTTGAAGCAAGTTGCATAAACTTCCGGATATGTGTAAATAATCAATTTAATCAATTAGGAAATTTGATTTTTATATATTCTATTTGTCTACCTGTCTACTTATTTACCTCTTCACTTGTTTACCTGTCTACTTGTCTACTTATTCGCCTTTTTACCTGTTTACCTATATACCTGTCCATCTGTCTACCAGCCTATTTGTCTATTATCTGCCAACTATTCTACTTTTCAATTCGTTTACCTGTCTGTCTGTGTATTTGTTCACCTGCTTATTTGTCTACTTGTCTACCTATTTACCAATAGTCGACGAAAAATTGTACACATGCATACACACACACATACACATACATTTTTTCTAAGATATGCTAAAATGTTCAGAAGCCTGTGTAACGTGAAGACACGCAAAAATTTTCATTTTTGATATTTTGCAATTACTATATCTTACCCTACGGGAAGTTAAAAATTATGAGTAATGCTTGCAATAGCTCCGATATTTTGATCATATTTAATATATTATTGGACAAATTATACTTCAGTAATAAATATATATCTAAATTTCTAATTTTAGTATGATTAGTGCATATATGCAAATATATCGCTCTATATTTAACATGATAGAAATGCATTGTTTGTTAAAAAAAATAAGGAAAATAATCAATCTAATCGTTTATATTCTATTTATGTGTATTTGAATGAGTACAAGTGTGTGTTTAGAATGAATTTAAATGCCTGTATCATATGTCTGACTGTATCTCGAAATGAATGATAAAATCGAAATATATCACAGAAGCCAGCGAGTCTGATTTAATAACGTTGCCTACACAATATGTGACACTTGTCACACTTTCTGAAACAGACGCGTGCCGTTGTTAAAATTGCACAAGACAGCGTTATAACGAGACGATACTTCTCGTCTGATCTTTGAAATTGCGAACAGAAATTTAGAATGGGTCTCAGACGTCACATTATGTGACATCCTTACCATTATACAACTTGTAAATTAAAATTGTTATATATATATATATATATATATATATATATATATATATGTTACCATTTTCAGATCTCAACATTTTTTGTAATACGAATTCGTTATCAATTAAGGCTATATAGATCTTTTAAGATAGTCCGCACTCCAACCAAAATTTTTTATGAAACATGGGCAAAATTGCATTTGTTTTTTAGAATTTTATAACTTAGCGGCAAATGAATTAAAATTTTGAGAATAAAATTGTATTTGCTCATTTTGATTAAAAATAAAAAAATTACAAAAAAAATTTGATATATTTTATAAAATAAGTATTTACTTAAAAAGAAGAACCAAGAAACTTTGGTTGAAGTATCCCATCCCATAATATATACCTTAATGTATATAATATAGATGTTTTCGAATTTCCTTGCTCCCATGGCCTCAAATGGTTACAAATTGATAAAAAACAACTCTCTGAAAGTTTTAGCTCTTAATATTAACTTTAAGATAGTCCGCGCTCCAATCAAAGTTTCTTGGTTCTTCTTCCTAAGTAAATACTTATTTCATAAAATATATCAAAATTTCGTTGTATTTTTTTATTTATTATTATTATATACCACTCTAATATATATACATATATATCATTTACAATAACAATTACAAAGTCGTCATTGAATTATATGCAAATTGCGATCAATCATTAAAACATGCGCAGTTATTCCAAGAACAATTATTGTTACAAAGACTTATATTAGTAAACCTGCATTCTTTATAATTAATTAAGATAACATGCAACACATACAGATTTCTTAAGATTACAACGACCATGATCAAACAGTTATAATAATTAAAAACTGTAATGATGAGAATTCTGGTCGAAATAAATTTTAGTTGTTAAAGGTTGATAATTATAATTGGGTAAGTTAATGTAATTGATCAAAAATCTAAAATTTCAAAGATTTCTGAACATTTTGGTATACTTTAGAAATTGCACATCCATTCTCTAAGGAATGCCAAAATGTTTAGACACCTCTGAAACTTATAGATATGGAAAAAAATATTTTAGATTTTTTTAAATTACTTATTACAACTACTAAATAATATAACATCTAGTTACATTAATGAACAATAACATAAATATTAATAAAATAGAGTACCAAATGAAGGATAGTATTTTCATTGAAATGATATCCGTATTTTTATTATTTTAGATTTTTGATCGATTACAATGTGTGAATATAATTTTTCGTCGACGATTTCGGGCGTACGGATCAACCAATTTGAATGATTCAAAAAACTATCGATTCCTGTTGATAAGGAGGCATGTTAATTAGTTTTTGGCAAAGACAGGTGCAGCCATTTCGGAAATACGGAGCAACGAATGCAAAAATTAAGTTTTTAATAGAAAAGGGCCTCCGATTTGAAAAAAACATTCAATTTGAAATTATGAGGAGAGGAGGTGGTTAGTTATTGGCAAAGCCAGGTCCAGCCGTTTTTCAGATAAGGAGCTAAATGTGCAAAAAATAGCAGATTTTGGGAGAACGAAATATCCGATTAGAATGATTTAATTCAAGTTTGTTGAACAGTGTAAAAAAACGATCAGTTTTTAGGGAAGATAAAAAAATATTGCAAAATTTCAAAAACAAAATTCTTTATTTTTGAAAAAATACCTTTTTTAAAATAATGAAAATAATTCGAAAATTAATTTTAATTCGAATTAATCACTTATTTACTTCAAATGGATAATTCTAACTTTGCAATTCAGTTTATATAATTTTAATTGAGGGAGCAAATTAGCTCCAATTTAAGGTTTTGTTTATTTATTTTTTATGTAAACATATATAAATGTCGTCGTCTAATATATGAACTGTTATATTTTGTCTATAAAATACAAATAATAAAAGTTAAAGTATTTATAATAATTTATTTGAAAACATTTGAATTTCCTCTAAATATTTCATTTTGGTATGGGAAGTTCCAGCTATTTGCCACTAGTCTACTCTATATTTTATGATTATTGTGAATAAAACCTACGTGATGATATTTTTGTAAAATGGATAAATTAAGAGGAGCCACTTTGGATTAGCTAAATTGAACTATAAAACAATATCCCAATACAATGTTGAATTGATATTTTAAATTACATCTAAGTAGTTGCATAATTCAGTCGCACTTCTATTACCATTTGCTTTTATTTTGATTCAGATCGGTCGTGTTTAGTCATGAGTTCAATATTCTCTACAGTTGGCACAGAATATGCGAAATGCAATAGTCTAATTATAGTTTAGTTAATTCGGTGTGATAATTTTATACAGCTATTACAGTATCATCTATAGACACCAGCAGCAGTAAGCCTTCCATGAACAAACGCTTATAGAATACTGCCTGCATATATTTACTATGCAAAATCACCAGAGGTTCTTAATAGAAATCTTATGAAAGCCATGTTACGGTCCAACTTCCATACATTATCATACTAAATACTGTCAAAATGTCATGCATTTGCTGTGCATTCAGGTGTTTTACACATAAACTGCAACGTCACTCGTATATTATGAAGCTGAGTCAGAAAGACCCTGTTACCTAAGATCGTGCCTAGGTTTCTTTTTCTATCTAACAACCTAAAAAAAATGCCTGATTGCACATCAACCACATGGCTTTTGTCAATATTTAGAACAAATTAGTATGGAAAGTTCTTCATAACATAGCCTTGCCATAACATTGGTCTGTTATGCGGCAGAATCGGTCTATCTGTTGTTTAGCAAATACATTTGCTTATGGAATATGTTGTTCATTTGAATTGAAATTGCTTGCAAACATCAATTATACCAAACTCTATATTAATAAATTCAAAATTTTGAACATTGCATGCAGAAATCTACAACTTTATTTTTACATAATCAAATCACATGTCTGACATATATTCGAGAATAAAGGGCTCTATATAAAATAGCAACATGCAATTACTACTTCTAATTTTTAATAAGCAAAGCTCAGACTCGAGTTATAATTGTAATAAATTACATACAAAAAATATTGCAATTTAGCAAGTACGTTCTGCATCATGTTGTTCATTTGGAATGAAATTGCTTGTAAAAAATATTTTAACAGTGCTTTAATTTAAAGTTAATTCTGTATGTTATTCCACAGGTCTAGCTTCATTTTAATATGATTTTATTGAATTTATGATATACGGTCCAGAACAAAAAGCCCTACATAAAATATTATAAAGTACACTAACAAGAAATATAAATAATCAATCTCTATATAGTTTATATTTCACAGTTAATATTTTTTTCAGTTCTATCAATATAAACACTAATAAATTATTTAAATAAGATTTTTCTTCGAGACAAATATTATTGCTTCAATTTTCTCACGTATAAATCTAAATTAATTTGGAAGAGCACGAATTAATATTAATCTTCTCACCTTAATTAATACAAAAGTATGTAAAGTACTCTATTAAGTTATTTTAAATTTCACTTCAAATGTTATTATAAAGTTATTGCTTTAATTTTATTACGTTTAAAGTTCAATATCTTCTCATGATATTTGAAATGTATTTCCTACATTAGTTATTATTTCTTATACGGTCCATTTATTAAATCAATCAATATAAATCTAATGTTCTGAGTTTCTCCACAAATCTTGATACACTTCAACAAATTTTATTAATACACTATTAATAATTATTCAATCATAATATAATAACAAATCATATCACATTAAAAAATACAATAGTGATGGATAAAGGTTTCTCGTTTTTTAAGCAATATTTATTTAACACAAATTTATCTTCGTAACTTTAATATATCTTTACAAGTACGAATGAGTAGACTTAAGCTAATTATTTTATTGTTATCAACAAAAATAACTGAAAATCTTTTAAGTCTTTCGATGTTTACAAATTTACTGCTACGCACGCATGTGTTGCGTAAGACTGTTGTCAATAGACGAGCGCCGAACGCAACAGGTGCGTGCACCTTTTTTGCACTTCAGAGTACTACTTTCAGTGAAATATAATGTTTAAATTAGAATTTTGTACTCTAATTATTTGAAAATAGTCCTATTCATCATGTTTTGGTTCCGTTTTTAAATTTCCAGCTAATATGCCAAGAAATAAGTTTTATTTAATATTGAATGAATAAATTAGTTCATCAAGTGGAGATGTATAAGTAACACAAAGTTTTGCAGCCAATGTGTTAAGATATATTAAAATCTTTGCAGTTTTCCAAGCGACTATTGCAAATCTCATGATCAGAATATGTAAATTCGCCTGATATGAAGACTTCAGCAAAAAAGGTGGAAAAATTTATTAGGTATATTACATATTTATAGTATCCACTTGTTCAAAAATATACTAAATAATTTCATAACATTGTTAATGAAAAAATATATATGGTGCGCTATATAATTATATACAATTTAATAAAATAAAATTGTAAAGTTAACTTATAAAATGTATATTACTAATTTACTAATGTATACAAAGTCAAAAAATAAATAATAAAAAATAACTATTCGAAAATAAATTTGTCATTATTGTAATTAATATAGTAATAATTATAAAAATATAAATTTTAATGTAAAATTAATTACAAGCATAGAACTTGCAAAGCTCATGGTAAGTTTTGGGTAAGGTTTTCTCTGGGCGCAAACTAGATTATCGTATCGTACATATCGCCATTATTATATAAAATTACAGAAAGACGCTTTATATTTGAGAACATTTCCATGTCTTATTTTAATTGCATGCTATTTCAGCATCTACTCTTAGTGCATCTATTATATGTGCAAATCAAACGCACTGGCGCATCTAAATTAGTTTGCATAGTTCTAACGTAGCTCATGTTCTAGAATTAGATTCCAGCAGGAAAATGAAACCCTTTTAATATTCTACCATTGGAAGAGTACTTACTAATAATTATACTGAAACAATGCTCAACTGATGTTTGAAATCTAATTTCAGCTTTGTCATTTCTAAGAACTCGGGGAAACTTAATTTTGTTCTAACAGTTCTGATATTGCGTTTTGCCAATTAAGAATATAGGCTAAATTGAATGATTAGTAAAATTTGTTTTGATATTTTCTAAAATAAATTGTTATTAGAAAATATTAAAAATCAAAAGTGAACAAATCGAGCCTGATGTATTGAGCACTGGCGTGCTTGTTATAATAGTTTCTTTTATCTTGAGATTCACTGATTATAATTACACTAAATAAAGATGGATAGTTGCTGTTGGTATTCCTCTACCGAATCAAGTAAAAATAATTCCACAACTGTTATTCATTATTTCACAAAAAATCAATTTCTAGAAAAAGTGTTGTAACTTACCCCGTCTTTGGGGCTAATTGTAGCATCTACCCGGGCAAGTAGTAACTACTAAAAATTACAATATAGCCTATTATTAGTTATTGTCTATTTATCTTTAAAAAACTTGACTTGTTTATATGTAATTTTTTTCATCCTTAAACGCAAACTATAATTAATACAAATAAAATATATAATGTCTCCTGTAATATAATTTTTTAACTAACCCCAGGTGTTATTTTTTCACAATATTCAATATAACTATGAATATAATTAGCAATCACAAAATTTTTTACACCTTATCAAATATTGATAAGTTTGAAACAAAATAAGATATATAAAATTCAAAATTATAGTCGATAATGATAACGCAAACCGAAATTTTATGATCAATTTTATATCACCCCTAAAAAATGATGGACCTGCACAGTTCTGTTTACCGTAGGACAGTTTACATGTCCAATAGGAACAAAAAAATATCTATTTTAATATCATTCAAGCTCCTATTGCAAAACGCCTCTTACTAGTTACCCCTATTACAAATAGCCCCTAGTTACCCTACTACATTATACATATGGAACAGAGTATAATAATAACAAATCTGTTTTTTTTCTTCTAATTCATAATGCAATCCAATCATTATAAAACCGACTATAGACCTAGCTTTTAATCATGCAACTAAAAAAAATTCGAATAAACTATGCCAAACTGGTGTTTTGGAATTAACAATTAAAAGAAAAGTATGCACAATTTAAGCACTTTTTTAATATAAATTACTTTTGTTAATATTAATAGTATTGAGAAATAGTATGTCAGATGGTGAAATTAGTTTCCAATCTCAACTTAACTCTATTTTTGTGTATAAAATAGATCTAATTATTCAAAAAAAAAAGACTAACAATGAACAAAAGGTACAGATTTTTTAGTTATATTTATAAAATGGAATTATATATTTAATATAAAAAATTAAATTCATAAAATATTTGTTATTTGCGCTTCGAGATTTTACGAATCATTTCTAGAAATTTTCGCGAAGAAACATAGCTCGGAAGTGAATTTCGACCAAACAAAATTTTCAATAAATGTTTTTATTGATATATAAATATTAACATATATATTTATAGCAGAAATTAAATATATTGTAATGTGTTTGTGAAGGCTATATGAATAGATACTTTAACGATGCTAATTGTAAGAGAAATTATTTAATTACGTATTTAAGTAGATAATTTGTGTAAAATCTTAAAGTTTCCAGATAAATCAGTTCCGAGCATATTTCTCTTTGATTCGAGTTGTTTCCAAGTTCCAATAACTTTCAAATATTACTCTATTTATATTTATAACAAAGTTTCAAACGAGATTTATGAAGTTTCAAAAGACGATGCGGATTCGCATAATAATTCGCTTCGTTAATTTCAAGTTTATGTTAAAGATAATGAACATGTTCTGCATATGAAGTATTGAAACTTTAAACTAGCAAATGTTACGCTTTCATTACAGGAATTTAACTATAACATAAATTGTGTCAAACTTTATACATAAGTTAGTTTAGCAGATTATAGGTTTTCAGTGTTTTTGCAGTAGTTAAAGTCTAAGTGTATTTGAATAATAATTAGAATATTTCAATAAAAATTAAACGTAGAGCTTCATATTTTGTTCTATGTTTTTAATTCATTGTACATATTTGATTTTTATTAGAGACTGGTGATAAATTACCCGAAATATAACAAATTAAGAGTTATGAACAAATTAAATACAATTTAGTTTTTATTATGCTACATCAGATAATATGAGACGAGCATATAAATAATCCTATGGTTTTATCTAACATTTTAAAAAATAGAATAGTCGCTCTCAATTTTTTACTATCATTTTTTCCTCTCTAATTTAACTATGGCAGTTTATGAATATTCAGCAAAATTTGAAATATATCAATTTAATCTAAAATTGCAATTGAATACAGGTAATATGTATAAAAATTATTATTCATTATTGAAATTTACCATTATTTATTAGTTATCATTATTTTATCATTGAAATACATATCTGCGTAATGATGACATTAAATTGGAAAATCAATAGAGAGCGAAATAACGAACTGTATACAAATCAAGTTTATAAAGGTATATGGAAATAGTAAATATATTTGAGCTGAATGGTTTATTGACGACACAAAAAAGCAATAAATGTAATTTTTCCAATAATCCAATTTATCCAATATCGGGCACAACAATTGGTTTGTTTATAGAAACGATTCTATATAATGTTTCTCTCAAATAGACGGCACGTGGCAGCTAAATATTGTTATGCAGTTCGAAAACTTTCTCGAAGTGGCCACGAGGATAATTCAAATCCAAACTAAATAGTTTGCTATTATTGAAATAGTCTCCGAGGTATATATAATCTTATTTGTAAACTCGACCACATTCATTTGATAACTCTATTTATCATTTCATATCCACTGCTTGGATTTTATTGGCACATTTTATTGATGTTATGTAAAATAAATTCAAAATAGAAAATATAGTTGTAAAATAAATTGGTTCGATTATTAAAGTCAGAAATATTTCCTGGGGCTGTAATGTTCTATCACAAACTTCGTACATGTTGATTTTGCTTATATCACTGTTTACTATATTTTTTGAAATACTTTTTTTCGAATAAATTAGTTCAAATATTAGAACTAACATCATTATCATTACATATCATTTATGTTTTGCTTTGCCTAAATCACCCCAAATAATTGATGACATCTAATAATATTAACATGATTACTGACTTTATAATATTAATGATTGATACTGCATTAATTTTGGCGAAAACAAAAATATTCAAACTATATGTGTAACTTGATAGAAAAGGTTGCTAAAATATGATATATGAGTTCTAGCTCCAAATCAAGATCAAAACATTTTAAATTTAGTTTTTTTTATCTCTATATTTTTAATATGAAAATATAATAAATAGATGAACTTTTATATCGCAACTTCTATATTTCAATATTTTATTTAAATTTAAATTTATATATTAATTTATTTAATAAACTACATTTATTTATCAAAACTTATGTCGAATAGAGAAGAATTGTATTCCAAAATTATTTCAAACTGCAATGCAATGCAATGTTTAATAAATGCGTTTATAGGAATTGGCTGTATTAAGTATCACTAAAAAGTAATACAATCAGAATTATTTACTTAATTAAATATATTTCTTTAAAATTAATAAACCGAATTTTAAGTATAACTGATTCTGTGTTAAAATATTTTAATTCTAATTCTAATTCTAATTCGTACTACTATTTAGTATATATTATGCTCAATACTTGTATATCTATTGTAATACAGTATTTTAATTTACGTAAGAATTATTTTATATAAGTTGTTTTTTTAATCCGTTTACAAAATAAGTTGCATTATCCCTCTAAGGGTCCGCGTAACTTTGAGATTACATTCCAAATTTTTCGATATATTTCGAAAAAATTATGGCGCTTTTCCTGAGATTACGCATTAATCTTAATTCTATAACATAATATTAATATTTATGACCATTGCTAGACTTTTCAATCTGCCATAACAGCTTCATACACATAAGTGCAAAGATTATAGACGGCAGTGACTTGAAAGTCACATAGTTTATTAATAATATAAAAAAAAGTTTAAACAATTTTTTTTATTTGCATTCGCGTCATTATTCTTATAATTACTGATTTTTGTTTCTCTAATTTTTTATGTAAAACAAAAATTCGGCCCATAGAGAGTTAATTAAAAAGCCTAAATGGCATCAAAATTATATTAAACATTAAAATTAAATTAATCATATTATTTAAATAATATATTTTTTAAATAATATTTTAAATATTAAAAAATCGAACTTTTGATATGATTTAAAGTTTAAAACGCACAATAAAATGCACGTGTTCAATCGCCTATCGCTTTCGCTATGATGCAGAAGTAGCCAACCTACACCGACATCACAAAAAGTATGATGTTCAAAAAGCGTAAGAATTGGCATTGATGCATGTCAAAGATATCAAATAATATCTATATTTCAATATTTTTCCATTGAAATACTGAATTACTGAATGGGAATACATCATGTGTGTATCGTTTGAAAAGATACGTTTGATGCTGAATTCGAACCTTGACTTTATAAAATTTATATACAATAGCAAAGCGTTTAAAAATAAAGTATATAAGTGAATTCTAACTGAAAATATAGTTATTCTCATATATAAAACTATAGAACTCTATTTCAAAAACTATGTAATAAATAAAAGTTTTATTCTAATAACGAAGTTTGTTTAAATTCACATATGCTTCTTGCAAATTTCAATTATTAAAAGGTCCGTTATTCCAACTTTGCTAATTTTTTATAATTAAATGATATAAATTAAACGATTAAATTATAAGATATTTGTTAAGACAATAAATTCTGTAACTATTTCGTCAGAATTATCAGAACTATTGGAACAATTAGTTACGAGGATAGGTCCGAAAAATCATTACTAAAAATTAATCAGAACAATTTCCAAGTAATTTCTTTCAAATGGTTTTTGAATTGTTAAATTCCTTTAGAATTTTTGGCAAAAATACGCCTTTAATGCAATTTTTATATTATTAACTAATTATAAAAAAAATGGTTTGGCCGATTGTACTAACTAACGCCAGTACTTATCGTGTTTCATCGAATGGCATTTAAAGTTTTGAAATCGGTTCAGCCGTTGTTGAGAAAACGCCGACAAAAGTTAAGAATCGGCTCACATACACAGGCACACACTCATACTTTTAACAAATATAATCTCATTTGATTCAGAATGACTTGAAACGTCGAGAAAACATAAATCTATCAAACCAGATTTTTTAAAATAAACTTAATTTTTTGAAAGTTAATAATGGGCCTTGTCAAAATTTTAAAATTATATTGTTTTAATTTTAAAACTTGTTGAATATCAATTATTATTGATTAAGTCAATTATTTATTAATACCAAAAACTTTCTACAACTTGCTATAAAACAAAATGCCACTTACACCTAAATTTTGAATATTTTTGACTTATTGACTAAGCTGCTAATTTTTAATTATTATTAATTAAGTCAATAAATTATTAATACCAAAAACTGTCTACAACCTCCTTTAAAACAAAATGCCACTTACACCTAATATTAATTTTGACTTATTGACTAAGCTGCTAATTTTTATTTATTATTAATTAAGTTAATAATTTACTAATACCGAAACTTTCTACAACTTGCCAAAAAACAAAATGCCACTTACACCTAATATTAATTTTGACTTATTGACTAAGCTGCTAATTTTTAATTATAATTAATACACACACAACTTGCCTTAGAACAAAATGTCACTTACACCCGCTTTTGATTTTGATTTACTCTATAAAAAAGTGTTACAAAAGGTTGCCCGCCGTCGTCGATCGCTCTAGTGCACGATCTCAAACGGGTGAATTCGTGGAAGCTGACGGTTACGCCGTGAGGGAGTCAATCTACCTACCCCGATTTTCCGCGAATTTGAATAAAAATTAACTTTTGTCTCACCTTATTTGCATGTGTGTCATACATGTACACAAGTAAACTCACACATTTAGAAAACAATGATTTTCTATTGGTCAAAAAGTACTGGTCAAAATCGAGAGCATTTATATCAGAAAATTTTGGAATTATTATTCTGTTAGTGGACACTGTCGAGGAAGGTTCTCTCTTAAGATTTTGATACTAGTCAGTCTGTGAATATATTGTGATAATTACTTTGTGCCTGTTAGTTGATTAGGTAAGTAGTAATAATTATTATATTAATTAATTATAAATTATAATAATTGATTTTGTCAAAAGTTTTATTCGGAAATTTGGATAAAATCTGTTCAAGACCAATATTTCCTAAAACTTTAATATTTAGTTTTTATTATTATTATAATTATTTCTTTATATTTATGGAATTAGAGATAATGATAAAAACACCTATTTTTTTAATTATATATATTTATATATATATATATATATATATATATATGTGTGTGTGTGTGTGTACGTAATAATATTGTGCGTATGTAAATATCATTTTGTAATAGTTCCGAAACAAACAAAATCACAACAAACCCGTGAAAGGCCTACTGGGCAAACCACGTAAAAAAGCACGCCAAGCACACTACCTCGCACATGATGTGTTTTCCCGCGCTTTTCAAAGGGATATCTCTAAAACGGTGGCTCTGAGGAAAAAAAGTATTGATACATTTTTTATAGATAATGCTATGCTCTACAATTTTGTCTCAGATAATTTTGCGATAAAACTGACCATTTAGCTGAAAATCGGGAAAAAATCATTTTTTTTACCTTTGAGTTGGCGCTAATTTTTTAGCTCGCACCGGAAGGATAAGAACTTTTGCGATTACTTTTATAATTGTATTTTAAACAACTTTACTAAGTTACAGCCCATTTTGAATTATTGTAACCTTGAATGCGTGAATTGACCGAGCTGAAAGGAGTACGAGAATGAAAATGTGTTCAAGGTCATTCCTGTATTATCCTAATGATTTTATATTTATGTTTGAATATATGCTTATACATATGTTTCTGGAATAAGCAAATGTTTAAAATGGAGTCACAATTATGCATTTTATTATTAATAATTAGGTTTAATATTTAGTATAAAAAAATAAATATTCATCATCCACGTGTTAAAATCCTTCATCGATTTTTAAAATTCGAAAACTATTCGAAAGATAGCATTTGAAAATCGCGCTGATTAATATTTAATAGAGATCGGCCAGGTTTTTGTCGAAATTAATGAAATTTTGTTTGGCAATAGAGTACCTGATTTTGGTAAACATACTAAAATATTATAGTTGTTCAATTATAAAAATTAATTAATATTGAAATTATTCGGTCGTGCTTTTAGAAAATACTTCTAGTGTGTATTAGCCACGTGTTTATTTATCAATATTGTTTAAATATTTTTTTTTACAAAATTGAACAATTTGGAATAGTTTTTCACAGTTTGAAGTCTACAGCAACTCGATATACTTAAACATCACTCATAAATTAATTTATTGAATTGTTATTGATTAAGTCGATTATTTACACATATCGAAAAATCGACATAAATCCGTTTTTTTTTCAAATTTATTTGTGCATCTATTTCTTAAAAAAATATTTTATAAACGTTACTAATTTATTAAATTTCCACGGATTATTTTACAATTCTAAATAGCATATCATAAAGTAAAATATTATTTTGGTATAATATTTTCCATTCTGGTTTGGGTTTGTTGAATATTCTGCTTATATATATATATATATATATTTTCTGGAATAAGCAGATATTTAACGTGTTTTAAAAAATATTTCATTATCATTACTAATTCATTAATATGCCACGGATTTTAGTTATAATTTATTACTAGCATGTTATAAAGTAACATATTATTTTGGTATAATTTTATGACATTTCAATCTTGGAGGCTTATTGGAGCAATTACTACAATTTGTTTTTCTTTTATTTTTTATTTATTTATTTTCCTTTATTTGTAATTCATTCTTATTTATTTGTTATTATTTTTTCTTTTTTACTTTTTTTCTGTGATTATTATTAGTTTTTTTTATTATTATGTATAATTTAACCATATAACTCATAGGGTCTGTAAACAATTCACCTGATTGTTATATAATATAAAATGAATAAAAAAAAATTACATTTCGGTTTGGGTTCGTTGAATATTCTGTTTATACATATATGTTTCTGGAATAAACAAATAGTTGACATGATTTTATTATATGTTTATTATCAGTAATAAATATGTTTATTATTTAGTATATTTCAATATAAAATTGTTTTTTACTAGGCCATTTGTAAAAACTTATCATAAAGAAAACTTTTTTTTATCATATTGTATAAGTAAGTTGGTACTCATCTGTGCCTTTATTTTATCAAGAAATAATTCATATGTAGGTAATATTATTTTAGTATATAATGTATTCATGTAGCAGTGCAGAAATTACATAAATCATTTTATAAGCCAAATTAAAAATTTCTACTGCAAAAGTATCCGTAAGAAATAAATCAATTGATTATTTTGTAATTGTTATTGGACTCGAATATATGGATTCATAATTTTTGCTTGTTAGTTATTTATTTTAGGTTTAACAAATTGATTTTAATTAGTTGAATTGGTTTCAGACTTTCAAAAAAAAAAAAAACTCCGTACAAAACGAATAACAAGATGAGTTATCAAGATGCTAATGGAAATGTTTACACGTGTGATGGTTATTATTATTTAAATTCAGAAACAGGATTATTTACGAGATACTATCTGGTCAATGAAACAGCTCAAGTAAGTATCATTTAATAAATAAAAAATTTATTGGCATTGATGTCGAGATGTATTCCTCTAATATATTTTGAATTTATTTTATTGCAGGCTCCTGTAAGAGAGAATTTTGAACATGTATCTCATGTTTATCAAGGCAATAGACATGAAAATATGATAATATCATTGTCAAATCTGGAACGAGGAACAGTTACATCCAGCACCACCACTTTAGCAACAAATACAAATGGGCAGACTGGAAATTTATTAGTGAGTTAATTTTTATCATATCCAGTAAAACTATAGCCATATCTCAAGTAACACATTTTTTTATTTGCAATATACTTTTGTTTTATGTAACCTTTTCACAATCTCAATTGAAGTGATAAAAATTATTAGTCACTATTTTTTTACTTTTTTAGGCTGACAGTACTACAATGTCTTGGTCAGACAAATTGCCATTTAGGATGATATACCAAACCAATAACCAAGCAAATAGAAGTGAAAATGTTGCTCATTACGCCAATCCTGAATGTCAAAGATATAATTGTGGTGTTGGCGCTGCTGCTGAAGCACTTGAGAGTTATACGGAGATTCCAAATCAACCTATACCTGAGCAAATGCAAACTAATCACAATGCGTTTTACGGATATTCTCAAGTAGATGATGACATCGAAATCGGGACAGAAATGACTGTGGAGTCTAGTGATCAGGAACCGATCGACCTCACTACCAGCATAATTGTGGTAGATTCACCCGAAAAAGTTTCAAATAATTCAAGGGAAGATTGCTTCGTTAAGCTTGCTTCAAATATGCCAACTGATGCACAATCAGATCGCATATACTGTTCAATACGGAATGGACAAATTGTTCAACATAATACGCTTACGTCTTCTGAAAATACAACAACGCCCAGTAATGATTCTATGGAAGTTGAACCGCCAATATCATTACATAGTGATGATGAAGATTTAATAATAAATGATGCTAATCCAGAAAATGCAACAGATTCTGGCAGCCTATGTAGATGTTCAGAGAATTTTGTGTGTATTGTAAATCGACTTTTGGATGTCATGCCTATAGTCCACGAAGAACAACGTATGCATATGAATGCTATTACGACTACACTGGATGCAACGGAAGGTATTAATAAGTGAAAATTTATATTAATAGTACATTTTCATTCCTGGTTATTAACTTCCCGAAGGAGAAGTTTATGTTTTCACCAAAATATCCAATTCGCTAATTTTATGTTTTCTCGACGTTTAAGTCATTCTGAATCGAATGAGACCAAATTTTAAAAAAGTACGTGTGTGTGTGTATGTGAACAGATTTTTTGCCGTAAATCAACGTTTTATCAAAAACGGCTGAACCGATTTCAAAAATTTAAAAGCAATTCGATGTATCTCGATGAGGACTATCATTTTTCATTTTTGTGCGTCGATCGGCCGAGACGTTTTTTTATAAATAGCAGAAAAGTGAAAGATTTTTCGCCCACGTTTTAGTCCGCAATTCTGAATCGATTATAAAAATTCAAAAACCGTTCGAAAGATATTGGCTGAGAATCGTGCTGATTAGTTTTTGGTAGAGATCGGCCGGGCCGTTTTCTTGTAAAAAAGTGTTAAAAAAACTTTTTTCGACTGTTTTTATTATTTTTTTTTGACGGTAAATACCATTGTCTTCTAGATCATACTAAAATATTACAGCCCTACGACAATTGGTTTAACTTTAAAAATTCGTCAAAGTTTGCAAAAATTGGTATTGTTTGTTTGCATTTGTCAAAATTAGACCTTTCATCGACATTTCCTCAAAAACGCCTGAACCGATTTCAGAAATTTAAAAGCCATTAGATGTATTTCGAAGAGGACTATCGCTTGTCAGTTTTGTGCGACGATCTGCCAAGCCGTTTCTTTGTAATTAAAAAAAAAGTATTAAACTTTTCGTCCAAATTTAAGCTCATACTACCGAATCGATTTTAAAAAATCAAAAACTGTTCTTAAGATTTTATTTGGAAATGATGCTGATTAGTTTTAGGTGAAAATCTACCGAGCCGTTTTCTTGTAATTATCTGTTGAAAATAAAATTTAAACCGATTTTTATGGAACTTTTTTTAATGATATATATCATGGTCTTATAGAACTTACTCAAATATTACGGCCTTACGACAAGTAGTTTAGTTTTAAAAATTCATCAAAGTTTGGGAAAATGAGTAGTTTTTTTTTGACGTTAGCTAAAATTAAAATTAGACGATTTTCTTGGTATAACTTTAGAGTACCAGGTCTTAATGAACATACTAAATCATTAATGTCCTACGGAGACTGGTTCATATATAAAAATTGTTGATTTTTGAAAATTTGCTTTTAGAAAATATTCCGAGTTTGTTCGTTTTCATTTATGTGTAATAAAAATAACTCGGAATACTTTTAATCACCCATAAATTAATTTATTTTATATTGATTAAGTCGATTATTTACACATATCGGGAAGTTTATGTAACTTGCGTCAAGGCAAAATACCAATACCAACAAGGTGTTGTTTTATATCATTTCAAAACAACAAGATAATAAATATAATTCTTGCGCATTTGTATCACTTATTATATGGATTAGAAATAGGCCTTTATGCAATTTATAATATATTTTATTTACAATATAATTAATCACTTTACTATTTTTTTTCAGATAAGGTTTACACACACTTACTATTCTAACAAATCAGTTAAACTTATTTGATCGATTGTTCACAACTCTAGGAAAAAGAGTAACTGCGCGCACAACTACAATGTTTCAGGAGTTACCATTAAGAACTATGGCACAGGTAGATAAGTTTGAAGCTATTTTAGCATCGACACCAACAAAGATCAATCCCTTGGTAAATATATTATCAAATTATTATACGAGTGTAATTGTTTGTAATTGTGAAACAATTGTCTTATTTTTTGCGGACTTTTAGATTGCCATGTTAGTAAAACAAGGTGGTGTCACAGCTATGGATGCAGTTGGACGTGTTCTCAATACTGTCGTACATGTGACGTGTCAAGCTAGTTGTTTTTGGCCATTTGGAAATGTGGACAATGAATCCATCTCGGTAAGTCAATTACATTTAAATAATATCTATTGTACAGGATACCTCAGAATTCAAAGTCAATCCAACATGGGGAAAAAATCATCTTATGTAGTTTGAAAAGTTTTGAAGTGTAACCTAGAGCTTTGCTGAAATTGTCGCAAAAGCTAGACATACGTTTCAAGGGTTTCTAAACATTAAGGCAAACCTTAGAAAATGTTCTGATATAAATTTTCATCAACAATTTTGGGAGCACGGATCAACCGATTTGAATGATTCAATAAATATTTGGTTCCTATTGATAAGGCGACGTTCTAATTAGTATTTGGCAAAGGCAGGTGCAGCCTTTTCAAAGATACGGGACAAAAAGTGCCAAAGTGGTAATTTAGTATTTGAGAGAACAGAGCGTCCGATTTAAATGTATCAAAAAACATTTTACTTGTATTGATGAAATGAACAACTGATAGAATTTTTAGAAGAGCAGGTTTCAGAGATGCACAAAGTAAAACTAGTTGGTATTGGTATTTTGCCTTGAGGCAAGTTACATGAACTTCCCGATATGTGTAAATGATCGACTTAGTCCATGATATTTAAATTAATTTATGAGTGATTAAAAGTATTCCGAGTGGATTTACATAATTGATTTTATACATAATTGAAAACGAACGCTCACTTTAACTCGGAGTATTTTCTAAAAGCAAATTTTCAAAAATTAAGAATTTTTATAATTGAACCAGTAGCACTTTAATGGTTTAGTATGTTCGTTAAAACCAGTAAGTAAATCGTCTAATTTTAATTTTAACAAATGTCAAAAAAACTACTCATTTTCTAAAATTTTGATAATTTTTTAAAATTAAACTACTTGTCGTAAAGCCGTAATATTTTAGTAAATTCCATAAGACCATGATATATATCGTCAAAAAAAGTTCCATAAAAATCGGCCTAAATTTTTTTTCAACAGTTAATTACAAGAAACGGCTCGGTAGATTTTTACCTAAAACTAATCAGTATCATTCCCTATTAATATTTTTCATACAGTTTTTGATTTTTTAAAATCGATTCGGTAGTATAAATTGAGATACATCAAATGGCTTTTATATTTCTGAAATCGGTTCAGGCGGTTTAAGAAAACGTCGATCAAATGTATAATTTTAACAAATGCCAAAATAACGATATCTACCGTCAAAAAAATAATAATAAAAATCGTCGTTTTTTTTTCAATACTTCATTACAAGAAAACTTCCCAGCCGATCTTTACCAAAAACTAATCAGCACGATTCCCAACCAATATCTTTCGAACGATTTTTGAATGTTCATAATCGATTCAGAATTGCGAGCTAAAACGTGGACGAAAAAATTTTCACTTTTCTGCAAAAGGATAGTCTTCATCGAGATACAACGAATGGCTTTTAAATTTTTGAAATCGACACAGTCGTTTTTGAGAAAACGTCGATTTACGGCAAAAAATTCACACAGACGCACACATACACATACTTTTTCCAAATTCGGTCTCAGAATGGCTTGAAACGTCGAGAAAACATAAAATTAGCGAATCGGATTTTTTGATGATGAAAACATAAACTTCTCCTTCGGGAAGTTAAAAAAGCCCTTTGGCGGTCAAAAATGATTTCTAGATATATGCGCATCAAATTATCAGTAATAATATAAATATTTTAATAACAAGTATAAATATATATATATATATATATATATATATATATATATATGTATATATGTATAATTTGATTAACATCTTTGTTCGTTCTAATATTTTATTACAACTCACCATTATCTTCCAGACGTCAAATTCTGCACCGTCCGTACCAGCTATAATCAATGAAATAGGCGCAAATCAATCGAACCAACAAAGTGCAGATTCAGCAATAATTTTCGATTTGCGAGAATCTAATATTGGACTAGTGATGCGAACTGCCGTCCGCATGATTGTGCCAAATGCCACCGCGAGAGAAGTTGGAGCCAGCTTCATGCTGCACTTGAAGATGGCAAAGGGTGCCGCTGAAGCTGCCCACGCGGCGGCTAGGAATACTGCCAATGAGACACCAAGTATTGAGTTATAATTATATATATATATATGTATATATATATATATATATATATATTATATTTTTGAACTATGAACAAACAACACTCTTTTTTGCACTAATTTATTAAATAATAATTTTCACAAACGTTTCGAGACTAGGTTTGTCTCATCATCAGTGTGTTATAATTTAAAATTTAAAATAATGTAACCTAAATTAGCATTATGTGTTATCCATTACAAGTCGCTCGATATACTGTCTTTTGTCACACCAACGATCGTCAAAGTCCGAATTCTCTAACCACTTGAAAACCACTTGAAATTGAATAGTCAGAGAATTCGGACTTCGACGATCATTGGTGTGGCAGAAGACAGTATATCGAGCGACTTGTAATGGATAACACATGATGCTAATTTAGGTTTCCATATTTTAAATTTTAGATTATAACACACTGATGATGAGACAAACCTAGTCTCGAAACGTTTGTAAAAATTATTATTTAATAAATTAGTGCAAAAAGAGTGTTATTTGTTCATATTTCCAAATTAATATCTATTATCCACTCAGAATACATTTGTTATATATATATATATATATATATATATATATATTAGGGTGGTCTTTAATATAGACATTTTTGAATTTTCTTGCTCCCAAGGGTTCAAATGGTTCCAAATTGATAAAAAACAATTCTCTGAAAGTTTAAGCTCTTAATATTGTCTTTTAGATAGAGCGCAATTCAATCAAAGTTTTGTATAAAAATAGCATAAAAAAAATTTCAAAAATTTTGCATAGCGTCGAATTTTCAATAAAAATGACACAAATTTTCACTTTTAATTTATTTGTCGCTTTAATTAAAAAAAATTTTTTTTTAATTTTCAAACATTTTTCCATACAAAGTTTGATTGAATTGAGCTCTATCTAAAAGTTAATATCAAGAGCTAAAACTTTCAGAGAATTGTTTTTTATCAATTTGGAACCATTTGAACCCTTGGGAGCAAGAAAATTCAAAAATGTCTATATTAAAGACCACCCTAATATATATATATATATATATATATATATATATATATATAAATATGTCTGTGTGTGAAGTGTTTCTATGGTAAAAGATATACGATGAAATGTTCTTGAGCATCCATACAATGAAAAATAATAATGCAGAACAATGTCTTCATTAAAATAGCATACGTTTTTAATCAATATAATTTAGTAATAATTAGATTTTTTCTGAATTAGTATTTTCTTTAGTTTCATAGTTCCTGTAATGTGTAATAAATTCCATATCCAACGTAGAATGATACATATAAAAAATGCAATAATTAATATTTGGAGACAAGAAATGAGGCTTTTTTGTTCAGGAAATTGGAATCATAAATATTAATAACCAGAAAACTCATTTTCGTACTAACTTTATTGTAACCTTGTGTTTTACCTTAATACATATATCTCAAAAATATTAACCCTTTTCACTCGGATGCCGCCGCTCCGGCGACAAAATACTTATTAATTCTGCCATTTGCAAGTGGAAATGGTTAAATTTTAAATTTTGTATTATGACATTTTCATAAATCATTTTATTTAATGCATGAATTAAGTATGCTAATTTAGCCCACTATTTACAAATGATAGCTAACCAAAATATATGTATATTTGTAAAAATGTCATAGCACAAAATTTAATTTATTACTGAAAAGGAATCAACCCAGTCTCAAAATTTCAACGTTATTTGAAAATGTTGGTATAAAAAAGTACAGGATGCTCATATTTACAAAATTCATTTTAACCACCCATAATCATACGTACTAAATGAATTCCAAATATAAATTAATAAAATTGATAATAATAATTAAAAATGAAATTCTTTTTGATATATTTGAATTTTAATAAAATTTACGAGTAAATAAGATAATTACAACATTTGCTATTAATGCCAAATTATTTGTCCATTTATTTTTTGTGATGTGTGTAATATGCACAACAAGTACCTGTACATGAAATAAATTAGTCATAAACATACAATTTAATTGATAAAATAGTGTGATCTTTTGTTACTAGTCTTAAAATTTGTATTGCAAATGTTAGTAATAAGCAATGAAACTCATCATAAAGTGTTCTTATATAAAGTAAGTTCAATGTAAGACTTATTAATTAAATTTAATTTCTTAAAGAGTTATTTTGTAAGCACTTTAGTCTTAAGCAATGCAAATCAATGGTTGTGAAAATGCATTATAGTGTTTGTAGATTAACTTCAAAATTAGGCTTGGTTGTAATACGACTGATATTTTTAAGTAAGTGAATTTATTCTTTAAATTTTATATTGAAAAGCAAATTTTTTGCAAGTACTGAAATTCAATAGTTGGTTGTGAAAATTCACTATGAGGTGTTCAACATAAAGCCAAATTATTTTTAATGTATTAGTTTTAAATAGTAATAAGAGTGATATATGAATTGTGATGAACTATTAATTAAATATAAATTCATAAAAATTTATTTTGTAATCATATTTGTTTAAAGACATTGAATTTGTCAAATGGTGGTGGGATATTTTTTATTTAAATTAAGGTTTAAAGGCTTATTAATGTTAATTAAAAATTATAGTTCTATATAGTAATAAGACTGATCTATTTGCCAAAACGAATAGATATAAAATATTAATTAAATATAGTTGTAAGATCAATTTGAATGTGATTAATTGAAATCTTTATATACAAAGAGCATGTGTAATGAATTTAACTAAATATACTTTTATACTTGTTTGAAATGCTATTTTGAATATGAAGCTAATTTCTTCCAGATGAATTAATTGTTCTGATTTATTATTTGTTGAACTATTACAAACTTATCTTAATAATATTTATTATTTTTCGGAAGAAGAAAATAATGGTTTGGCCAAAAAATCCGATTTACTAATTTTATGTTTTTTCCATGCATCAAACTCAGAAAAAATATGTGTATGTGGAAATGAATAATTTAAAGACGATTTTAATGAAATGTTATGATTATAGAGATCATGATCATACAATACTTATTAAATGGCCATGCAAGTGTTTTAATTTTCATCAATGTTTGAAAAAAAATGTCAAAAGGCGCTTGTGTGGTGCGATGAATCAAAATTTGACTTTGATCGCAATTTTCTCAAAAACAGCTGAACCGAATTCACAAATTTAAAAACTATTGGATTAAATTGATAATTAATAATTAGTTTCTAAATAGATTATTTATATCTGTGTCACCTAGCGAACAGTCTACAAATTTTTTATAGTTGTGTTAGAAATATTACCATTAATTTAAATGATTATGTAATTTCAAGTACTAGGTTCATGATATACTCAATTTTGGCAGTATTTTTTCAGAGCAGGTGCTTAAAATTTCACAAAATAATTTATCAGGTTTCTTAAAAATGTGTTGAAGAAATTTAAATTGACGATAAAGTTCGTGCACTAAACACCATGAACTTGATTGAATACTAAATTTATTAAACTTTGGAATAATGCGCGCTTTTAGGACATTTAAGCTCGTATTTGTGCACAATAATTAATAATATCACATATATTAAAAATGAGAAATATTAATTTGATACCACAATGTTTAGTTTTTAGTGAAAGCACTTGCCTTAAGGGGTTAGGTGTACTTGCAGGCACGAAAAAATTAGTGTTTTCAGTATTTTTTCTTTGTTATTAAACGATGTTTTTCTACAAAAATATTAATACAGCATTATAATACTATGTTTTGACTTGATGTAACAAAAATTTCAGAAAAAAAAAATCAATTTTCCCAAAGTTATAGCTGTTTTTGTTGACCCTGTTTCGAAAAACGGTCCTGGCGGTGACCATCATAACTCCTTGGAGATTCATCGAAAATCAATCAAATTAAAAAAATAGTTTTATGAATAGTTAATCCCGGGCAGGATCGAAAGTTTTCTTTTTTTTTGCAAAAATTAATAAAATGGCAGCATCAGAAAGAAAAAATCTAGATTTTTGGGTAAAAAATCAACAGTTAATTGGTCTTAAAAAATTCAAATTTTTGAAGCAAATAAAAATCCTTCGATCAGGCACGAGTTTATTATGTTTTCTAAAAGCTGTATGCATTTCATTAAAATTTACTAAGTGGTTTTTGAGTTACAGTGGTCACCGTTTCAAAAAACATAGTTTTGAGAAAAACGCGTTTAAAGTTTCACATTGGATTTACGTATAGAAATTCGAATTATTGAATTACTTAAACCGAGTCATCTATTTCTGGGCCATGTAATAGTTCATCAGTCATTGTGCAAGTTTCGAAAATTTCCATTTGGTGTTGCCTACGAAGCATTCTGGCCTCCCGGAGTGTTCTCTTTGGCGCGCTGATCTGCCACTTTCACGCGTGCAGCATCCAATTTTTCAGCATACCAATGGGTATTATACCCACAATTCGGTTCTAGGGTATCCATAATCAATAATAATAATTATGTATATGCATTCAGCAATTTGTACGATAGTAAAACTAGTATTCACGGTTTCTAGGTATATTTTTTACACTTGTTGTTTGAAGCTTCTAATTTTTTCTGATTATGGATTTAATCTTGAACTACACATCTTGAAAGTAAATTATCATTGCTGAGATCGTCGTAAATGGGTTTGAAAGCTTTTAAAATATCAGGAGGTGAGGGAGAATGATCTTGAGCAGGCATCGGCAACCTACGGCACGCGTGCCAGGCTTGGCACGCGAAGGGGTTCTGAATGGCACTCTATAAAGTAATCAGGAAAATCGCAAATATCGAGTGATTTTTAAATAAGAGAAAATATTTAATTTTAATTATTTTTCTAACGTAGCTCGCTAATGTAATTCAACCTACGTTGAAGTACTTAAAGATGAATTTTCCAGAAGATGCAAAGACTTTGAAGCTTATGTGCCTATATTTTCCTTTCTTATAAAACCAGATCCATCAATAATACCGTTTGATTTGTTGATTTTCGAATGGATTAATTTTGATAATTTTGAAATGGAAATTATCAAACTAATATCTTCAGAATTATGGAGAACAAAATTAAAGGAATTACAAAAAAATCTGGAAGATGACTCTATGGAAAAATCGTCAGCCATATTAAATTGTTGAATGACATTGCCGGAAAAGATTTAATTGTTTAAAGAAAATTGTATGCGTTCTCCTTTCAGCTTTTGGTTCCACATATCTCTGTGAACCAATTTTTTCTCACATGTAACATATTTTGAGTTCACAAAGAAATCGTTTAACAACTAAACATTCAGAATCTTGTGTGAAATTAAAAGTTACAAATTATACCCCGGATATTGAAATGTTAAAGAAAAATGTGCAGGCACAAGGTTCGCATTGAAGTTGTTTAGTTTATATTCAGTATTCAAATTAAGCTTTCTGCCGCCCTAGGCCCTATCTGATCAGGCGCCCTTTTTAATAGACAATTTTTTACTTTTTTAATTAAACTATAATTTTATTCTAAATTACTTAAAAATAACTTTTAACTTTGCGTAAAGTATTCGTAAGTTATAGTAATCGCAAAAGATCGAAAATGAAAATTTTTGCATATTTTTACGTTTCAGTCATTTCTAAACATTTTGGCATACCTTAAAAAAAATTGATGTGTGTGTATGTATGTATGTTTCATTCTCATAGATAAGAAAATTCTGATTAGTTAGCAATTCAGTTTTTGAAAGAACCGAGAGGCTGGTTTTCGAATAATTCAAAAAAAATTTACTTGTACTAAAGAAATGAATAATTACCTAAATTTTTGGGAAGGCAGGTTTAACTGTCGATCAAGCTTTTTTTTTGTAATTAGTAAAAGAGAGAAAAAATTCGTCAAAGTTTTAGCCCACAATTTTAAGGCGATTTTAAAAATTCAAAAACCATTCGAAAAATCTTGGTTGGAAATCGTATTCATTAGTTTTTGGTAAATAAAAACCTGCCGGACTGATTAGGTTTGCGGGACGATCGGCCGAGCCAGTTGTTTGAAATTAGCATAAAAAAGCAAAAATATTACGTTTTTGGAATAAAGCCAGAAACCGATTTTCAAAATTAAAAAAAGATGCCTGAAATGTATCAATTAGGAGTCAAAATATTTGACAATTTTAAAAATTCATCAAAGTTTGATAAAACTTTGTAGTCAAAATTTGTGTTAAAAGGCGCATTTGTGATGTGATAAATCAAAATTTAATTTTCAAAAACGCCTGAACTGATTTCACAAATTAAAAAGACATTGGACTAAACTCGATAAATAGAACCGAGATATACAAAAATTTCGAGTTTTTTTCAAATTCTAAAATAATTCGATTATTTGATAAAATTTTTGATATTTTAATTTTCTCAAAATTTTGAAACAAGTAGAATTGCCTTTTCTGAAAACTAATCATTTCTTCATATCACTGAAACACCACGAACAAAATATTTTTTGAGTCATTCCAATCGAATGATCTGTACTCTCAAAACCTTCATGACCACTTTTGCACTTTCTGCGCTCTGTATCTCCAAAAATGCTAAACCTGCCTTTGGCATAAACAGTACGCCTCTCAGTCAAAGCCAAGCGAATATTTTTTGAATCATTCATGGCGATTGATCCTTGCAAATGACATTTAAACAATCTAAGAAGTAAATTTTGAAAATTAAAAATCTTTATACGGAATGATTCAAAATAATGAAGACAAAATTTGTAATAATTAATAATTTTTTTATAAAAAATCTAATAATTTGATGTCAATGATCATTTATTACCAAATGACACCTTTTTGGATCCCCAAAAACGCTGACCATGCTCTCGCAAAATTTTCGATAGTTCTTATTTCGTCATACAAGTAAAAAGTGTCTTGAATTATTCAAATCGGACGCTCCGTTTTTGAAAAATTGAACTAGCATTTTTTTAACTCTTTGCTCCCTATTCCGAAACTGTCTTTGCAAAAAACTAATCAGCACGTCTTCCCGAAATTTCGGCATTCGGGACCCGAATGCCAATTGGCAAGAAATTGTAACCGCATAAACACATGCATACATTCATTTTTTCTAAGGCATGTCAAAATGTTCAGGAGAACTTGAAGCGTAGAGATATATAAACAATTTTATTTACGATTTTTTAGGATTATTATAACTTAGCCTTCCTAAAGTTGAAAAAAAAGCCAATTGGAGGAAGCATACCAAATTGTCAGATATTTTAGTTTAAGATTCAATTTTATCCTACAGGCAATTTAAAAAAATATGTTTTCACATACCAAAAAAATGGCATAAATTAGTTAACAACAATGAATATATTATGTTAATTCGCCATTGTTTGATATAATATCGAAAATAAAACTAGAAACAATCGAACAGTTTTTAAAGCGTTTTAATTATAAGATTCACCTGAACAAAATTACAAAAAACGAACTGTTTTTCAATATTTCTTCAAAAAATCTTATCAGTTTGATAATTATTATATTAAATATAATACATCAAGAAAATATCAATGCGGCACCCACGAATAATAAATTTGATTAGAAAACGCATTACGTTCTATTTCATCGAAAATGATCTCTAAATTTACAAAAAAAAAAAAAAATCAGGATCATTTCATCGAGTTTAAAATTTTTACATTTTGAAAAATTTTCCGCCCCCTAAATTACGCCGCCCTAGGCCCGGGCCTATGGGGTAATCCAGCACTGTTTATATTAGAAATTCATGTTATTTGTTAATAAATATGTTTAAAAGATAAATTTGGTTATAATTCTTCTTCCCTAGAACCTAACTATATATTAGGTTGTCAAATATCTCCCTTTCGCTTTTTTGCTCTTGGTTTATAATACAAAAAGGCGGAAGGGAGATATTTGACAACCTTATATTTCAAAATTAAGGCGGCACTCTAAATCATATTGGGAGAGTGGCTTGGCACACTACAGGTAAAAGCTTGCCGACCCCTGATCTTGAGTATAAGTATCGAGCTCTCCACTTGCGTCAACGCGCTGGTCAGAGTCCAATAACTCAAAAAGTAATCATTGGATCAACTTGAAATTTTCAGAGAATATTTTCAAGATGTTATTCTTAATGAAAATGCAAAAAAATAAAAATCGATTTTTCAAAAATCCCAAGTACCCATAACCCCTTAAGGCAAAATGCCACACACACATGGTATAATAATAAATTCATTCATTCATACATTACACATGATAAAGATATAATTTTATTGTTTATAAATTTCAAATTGCGTTTAACGATTAGATAGATTTATTTTGCAAAGCTGGCAAAATGACAAGTGACTCATAATTTAATGTTTAAATATATAGAATCATTATGTGTATTAATAGAAAACGCAGATTCATAAATAAATATCTGATATTTTATTTGCAACTTAAGTATATGAAATCAATAACTCATCAAATCATTCTTTGTAAAATATATCTTTCGATAAAACTTCATTTTATATAAAACATGTGAATATTAATAGTTTCAAAAGGTATTTTTATCCACTCACTTATTTTTGTTAACATCTACTAAAATGTTTAGATAAAAAATTAAAATAAATCTTTCAAATTATTATACTTTTGAAATCATTTTAATTAAAAAGTAAGGGAGATTGAGTACTGTTATACCAGATTACGGTCACAGCTAAACTATACTAATTTTGAGATAGGGTCCAAAGTGAGAAAGATGAAGTATATTTGTTCGAACAAGTTTACACTATTGCATTGAGTCAACGCCTTACCGTATGAACTGTAGACCAATTTGCTTTTAAAGAACCGAAAGTAAGTTGTTTTGTTCGATTTATTTTATAAATAACTGTTACTTGTATACAGATAGATTATATTGCTGGTTATTTTGCTGTAAGTTGACATTAGTAGTTGATTACCAGTAATTATGGTTTTGTTTTATGTGGCAGATATATGTTGTGACATATATAAATAGGTGATTATTTCTAAATATTTAAATCATTGTCTAAAATATTTTTAATTCAAAAATCTAAAGTTTCTACATTTTTGTTTGAACGAATGGAAAAAAATTTATAATGTTAAAAGTTGGATTTTTAAACTTTAATCGGATGTATTTTCAAACTTTTCTAGTGTGAATTTTAAAACTAACGATTCACAAATTCAAATTTTTCAATATAATATTTGCAGAAAATTGTTTCAAAAAATTTTATCAAAAATTTCCAATTTTCGATTTCCTATAATATACAAAAATCTATATTCAAATTATACAAATCATTTGCAAAAAATCAAATCCAAAGTAATTGTATAAAATTCGAAAAAATACGAATTGTGTAAAATTAAGACAAAATACGAAAGAGAAAGGGAAAGGTGAATTCGAAAAAAAAATCAAAAGAATTCGTATTTACTTGTTTCAAAATTATGTTTTATTTTATACTGTTATATCATATTCATAAGCTTTGTTAAAATGATTATGCTGTATGGTGTTACATATTTCTGACAATAAAAGTTGTTATAAACCTATACACGTAGATTATTGGCCTATTTCTATTCCTGTCACAACCATCCTTAGGGTGTTGACAGTTGTGACACTCACAATTTATTGTAAAATTTCATTTTATTACTAACGCATCACATTTAAGGACAGTATATTAGTATTTCCTAATTGATAAATGTTCATTACCATTTAATTTACTTTTCTACCAGCTAACTGGTGAATGAACAAAATCGTTGCTGATCAGTAAAAAAGTGGCACAATCATAACCAGTCTACTCTATTCAACATAAATTTCATCACCCAAACTCAATTCATTTATTTATTCAAATACAAATCTTTATTTCCATCATGATATATCTATTTATATCATGCATGCGTACACAAAACATTATTATTTTTGTACAGATTTAGCCACCCGTAACCCATTAGCTAAATTTAGACTGTTTAATACGATGTTACATAACGCAGAATTTTGCTTTGTGCAGGATTTGCGACAAAATTCAACAATAAAGCATCGTTTCTGAAATAATTATCCACCGTAATTGCATACCGATAATAAATTTAATGGCATTATCCGTGGTCACTGATCAAACACAGGTGAAAAGTTAAACCCGAAAGATATGCGAGTTCAAGGTTCCGCTAAATATCGCACGTGCCAGTCGAGGTATAAAAGCTATATAGTGGCGAGACACGAGATTTTATAATCATGAAACTTTCAAAAGCTTTGGAAAATTTTACACAACACTAATGGCTTTCGTGAAATATAATGCGACTTACGATGGAAAAGCGTGTTTGACAATTTATAACATTCACTCTTTGAAAATAATGAACATTAGTTTGTCGTGAGAAGAGGAATGAAAAGTTTTGAGTAGATGATAGGGAAATAAATAGGAAATTTCTCAAGAGAACTATATTGGCATGGTACATTATTTAAAACTTTTATGAACTTTTATAATCAAATCATATATTGTACTTCAAATGCTTAATAGAATTTATGAAAAAAATATATTTTAACGCTAGGACGATTTTTTAGTTTCAATTAAGTGTACTCAATACAATAAAATGGATGTATGTGTGTTTGTGTGTGTGATATATTTTTCTGTCCACGAATCCCATTTGAATAATTTAAAATCATTCGATTCGTATTGACGGGGAGACATGAATTAACTACAATATTATAAACTACCAGAAAACAAGTTTATGTTCTAACTCTAAACTTATTTGATTTTGTGTTACTTCTACGTTCCAAGGTATTCTGATTCACCAAAATTAGATAAGGGATGAAAAGTGTGTGTGAATGAGAGCTAAAACATATAATGTACAATTTAAGGCTTCTAAAAACGGCTGCACTAATATCAATAATTTAAAATTCATTTGAAACTTAGAATTCCCAACGTGAAAACCATGTTGATTTGTTCTTAATATAGAAAAAAAATTTTTTGACGATTTTTAAAAGTGAGTAATTATAAAAATTCATTAAAATTTGGAGTACTTTTCTTTTTGAAATTTTCTATTTATTTTATCATCTACCCAAAACCTTTCTTTCCTCTTCTAATGAAAATCAATGTTCATTATTAATAATGAGAGATGTAATAAATTATCTAAATCTCAATTCTTAAGCCAATTACTTGCTCATATCGAAAACTGGTTGTAACTGGTCTCAATGCAAAATACCTTCTACACCTAGTTAAAAAGGCAGAAATTTTACTTAATGAATTTCAATATTTAATTTGTATTCGATGTTTAATTATTTACTATCTTCTTAAATGGACCAGGAACTAAATAATAGCCTATTTATTACAAAAAGAATAAAAAACGAAACATAGAGAAAAAAACTATATAATGATATCTGATAAATATTTTTTTTTAATTGTAAGTTATGCAATGCAATAATAAATATAATTTTTCATCATTTTAACATGTATTTTAACTTATTAATTTGCAACCTGTTTTGATTCTCAAAAATTGTGTTATAGTTATTTCATTTTCTACGTTTGTCTACATTTCTCTATTTGTCTATGAACATGATTATTATAGTTTAAACGAGACTAAAAGCTCGAATTTAATATAGGTATAAAAAATATTCAAAGTTTACATGTGAAGTATTGATTTTCAAATACGTTGTTTTTCACGTATTCCAAAACATTTATTTCGTTACATTTGTATATACATTTTCAGTCATTGTCCAGTTGAACTTTGTTATTTTGATTACGGTTGCTACCTGAACAATCTATATAGAAATCTGTTGATTTATTTTATTTTTCTATATACATATTTGACTCTATGTTTCTTTGTACACGTGCATTGATCGTGCAATTCGATAAAACATACTATAAAAATCACAAGTAAAATAAAAGACAAATAATTTCAGAAACAATGTTTAACAGAAATATATCTATATTAAATTTTATAATAAGTTGGTCACTGGATGTTATAGAACATTATAAACTTGTTATAAACTTGATGTTAAAAAACAGCTGTAATATAATCACAAACTTTTTTTTGTTCTGAGTTCTTTCAAACTTTTTTTTGTTGAGTTTCAATCAGAATTATGTGCAGTTGTAATAATTATTCCCTAACATAGTGTTTCTAAAAGGCATCCAATATCTTTCAGATGAGATTATATTAAATATGTTTCTAAAAAAAATAAAATAAAACTTATACTCAAAAAATCTATTTCTTTTCGGCTGGAAGAGAAGTAAAGCGAGAAACAAGCAAGAGCTTTTACCATGCAGGTTGAAATTGCTTGGTTCATTTTGCAAATAAAGATTTTGCAAATGAATCATCAAATCATCTCAAATTTAAATACACAAATTTAGGTTACTCATACTCTTTTTGAAGTTTGTTGAAGGAAATTCATGTTTCAATGTTTTCTGTTGCAATTCATAAAAATAGTTGATTTACTGCCTAAACGCCGGTCATATTTTAATAAAAAGATCTGTTAGTTATCACACACTATATGAAAATTTGTAATTTGGCTCGGTGTGCTAAATAATATTCGCAATGTACTAAAATCGTGTACGATAAAAACAAAGTAATAAATTTCAGCAACGCGCAGCTGCTATTTGCGACAAAGTTTCTCCGCTAGACACATCGTCGCCTTCACGGCTTCTGACCTGATGATTAATTTAACAAAAAAACAAATTTTTTTTTGCCAAATCTGATTTTATGCTTTACATAATTTGGAAAAAAACTATGTCAATAAAATTATTATATAGGTTTGTTGACGTCAGAATTTTAATTTTATATTTCCATACATTTTTCATTGCTCAAATAATAAGGAAACTGAAATCAAAGATATGAATAAAATTACAATTTTATTTAGTATGTTAAAATATGCAAAAAAAATACAATGATTAATTCTGCATGGATTTTTGTACTTATAAAAGTAGCTCATGTTTTGTATATTTTCTTGACGTTCAAGTCATTCTAATTTCTTTGACAACAAAATCGAAAAAAGTAAGAGTACGTGTATGTAAGTCAAAATTCGATTTTTCGTCTTTTCTTTGTTTTCTAAAGTCTTGAAATCCCAATCACTGATTAGTTTATAGTAAACATCTACCGGGCCATTTTTTTGTCATTAAATATTTTTGCAGATTTTGATAAAGCTTTTTACACTCATAAAGTTTATGCTTACGCAAAGTTTTAATTGAGATTTAATTATAAAAGTATATCAACACTTTATATTCAACATTTTATAATAATACTTTTCTTTGTGTCGCAAAGAAACATCAAATAATTTCTCTTTTACATTTCTAAGCTGATTAAACAAGTAATATATGCAATTCACTTCTGTTACAATAAATTACCTAAAATAGTTTATCTTAAATTTTATTTATTTTCATTATATTTTGATTATAATTTCATATATTTAATATAAAACATATAATTTTCAAATTACTATTTCGCACTTTTAATTGCTTAAAGCAAAATTTGTTAGTTTTTGCGTCAATTTCTAATTTCATACAGAAATTCGTATAGTGATTTTTCCCCAAATTGTTCGATATTGGAGCACAAACAAACTGCAATAAAGCTCTACTTTTAAAATGTTAATAATTTCAAAAATATTTTGAATTTTTTTTAAGGTCTATATCACAAGTTGTTTTAATCTATTCCATTTTTCCATAAAATTTAAAAGATATGTGAAGTACTGATTAGCAAGAATGCTGTTTTTAGCTTGAAAATAGATAATTTTAATTAAAGTTAGTTATATTAATGACGAAATTAATAATTTATATAAATATAGTTCTGTTGTTATATATATATATATATATATATATATAATAACAGAATATATATATATATATATATATATATATATATATATATATATATATATATATTAGTTTAATATTTTTTCGAACAACGTTCAAAAAATAATATGTAAGTATAAAAATAACAATTATTATGACTAAGCTTTGTTTTATAATCCGTTAATCCCATTATTAAATCCCGAGGGTAAAAAGTATTATTTACACATAAATATATATCTATAAATATTTATGAGCAAAGATATATTTGGAAATTACATTAATAACAAACACGTGTAGATAATATAAATTCGATTATTATTGCTTAAAAATATCAACACTCAGTTTTGGAAATATATACAAACGAGAATATTAAAGTTTTACAGTTTATAAAATGGGATATAAAATCTGCAAAAAATTATAAATGAAATATGGAGGTATATCATTAATAGACTTGAAAAAACATAGTTTAAAATTTCTTATATTACTGGTAGTGTTTTAGAAGAATATTAATTTAGCAAAATATGTCTACATAGTACTAACATTTTACATATAGTATCTCAATATTTAAGATTTATTTTAAATATAATATAATTTACTTTTTGAATAAATTAATGCAGTAAAATGTTTATGTTCACATATTTACTATGTCATCCAATTTTATAGAAAATTTGCAAACACTCATTTATATTAATTAAATGGTTTAAAACAATTGTATGTTTTCATTAACGTACCAAAGGAGGTCAATTTAAACAAAAATATATTCATGCAATATTATGTCGAGTTGTTAAGGTGTAATTTTAAACACATAAATAATTCAAAATTTATATGGATCTATAATGATAAACTAATATTTTAAAATATCTTTAATAAATTTAAAGAATATATTAGTTGTAGTGTACTGACGTTGTTCTTTATTTGATTCCAAACAAATTTTTATATATATGTGAATTATATTAAATATAAATTTGCAATAAAAGTGTATAAACGTAATTTAGAATTGCTATATCTATAGTTAATATTTTCTAAGATTTATTATATTACCATGAATCCATACTAGTGTTTAAACGCAATATTTAAACGCGATATTTTTTCAAAATAATTACTTAAAATATTTATATAGAAAAAAAGCATTATATACAATATTTATAAATCATTTTAATAATTTTTCCATTCGAATTTAATTCTGCGCATAAAACTCGCCCCTATTTATAAGTATTTACGTAACCTTTGCAAATGATTCCAGTCGGATAACTGCAAACAAATATTTCTTGCTTTTAAATGTTGGAGAACAACTTAAAAAGATTTAATGCGTCTTAAATAAATTATTTCATTTTAATGAGACGCATTTGTAATGTTAATGTAATCTGCATTTATTACGTTGAATACAATCTAAGAAAAGAGAGAATTTTTTTACGCATTTTGTAATACATTTGCAAGAGTATATAAAATTCTTAATTATGTGGCCAATAACAATTTAATAAAAAACTCATATTAGTATAAAAAAATGTCAAATTTATGTGGTATGTTCTTGTATTTCTTTTTTTCAAAATTACTGTATCAAAAACCGAATTGCCAATTTTTGCACTCCTTGCTCTGTATCTTACAAATACTGGACGTGCCATTGGCAAATACTAATCTCTTTGACAAATCTCTCCTTCAATATAGATCAAATGTTGTTTGAATCATTCAAATCGGTTGATCCGTGCTCTCGAAATTGTCGACGAAAACTTGTATCTGCACATACATACCCACACGCTGACATTCATATATACACATGCATACTTCAATCCTTGCTAAGATATTTAATTCATCTGATTCATCATCAAACCACTATGACTGGGCCTGCCATTGTCAAAAATTAAACACTTTAACTGTGTTAGAATCATTCAAATCGGTTCATCCGTGCTCTCGATATTGTCGACAAAAACTTGTATCCGCACATTCATACCCACACACTTACATTCATATATACACACATACTTACATACTTGCTAAGATATTTAAAAATGTTCAGAACTTGAAAATATATAAAAAAAATTAATAATATATATATATTATTTTAAGTTTCTGTGAATACTATAACTTGTCCTAAAAGAATTAATTTAATACTGTCATAAGCAAACGCGACACTGATTTATTATTGAACATCCCTTATGTCTTGAAGCTTAAATTCCTTTCAGCAATATTTCATTTACTAAATATACCTTGCGTATCAATAAAAAAGCACAGTATTCTTAAAATATAAAATCTTTACGACATATTATATAAGTGAGCCCAAGCCCAGGCCCATGGTGTGATTTCACCAAATGTTCAACATAAAAATTCGATTATCAAGATTGATATTTTATACAGTTCCAACAACGAAAGCACCCACGTCCTGACGTCAGGCTTGACATAAAACGTATGTTTCACTTCATGCATATTTATAGGGTTTATATATAAATTGCAGAATTTGCTAGAATCGTTTATAATTTTGCAATCGTGGGTCGAAGAGTTATTAGAAGATGGTGTGTATAGACTGATTAAAATAATTGTCAGACTGTTGAAGTGAATTGAATATCTCAAAGGGATAATCGCAAAAACCTGGGTTTGGATCTGCTTTTCAGACTATCTGATATCAATCAACAGTAACCCTACTTTTACTTGAAAATATAGATAAAAACATGTTTTTAAATGAACAGAGCTTTGTCTGCATTGCTGCAATTTTTAACTTCTTGTAAGGTAAGTTATTGTAATCGTCCAAAAATCGAAACTGCAAATTTTTGCATATCTTCACGTTTTGAAAGTTTCTGAACGTTTTGAACCTAGAAAAAATGAATTTGTGTATGTGTATGTACGTATGGATACAATTTTTCGTCCACGTTTTTTGTCGCACGGATCAACCGATTTGAATAGTTCAAATAACATTCGATTCCTATTGATAGGAAGATGTGCTGATTAGTTTATGACAGAGGCAGATCCAGCCGTTTCGTAGGTACGGAGCAAAGAAAAATAGAAATCGAGTTGTTGAGAGTATGGAGCATCCGATGAATGATCCAATAAACTTTTTGCCTGTGTTGACGAAAAAATTGCTTTTCGGAAATTTATTCTAATTTTTTTTTCAATTTTCAAAAACAATTTTTTTAGACTAAGTTGGTACGGAAAGTTCCAGCAATTTGCCTTAAGACACAATGCCATACACCACTAGTTTCACAAATTAATCAAAATTAAAAAAGGATAAAAACAAGGTTACCTTTTATTAGCTACATTATAAAACATTGATTATACAGCTTTTAAAACACTTTAGACGTTTTTTAAAAAAAAAACTGTAGTCGTAGACGTGTCAAAACTTTAGTATCACCTCTTCTAAAGCCTGATAACTAATGCATATATATAGAGTACCAAAATATTTACATTTTCTATAACGTCAGTTCTCCAACTTATTAAGGTTCTAATATTTCCTTATGCTGTTGCCTAAACATTTAATAATAATATTTCTATCAGTAAACGAATTACTTCAATTTTTAGTATTTTTCCTAAATGGCTTATTGTTGAGTCTTTGCTCAAAATGAATGTAATTTTATAAAATACTTGTTGGAACATTGTTGTTAAGAACCATTAATAATATCACCAGTAGTAGTAATATCTTTACAATTGCATTTTCAGCCAGTTTAGAATCAAATTAAACATACATCTGTATTAGTAAATTTCAATGGTAAAAGTCTGTAAAATATATTCAGGCCAACAGGAGTAAATTGAAAAATAATAGATAGTTTTTACATGATCATTAAAATCTTGTAATAATTGAGTAATAAATAATTTCTATTTAAAAAAAAAAATTGTGCTACAACACGGTAAAATGATGTCCACTACAATTATTTCCACTAAAACTATAGATAAAACCATATGTGCGTATTGATTTTTCATATAAGCTTTGAATTGAATTTGATTTTGAAATTATCCCAAATTTTTGATAGAACAAAAATTTTCACTTGCTGTAGGTATTTGATTATTTCTAACATGCAATTTTCTCATCAAAGTGAATTCAGAGCAATCTTGTTAATATGTATATTGTCTACAATTGCCTACTCAACAACTATACTCCTACAAAATCACTATGTCGTCGACTAATGACGATCATTGTTTGGATTAATTTGTAGGCTGATGAATAAAGGTAAGTAACAGACTCCTTTAGATTGGATTAGCGATTCAATTAAATTTCCATTATTCGACTAAGATATAAATAGACTTGTTTGTTAATTACAACAGACGAAAATAAACTTGCGAAATGTATCTCAATGGGAGAATGTAGGTGATAGTAACTCATTAACTTCTGCAAATGGGATTCTGCTGGCAACTTGATATTAGGCCGAATTGCTTTCATGAACTTATTTTTAGATGATAATGTACTTCGACAAAATTCCGTATTTAGATCAATTTTAATTGGAGTGATTTCACAATATTTATAAATACTTTGAATTATTCAAATATTTATATGATTACTGTATTTGGTATTAATTTTTTACCAACGCCATCGACTATATAAAAATAAAATCAATCTAAATCTTTTCCATGGAATTTAGCATACTTTGAAATGGCAAAACAGAGGTAAATTGCTTTCATACAAGTCGAATAAATTTCTATCGCTTATCTAATTATACCTTTTATCTTTTTATATCTTCATTTAATTACTTTAATTCACTTTGACCTGTTGAGACATTATTTTTCCACTAAAACTATATTTGTACAATTGATTATAATCAAGTTTTTCCTACTAAATGAATTATTATATTCAAGCGTTTTATCAACGAATCTGATTATGTTCTAATTTTATAAATATCATAGTGTACACGCGAACGGCCTCGGAACTTCAATCAATAATAGTTGTTTCTATATATAAAAACTTAAATTCGTCCCAAGATATTATAATAATAGGTTTTTGAATTAGAAATAGAATATATAAGAGATTCTACATCTTGTAAAAGAAGTAACATATTGCGTTCAATTTCATATTTCTTCTAGGAAAACTTGATGTTAATTATTTAAAACTCTATATTTTCTTCAAATATTAGGTTTTTAATATAGAATAAATCAACCTGAGCATTAGTAAATTTATTTGATTACCACTATTTTTTATTCAAAATGTTTTTATATAAAAAAAACGGTTTTGTATCTACTCACTACTGTCTTCATTAGTTTTATAAGAGATTACGTTTTTTGTAAGAGGTATGTAGTTTATTCATGAAGATTGGGTAGAGCGAGCCCCAAAGGTCTAAATTGACTTTTAGCAATTATATTGCGAAAAACAAACCAAAATCACAACAAATTACACATATCAAACAAACAACTACCTGACTATGTTCAGTAAATCTCTCAGCTAATTTATCATTGTAGATTCTTTTGCTGTTTTCAAAAATTTATCATCAGGTCCTTTTACCCCATAATCGGGGTAAAAAGAGACAGCTATCGTCAAACAGGTACAATTTTTAATTTTAAAAAGATTTTACAAAATTATAGCTACATTTTTCAGCCAATGCAAAATATAAATTTCATGTCTACAATTTTTTGCAGAGATAACACTTTATACAACCTTGATCTAGTATTTTGTCAGAAATAATCATCAACATAGTTAAAACAAGTATTTATTTAATTTATCTCTTCTAAAATTGTTTTTGCTAACTTTGCTTATTCATTTACTATTTTTTATTTTTTACACCTTTGCCATGGTAAAAATTCAGTCGGTTTTCTTATCCCACCCACATGCAAGCTTTTATAGAGACCATAATGAAAAAAACTGTTGAATAACTGTTAAAAAATAACAATGCATCTTAAAGAACAATTAAATACCGTATGCCTAAAATATTAAGATCTCGTAAACTAAACAACAGTGCCCACAACTAAAAAAGCTAACGACGAATAAATACTTTTGTTATGGATTTTTAAACATTGCAATTTATCTTCCGATAGCAATGTCTTAAAAATCATGTTGCTAGCTACTTATACATATTTTACCCTCCACTTTTAATAGTGTTATTAAAAAATTCTTAACTTTAACTTTACAGTTTTTTGAGATATCGGTGATAGACCTTTTTATCCGCAAACCTTTAAGACCCGCCCTATCCTATGGTGTAACGATATCACAAATATGCGAATATTTTTGAAGCTACTGTCATCAGAAACAATGAAATGTTATATGTAAATTCAGCTTGTTCAATATTCCATGGAAAACGCTACAATATTCGAAATTCCTAGAATGAAAAACGCATTCTCCACCCATACCGTTTTTGTTAATTTTGACAACCTCAACAATTTCGTACGAGAGTTCATAAAAATATGTAGCCGGCGCAATAATTTCATCCGTGACCGCAATTTATCCAAGCTCACCCACTCAGATTAGCGGGAATTTAATCAGAAAACAACATTGAGATACAATTTACAAGTCCCCCTTAATGGGGGATAAACATAATATAATATGTGGGTATATGAAACATTCGCACGTGGGCGCTTCAAACAAAGTAGCAAGTCCCTTAGCCACTCATGATATGGGACATGATTGGAGAGGCGGATGGAATAAAATGTTACCAAAAATACTTGGTATTGTATTCAAACATTTTTGGAAATATCAAATTAATTAATTCAAAGGGCGTTTAGTCTTAATATAAGCTGCATGAAGTAAATGAAACTTACATGACTTGCAGAACTTTGCTAATTATCTTCGTTATTTTACATTAATATACAATGCATATTAATTATATTATGCATAACAATAAAGATTTGTTCTTATTTTATACGTGAATTTTACAGCATTATTTTTATATAAATATAAGAATATTTAAAGAATTCTATTTTTTTAACAAAAATAATTATTTAACAAAAATAATTATAAATTTGATTTTGATTCTCAAGTTTTACGGTTTTCTGAAAATATTTAATTAATATTTTGTTAATATTTTCTAATAATAATTAATCTCTTTATGCGGTTAAAGCAACTGCACTCCGTGTCCTTTAGAAGCCAATAATTAAATATACTCAAAGTATTAACAACAATTCTAATTATAATTTTAATGTGTAATGTAGCGTTGTTTAGCATTATATGATATATAAAAATTTATACTTTAAAACTGATTACGTTACTATTTTATAAAATAAAGTTCAATTTTATAAACTTGCTTTAAAATTAAAGATCGTGTTTTTTATAATTCTAAGTTGAAGTAGATTCGTCTTATCGATTTTTTTTAAGATTGTCATGAATGTCAACTAATGTACAATGAAATTTTATTTCATTACAAATTATTTCAGAATTTATCTTGTATCTGGAATATGAACAGGTTTCTTATAAAATCCTGGCAATTTAGAGTTCTAAGAATATATAATGAAACTTGAAAATTATCTGATATTTATGAGTACCTTTTCAAATGATATTGCCACAATTTGTCTTGCAAAACAAACTAACTCTTATACTCGTTTATTAAGCTCTCCATGAATAATATTGTATCCATTTTCTCTAATTGAGTATTTACTCGTACTTGTTTTATATTAGCTGCGCATTTTTCTCTGGATTATATTTTGTAAATTTAATACAAAGAGGAAAGAAACAAAAATTTTACAATTTTTCAGACAAATTCTTAAAAATCCACATATATATATATATATCATATATATATATATATATATATATATATATATATATATATATATATATATATTACACATTTTTATTGCAATTATTTATGCAACTCATAGTGCCATATAATTTCAAATAAATAATTTCGTATTGATTTATTGAATGTAATAATTTCAATGTACAAGCTCGAATTTATTATTGGTTAATCAGTTCATAAAGTGTAATAAAATTTTGATTTATCATATATGATCACATATGAAAGAGATATTACTGCATAACTTTCTGAATAAATTATGACACAAAAACATGGATTCTTTCCCGCATTCTTCAGGAACCTAAAATTAAATCAATTTGTTCTACTACTATTACTGTATTTAGCTGAATCAACAAGTTAATAAAAATTCTATAAAAATAGCTACTTAAATATACCTAAATATACTTATTTTGATTGTCTTAATGAAACATAACCAAATCAATTATCAAATTTCAGTTACAACTATTTTTGAGTAGATTGTTGTATTACTACCATATTACTCTTGGGACCATATTTGATGAGAGGTCGACTATTGGCTTTTCCTGTAAGATATCCTAGTGATCGCAAAAACGTTAAATAACTAAGCATTTATATAATACTACTTCTTTAATTAATCTATTCATTGAAAATAATATTTTACATACAAAGCGCAAATAAATTATCTTATTAAAATGCTCTTCAATATAAATTTACTAAGCAAAGCCCAACCAAATACTAGATATGAACCTATAGGAACCTTTATACATATCTAATATATGGTCTACACATAAAAAGAGAGTGGTTGACCACTGGGTTGTTCTTTCGAGAAAATTACTAAGTTAGGATGTACAACAAAATGCAGCTGATAGAACGCAAACTTCTGTTTGCTGTTAAAATATATGAAAAACATAATAAAAAAATAGATTTTTATATCCACTGTCGCTACCTCCCGTACTATCATTTTCCCAGAACACAGGGTGCTGTTCGTCAACAGACCATATACGTTCATGCAATCATATATGACTGATAGAATGATATTAAATTTCATATGAAATGTCCGCCAACGTGTTATGTTGCAATAAAGTGAGAATTTTTTGACGCGTGTTTTCCTGTTTTCACCAGGTAGATATAATATGAAACTCTGATTATGGCGAACAAAATAACAACATGTAAGAGTGGATTTTTAAAGGATTTATGCACTCGTTTTATGTTTTGATGGAAAATGTGCATTTTAATAACGATCATAAAATATTTACACGATTTTTTATGTTGTAGAAGCACATATTATATGTAAAGTAACTAGTTCTGGAATGTGATTTTTTTATTATTATACATAAATATATAATAGAGGAAATACTTAGGGTTTACAAAATAAAATTAGAGCTCAATTTATAAATTTTGAAAATTGCTTAATAAAGTAAATTAAAATTGTGCAATTAGACACTCAAAAAGCAATACAACTTGTAAATAAATAAATATGTGTAATAAATTACTTTGGTGCTCAAATGTTGAAATTTCCAATGATTTGTTTAACCAATTGATTTAATTGTTTAACAGTTGTATAATTATGTATTAGTAATTCTTAATAAAATATGAAAGTAATAATTTATTATTTATTATTCATACGTTTCCATTAACAGGTCTTTAAAAATTAAAAATTTTAATATTGACCACTGAAAATAATTGTTACTAATAAAAAATTATCCATGTAGTAGTTAGAACAGTTAAGTCGTAAACCAATATTAAAAATGAAATTAGAATTGGCATGTTATCAAAATATTCTAGTGAAATAGTTTACGACCTAATAAAATAATTGGAAACATAAAATATGACATAATACCTATGATATTGTTAATTATATATATATATATATAATTTCTATATATACTTTATTTTGTTTATCAAAATCACACAGAAAATCTTATGAGTGATGTTATGAGTGAAAAAATATTAATATACATTCAATTTTGTACTAATATTTCTCTTAGTATTTTATTTAACTTGTCATTTTTTGTAGCAAATAATGAATCTATTCAAATATCTACAAATTATGTATTTTTACTAATTTGTCATAATTTTAATATGAAATTTTTATTTCATGATGAGATAAGATTGGAAGAGTTTATAATGTCAGTGAAATTTTTAATTATAATTTTTTTAATATATATTTTTCTCTACAAATACGATTGTTTAACAAGTCATTGTATGTCTAAATTCATTATGTGTTTTTCATGTTTTTTTTAAAAAATGTTTGTTTTTGTTCCATAGAAGAAATGTCAAACTGAGATTCGAAACGTATGGAATACTATTAGAAAATTTGTTAAAAATATAATTAAGTTTATTAATATATCTAAATATAAACCATTATTCCACAATTATTTATGTGAAAAATTTGTGGACAAATAAACTTTCATGTCATAACAATTCTTTTTTAAAAATTTAAAAATTGTAGATTCGATAAACTAGGATATTTCCTCATGAAAAATAAGAAAATCGTATAGTCATTTATATAGTAAATATTATAAATATATGAAATAGATTCACATAGAGCCAGAAATATTCTAAAAAGACCTCGCTTGAATAATGCACACAATATAACATCACACGAATCAATTCGTATGAATATAAAATCAAGTTCATATCTATTTTTATATCATGTAGGTAAAGGAAACTCAATTTGTAAGCAAGGTCTTGGAAAATAAATTGTCTATGGGATAGATTCTATTCTACAACCTTGTGTTAATGCAAGTATATTATCCTTTTCGTACATTTATCGACCTCGGTTCTAATCAGTTGCTGTGAAGGATGATTTTTTCCAGGGTGAATCCAGATTTTGCCTTGATTAGTATTCAATGACTTCATAGTACATAAACTCTTGTTAAAATTGTTATAAAATTTTATTTCTTGATACCTTGATATATTTTGTGATCAATAATTTTAATGTACCACCCTTTTTAAAAACATGGAGTGCAGTAATTAAATACAGGAAAGAAAAAATAACATAAAAATCCATTTGAAATAAAAATAAAATAAAAAAATTATCATAGTTCAAGCTCTAAGTTAATTAAAAGGCAAATTTAATTTGCATAGAAATGATGAGGTCGTGTAGTTTCTTGATTGCTTTTCCAACTAAAAGGATAAAGAGATGCTTTATACATTCGGACACGCAAACAGTGGGTGTCAGAAAAAATATTACTGACACCTACGCTTGAATTTTTCTGCATTTTCTAAAGCTTGGCATTACATTGAGAACAAAAAGCACTAAGCTCATACTTATGGAAAGTCTTGAAAATATAGAAGGTTCTTGAAAGATACTTCAAACAATATTATTGTGAAAAATTGACTCGATGGATATAAAAGTACTACGCTTGTTATTTTTACACGTTCGGTTACTCTTCTATACATTAAATATATTAAAAATTAAATATATAATACAAACAAAATATATTATCTAGAATACTGTTCTAAATGCTTGTAATTTTCCATGAAGTAAATTCATTAAGAAATCATTTACCTTATGAAAAATAATTCTAACTGCGTTTTCAAAATAAAAAGGTTTTGATTCATTTTCGATTGGCACGTTGATAACGCATTTGACTTATTACAATTTGAGAATGTAAAGCTCCTCTATTTTTTTTATATTTATGAGCAAGCAATAGTTGAATTTTATTCCGGAGAAATTGTTTCACGATTTTCATTCTGAAATTATGATAAAATAATGCTAAAATTGAACCCTTTAAAATTTTTTTTTGTATTTTGCATATGTAGTTTGAATCAATGGTTCTTTCATAGGGATTTTCAAGATGTGCTTAAATGTAGTTCATCTCATTTACTGAAGTTTGAGTTTCTATTAAAATATATCAGTTTTCAATTATCCATGGAAGTTTTCAATACTTTCTCATAAGGCAAGTTATCGAAATTGTCAAGAAATTCTTCAATATATTTGTGCATTAAGATCTGACGCGTTTTCAAAACCAAACGTTTCGACTAATATTCGATTCATATTAATAATGCAATGAACTAATTCTGATTTGGGAATGTAAAGTGCTATTTATATATTTTTTTATTTATGAGCAAGACAAACTTAATATTAAGAAAAATACTTTCATAATTTCCATTCCGAAAATAATGAAAAAAAAAACTGAAAATTAAAGTTTTGGGACAAAAAGTTTATGTTTGGTATATGCAGCTTGATTTGATAACATTTTATAGAGATTTGAAAGACGTGCTTACTTTTAGTAATTAAAACAAAAATAATTATAAATATCAAATTACATTACATCAATCTCTGATGCATGTGTTATACAATACTCTAACCGTATTAATGGACTAAAATTTGACTAAAATTTGAGTTTTGTACTAGAATATTTTGATCTTGTAAGTTTCACACTTGAAATTCTCAAAATGTATTCTGCAAAACACGTATCCTAATCAAGTGAATTTTGTAGATTCTTTATCCAAAATTTAATAAATTATTAAGTTTTTTTTTAAATTTTATATACTAGATATTTTACTCGTGTGAAGCATGCAAGGCCAACAATAAAATAGCAATTATAATAGCACACTTACTACTATGATTTTTTTGCAGTGATAATATACTTGTAATATTTTAGTATTCGTATTGAATAGTTTTTAAATTCAATATATGGAAAAATAATGCTTCAAAAATACAGTAAAATTATTGCAATCTACAGAAATATTAATAATAACAAATTTTAATTTTATACTTAGTTTGCATCCTCTTTAATGTAAATATTATTTGCTAAAAGAGCTTTTAAAATCAATAAAGATATCTCATTGGAAAATTCTTTCCAAAGTCCATGAAAATCAGCTCAAAGAATACTATAGAATCATTTAATATTCTGATTGACTATTGTAAGGAGAATAAATTATTAACACTAGAAGTAAAATTTTATAAAAAAGAATAACTATTTCCATACCAAATTTAAACTAGAAAATTCATCAAATTAATGTTAATATTAAAAAATATTTTGGAAAGAAATTATTTAACTACAACTACATACCATACCAGTAGCTATGTCCTTCATAAATTTCAATTTCTGAATATGTGAATTTTAAAATGTTGGTTTATGATAATTAAATTTTCAGCAATCTACCCAATAGCTCGTTACCATATACCGCTAAATAAATTTTGTTTTCTGCCATGAAAGTGTGCATGAAATTATGAAAAATAATTAATATAAATTTCAACTAAACATTACGCAATATCCCCACGTTGATAAAGATATCTATTGCCTATTATATAATTAAATAATATGATTTTAAGGCAATAAGTTTGTTAGACAATCGTTAGACGATTGTTAGACAATCTTTATGTAACCGATCCAAATCTTTGTCGTAATGAACACGAGGCAAAAATAATTGTAAATATTAAATTACTTTACAACAATCCCTATTACCTGTGTTATACAATACTCTAGCCATATAATTTTCGTATCCACTTTCAATCCTAATTGCAGTTAAAATCTACCCTAAACCAATATCTATAAATATCATATTACCAATTACGGATAATTATTTAATGTTGCACGCAAAACCGCATTGCATTTATTTAAAGACTTTTCCAAGCACGTGCCTTCCATTTTCGAATACACAATGAAACTGCGAAACCTTAACAAAACTAATTAAAACAGGACCCGGCATGGGGCAAGGCCATTTCTGCCAATGATTCAAAGAGAGATCGTACAATGAGGAAAGGACAGGGAAGCTGGGAAACAAGTGGAAACTCATTGTGCGTAGTGTTAGAAGTATCGAGGCAAAAGATCGATATTGAGTGCTTTAAAAAGTATCTAATCAAAATATCGATGCCAAAAAAATATCGTGGCGAAAGTATCGATAGTACTCAATATCGAATTTTGAGTACTTTTCATAGAAATCAAACATTAGTGCAACAAAGATCGAAAACTCACTAAATATCATATCACAATATTAGAATGAATTCTATTGCTTGTATCTGATGTGTTAAATCAGAATCATTTGTAAAATTGTAATAATTTGTAACAATATTGTAAAATTTTAACAGTAATTTTTTAATACTACTTTCAAATTCTATAATTTTTTAAAAATAGACAAGTTATAATAGTTGAGTATTTTTGATTAAAACAATATAATAGTCTGATACTATATTCAAAAAGCAATACTTTTTAAGTATTTTTAAGCACAATAATATTTTTAATATTTTTAAGTAAAATAATATTTTATAATTGTTGAATAATTTTATATGAATAATTTTAGCAACTTTAAAAAACCGTTACATGTTTGCATAAAACTGCAATATGAAGCTCTTTGGAAAGCAATAAACATTCAGTTTATTGTTAATGACGGTCACGATATATTATCTTCGACACTTGTAGAGAAACATCCCTTCGAAGCGATGGGATTTAAAGTTTGAATGGTTCCGAGAAACTCAAGCCCATATGTTTGCATGTTGAAATTCAAAAATTTCAAAACATGAGTATTTTGCGTTAAAAAAGAATCGAAATATAATTATTTCAAATAATAATATTTTGCGTAAAAATAATCGAAATATATTATTTCGAATAATAATACTCATCCATTTCAATATATTAGTATTTTGCGTAGAAAAGAATCGAAATATATTATTTAAATAATATTACTTATGCATTTCAATATACTGGTATTTTGCGCAAAAAAGAATCGAAATATAATAAACGCAAAATACAAATATATTGAAATTGATGAATATTATTATTTGAAATAATTATATTTCGATTCTTCTTTACGTAAAATACTAATATATTGAAATTAGTGAGTATTATTATTTGAAATAATCATACTTCGATTGTTGAATATGTTTTTATAAAACATTTAAGGTACTTTAAAAAGCCATTTCATTTTACATAAGAGTAATAAATAAACATCTTTATTTATTAGTGTGGTCATATTCATTTTGGGTTTTTGAGCAATAAATACTGAGACTAATGACCCTTCGGGATCATTTTTTGACACTTCTTTGAACAATTATGACCACCTAGAGATACTATTGCTTTGCCAAACGGCAATGAGTGGTGTTAATAGTTAGTCGATGAGTGGTGTTCATAGATTAGGCTGTCGATTCTTTTTGAGTACTATCGACGAAAAGAATCGATATGGCAATAGATCGAGCTAAAAAATCGATAGCAAAGTACTCACTATCGACCGCAAAGTATCGATATTTACTCAGTACTCGATATTTCGTTCTAACACTAATTGTGCGTAGTACGCGTGCCGAACGTAAGCACAAGACCTTGCCCGCCACGATCGTCCGGGGTTCAAAGCGACTCTCAGGGACGCGCCGCTGCAGGTCACGGCCGCCTCACG
>NW_020537324.1:64931504-64952754 GCF_003426905.1 Ctenocephalides felis
CAGTTAAACTTATTTGATCGATTGTTCACAACTCTAGGAAAAAAGAGTAACTGCGCGCACAACTACAATGTTTCAGGAGTTACCATTAAGAACTATGGCACAAGTGGATAAGTTTGAAGCTATTTTAGCATCGACACCAACAAAGATCAATCCCTTGGTAAATATATTATCAAATTATATTAGTAGTGTATTATTTGTTATTGTGAAATAATTGTCTTATTTTTTGTGCACTTTTAGATTGCCATGTTAGTGAAACAAGGTGGTGTCACAGCTAGGATGCAGTTGGACGTGTTTCTCAATACTGTCGTACATGTAACGTGTCAAGCTAGTTGTTTTTGGCCATTTGGAATGTGGACAATGAATCCATCTCGTAAGTCAATTACATTTAGATAATATCTATTATACAGGATATCTCAGAATTCTAAGTCAATCCAAATGGGAAAAAAATCATCTTATGTAGTTTGAAAATTATAGGCTTCTAAGTGTAACCTAGAGCGGAAATTGTGATAATTTTTCGGTTGTTGTGTCGCAAAAACTAGACATTTTTTATCATATTTTTGCGTTTCAAGGGTTTCTAAATATTTTGGCAAACCTTAGAGAATGTTCTGATATAAGTTTTAACCGATTTGAATAATTCAATAAACATTCGGTTTCTATTGATAAGACGACGTGCTGATTAGTTTTTGGCAAAGACAGGTGCAGCCTTTTCAAAGATACGGGACAAAAAGTGCCAGAAATGATAATTCTGTTTTTGAGAGAACGGAGCGTCCGATTTGAATGTTAAAAACATTTTACTTGTATTGATGAAATGAACAACTGGTTTTTGAAAGAGCAGGTCTAGCGGTTTCAGAGATGCACAAAGTAAAACTAGTTGGTATTGGTATTTTTCACTTTCTGCAAAGGAACGGCTCGGGCGATCGTCGCACAAAACTGACAAACGATAGTCTTCATCGAGATACAACGAATGGCTTTTAAATTTTTTGAAATCGGCACAGTCGTTTTTGAGAAACGTCGATTTACGGCAAAAAATTCACACAGACGCACACATACACATACTTTTCCAAATTCGGTCTCAGAATGGCTTGAAAACGTCGAGAAAACATAAAATTAGCGAATCGGATTTTTTGATGAAAACATAAACTTTCTCCTTCGGGAAGTTAAAAAAGCTCTTTGGCGGTCAAAATGATTATTAAATATATGCACATCAAATTGTCAGTAATATTATAAAGATTCTAATAACAAGTACATTATATATATATATATATATATATATTATAAATATCATTTAATAAACATCTTTATTCGTCCTAATATTCTATTACAACTTACCATTATCTTCCAGACGTCAATTCTGCACCGCCCGTACCAGCTATAATCAATGAAATAGGCGCAAATCAATCGAACCAACAAAGTGCAGATTCAGCAATAATTTTCGATTTGCGAGAATCTAATATTGGACTTGTGATGCGAACTGCCGTCCGCATGATTGTGCCAAATGCCACCGCGAGAGAAGTTGGAGCCAGCTTCATGCTGCACTTGAAGATGGCAAAGGTGCCGCTGAAGCTGCCCAGGCGGCGACTAGGAATACTGCCAATGAGACACCAAGTATTGAGTTATAATTATAATATATATTTATATATAAAGTTTTTCACATTTCGTAAAAAATATACGATGAAATGTTCTTGAGCATCCATCCAATGAAAAAAATTAATGCAAATCAATGTCTTCATTAAAATAGTATACGTTTTTAATCAATATAATTTAGTAAAAATTAGATTTTTTCTGAATTAGTATTTTCTTTAGATTTATAGTTCCTGAAATGTGTAATAAATTCCATATCCCACGTAGAATGATACATATAAAAAATTCATTAATTGATTTTTTGAGAAAAGAAGGGGGCTTTTTTGTTCAGAAAATTGAAATCATAAATATTAATAACCAGAAAACTCATTTCCGTACTTACTTTATTGCACCCTTGTGTATTACCTAATACATATATTTCAAAAATGTTAACCCTTTCCACTCGGATGCAGCCGCTCCGGCGACAAAATACATAATAATTCTGCAATTCGCAAGTGGAAAGGGTTACAATTTAATTTTGTATTATGGCATTTTCATAAATCATTTTATTTAATGTTTGCTGATTTAGCTAACTATTTATATAAACATAGCTAATTGCAATATACTTACATTTGTAAAAATGTCGAAATACAAAATTTAATTTAATACTGAACATAAATCAGCCAAAAGTTTCAAATTTTTAACAAATTAAAAATGTTAGTGTAATAATAGTACATGATGCTCATTTTCAAAATTCATTCTAAACCACCCATAATCGTACGTACTAATGAATTCCAAATATAAATTAATAAAATTTAAATAATATAAATGAAACATTTTATGATATATTTAATGCACTGTCTAATAAAATTTACAAGTAAATAGATAATTACAACATTTGCTATTATGCCAATTATTTGTTCATTTATTTTTTGTGATGTGTGTAATATGCACACACGTACCTGTACATGAAATAATTAGTCATAAACATACATTTAATTGATAAAATAGTGAGATCTCTTGTTACTAGTCTTAATATTTGTATTGCAAGCATGTTAGTAATAAGCAATGAAATTCATCATAAAGTGTTCCTATATAAAGTAAGTTCAATGTAAGACTTATTAATTAGATTTAATTTTATTAAGATTTGTAAGAATTTTGTATTTGTAAGAGCTTTAGTTTTAAGCAATGCAAATCATCAAGTGCCTGTGAAAAAGCATTTTGGTGTTTTTATATAAAATTTTTAAAACAGGCTTGGTTATAATACGACTGATATTTTTAAGTAAGTTAATGTATTCTTTAATTTTTAAAAAGCAAATTTTTTGCAAGTACTGAAATCCAATAGTTGGTTGTGAAAATTCACTATGAGGTGTTCAACATAAAGCCAAATTGTTTTTAATTTAGTTTTCAATAGTAATAAGAGTGATATATGAATTGTGATGAATATTAATTAATATAAATTTATAAAGATTCATTTTGTAAGCAAATTCGTCTTATGACATTGAATTTGTCAAATGGTGGTGGGATATTTTTTATTCAAATTAAGGTATAAGGACTTATAGTTAATGATAATTGACTTCTAGTACTGGATAGTAATAAGACTGATCTATTTGCCAAAATGAATAGATATAAAATATTAATTAAATATATTTGTAAGATGAAATTAAATGTGATTTATTGAAATCTTTGTATACAAAGAGCATATGTGATGAATTCAACTAAATATACTTTTGTACTTGTTTGAAATGCTATTTTGAATATAAAGCTAATTTCTTGCAGGTGAATAATTGTTCTGACTCTCCAGTTTTGAAATGTTTAAAAAACTTATCTAATAATACTTATTAACTTCTGGAAGGAAAAGTTTGTTTTCGCCAAAATCTTAAATTTGATGTTTATCGACGTTTCAAGTCATTCTAACCGATTGAGATCAAATTGTGAAAAAAGTGTGTGTATTTTGTGGGTGTAAATAAAAAATGAGACGATTTTGATGAAATTTTGTGATTATAGAGATCATGATCATACAAACATACTGAAATTTTAAAGCCCTACGACAAGTGTTTTAATTTTCATCAAAGTTTGAAAAAATATGAGTCAAAATTTGTGTGATATAATTAGTCAAAATTTTCTCAAAATAGATGAACCGATTTCACAAATTTAAAAACTATTGGATTAAACTGATAATTATTAATTAATTTCTAGATAATCTCTATATCCGTGTCAACTAACAAGCAGTCTACAATTTTTTTTTAGTTGTGTTAAAATATTACTATTAATTAAATGATTATGTCATTTCAGATACTACGTGATATACTCAATTGTAGCAGTATTTTTTCAGAGCAAAATGCTTAAAATTTCACAAAATAATTTATTAGGTGTCTGAAAAAAACTGTTGAAGAAATTTAAAATGACGATAAGTTCGTGCACCAAACACTATGAATATGATTGAATTATATAAATTTATTAAAATTTGGAATAATGCGCGTTTTTAGGACATTTAAGCTCGTATTTGTGCACAATAATTAATATAATTACATATATTATAAATAAGAAATATCATTCGATACCACAATGTTTAGTTTTTAGTGAAAGCACTTGCCTTAAGGCAAAATGCCACGCACACATGGTATAATAAATTCATTCATTCATTCATAAATCACATATGATAAAGATATAATTGTAATATTTATAAATTTCAAATTGCGTTTAACGATTAGATAGATTTATTTTGCAAAGCTGGCAAAATGACAAGTGACTCATAGTTTAAGGTTTAAATATATAGAAATATTATGTATATTAATAGAAAACGCAGATTCATAAATTAATATTTGATATTTTATTTGCAACTTAAGTGTATGAAATCAATAACTCATCAAATCATTCTTTGTTACATATATCTTTCGATAAAACTTCATTTTATATAAAACATGTGTATATTAATAGTTTTAAAAGGTATTTTGATCCACTCACTTATATTTGTTTGCTTCTACTAAAACGTTTTAGATAGAAAATTAAAATAAATCTTTCGAATTATTTTACTTTTGAAATCATTTTAATTAAAAAGTAGAGGAGACCAGGTACGGTTGTTCCAGGGTAGCCTTCGTATCAGCTAAATTCTACTGATTTTGAGATAGGGTCCAAAGAGAGAACGATGAAATATGTTTGTTCGAACAAGTTTCCACTATTGCATTGAGTCAGCGCCTTACGTTAACATGAACTGTAGACCGAATTGCTTTTAAAGAGCCAAAGGTAAGTTTTATGTTCCATTTCTTTTAATAATAAGTGTTACTTGAACAGTTACCAACACTCTGTTTTTTTATTTTGATGTAAGTTGAACATTAGTTATTAATTAATAGCAATTAGTTTTGCTTTATGTGACATGTATTTTTGGTCCTTTTTGGGTGAATTTAAACAGATAAAGAAAGAAATCTAACTTAACTACATTCCTAAATGTTTATATTATCTAAAATATTTTTAATTAAGAAATCAAAGTTTCTAAATTTTTGTTTGAACGAATGGAAAAATTTATAATGTCAAAAGTTGAAATTCCAAACTTTAATGGGCAAATTTTTATACTGTTCTAGTGTGAATTTTAAATTTTAAAATCAAATTACAAATTCAAATTTTCAAGAGCAAATATCAAAGTGGCAAAAATTAATAATTGCAGCAAATTGTTTTAAGAAGTTTTATCAAAAATTTCCAATTTTCGATGTGCAGAAATCTATATTGAAATTATACAAATCATTTGCAAAAAACCAAATTCAAAGTATTTGTATGAAATTAGAACAAATACGAATTGTATAAAATTAAGACAAAATACGAAAGAGAAAGGGAAAGGTGAATTCGAGAAAAAAAAAATAAAATCGTATTTTCTTATTTCAAAATTATGTTTTATTTTATATTAATATATTATATTCATAAGCTTTGTTAAAATGTTTATTATGTTGTATAGTGTTACATATTTCTGACAATAAAAGTAGTTATAAACCTATACACCTAGTTTTTTGGTCTATTTTTATTCCTGTAACAACCGTCCCTCGGGTTTAGACGGGTGTGAAACTCACCTTTTTCATGTATGATTTGATTTTATGACTAATCCGTCGTATTTACTAACAGTATTTCAGTGTTTCCTCGTAGATTCAAATTACCATTTAAATTACTTTTCTGCCATCTAACTGATGAATGAACAAAATTATTGCCGATCAATAAAAAAATGGCACAACCAAACCCAGTATCCCTTATTCAACAAATTTCATCACCCAAACTCAATTCATTTATTTATTCAAATACAAATTTTATTTCCATCATGATAGATCTATTTATATCATGCATGCGTACACAAACAATATTATTTTTGTACAGATTTAGCCACCCGTACCCATTAGCTAAATTTAGACTGTTTATACGATGTTACATAACGCAGAATTTTGCTTTGTGCAGGATTTGCGACAAAATTCAACAATAAAGCATCGTTTCTGAAATAATTATCCACCGTAATTGCATACCGATAATAAATTTAATGGCATTATCCGTGGTCACTGATCAAACACAGGTGAAAAGTTAAACCCGAAAGATATGCGAGTTCAAGGTTCCGCTAAATATCGCACGTGCCAGTCGACGTATAAAAGCTATATAGTGGCGAGACACGAGATTTTATAATCATGAAACTTTCAAAAGCTTTGGAAAATTTTACACAACACTAATGGCTTTCGTGAAATATAATGCGACTTACGATGGAAAAGCGTGTTTGACACATTTATAACATTCACTACTCTTCACCTAGGGAAGGGAATGAAAAGTTTTGAGTAGATGATAGGGAAATAAATAGGAAATTTCAACAAGAGAACTATATTGACATGGTACATTATTTAAAACTTTTATAAACTTTTATAATCAAATCATATATTGTACTTCAAATGCTTAATAGTATTATGAAAAAAATATATTTTAACGCTAGGACGATTTTTTAGTTTCAATTAAGGGTACTCCATATAATAACTTACCGTAGGGATAGTTAGGTAATTGCAAAAAAAAACGAAAATGAAACTGTTTATATACTTTTACTTTTTACTAACTGTTTATATACTTGCTAAGTCTCCCAAACATTTGGATTATCTTAGAAAAAAAATGGATGTATGTGTGTGATGATTTTTTGTCCACGGTGCTCTCGAACACGAATCCGATTTGATTGATTCAAAATCATTCGATTCCTATTGATGGGGAGACCAGAATGAACTATAATACTATTAACTACGAGAGAGAAAAGTCTATGTTTTAACTCAATTTTCTAATTTTGAGTTATTTCGGCTGCACTAATATAAAAAATTTAAAAGTCATTTGAAAGTTAGGATTCCCAACGTAGAAATCATGCTGATAAGGACTTTTCTGACGATTATTAAAAGTGAGTAATAATAAAAATTCATTATGATTCATTATAATTAATAATAAGATATGTTATAAATTATCTAAATCTCAATTCTCATTGATTAAGTCGATTACTTGCTCATATCGAAAACTGGTTGTAACTGGTCTCAAGGCAAAATACCTTCTACACCTAGTTTAAAAAAGCAAATATTTACTCAATGAATTTCAATATTTATTTTATATTTGATGTACATATTTTAATTTGCTATTTCTTTAATGGACCAAAAATTGAATAATAGCCTATTTATTAGAAAGAGAATAAAAAACAACACAGATAAAAACTACATAATAATATCTGATGAGTATTTTTTCAAGTGTAAGGTATATAATGTAATAATAAAAAAAATTTTTCATTATTTTAACATATTAATACGCAACTTGTTTTGATTCTCGAAAAAATGTGTTATATTTATTTCATTTTCTACGTTTGTCTACTCGGTAAAAATTATTATTATAGTTCAAACGAGACTAAAGCTCGATTAATATAGGTACAAAAATATTTAAAGTTTACATGTGAAGTATTGATTTTCGAATACGTTGTTTTTCACGTTTTTCAAAACATTTATTTCGTTACATTTTTATATACATTTTCAATCATTGTCCAGTTGAACTTTGTTATTTTGATTACGGTTGCTACCTGAACAATCTATATAGAAATCTGTTGATTTATTTTATTTTTCTATATACATATTTGACTCTATGTTTCTTTGCATTGATCGTTCAATTCGATAAAACATACTATAAAAATCACAAGTAAAATAAAAGACAAATAATTTCAGAAACAATGTTTAACAGAAATATATCTATATTAAATTTTATAATAAGTTTGTCACTGGATGTTATAGAACATTATAAACTTGTTATAAACTTGATGTTAAAAAAACAGCTGTAATATAATTACAAACTTTTTTTTGTTCTGAGTTCTTTCAAACTTTTTTTGTTGAGTTTCAATCAGAATTATGTGCAGTTGTAATAATTATTCCCTAACATAGTGTTTCTAAAAGGCATCCAATATCTTTCAGATGAGATTATATTAAATATGTTTCTCATAGTGACGGTAATATTTAATGCAGAATTCTAATTAATAAAAAATTAAAAAAATAAAATAAAACTTATACTCAAAAAATCTATTTCTTTTCGGCTGGAGAAGAAAAGAGAGTAAGGCGAGAAACAAGCAAGAGCTTTTACCATGCAGGTTGAAATTGCTTGTTCATTTTGCAAATAAAGATTTTGCAAATGAATCATCAAATCATCTCAAATTTAAATACACAAATTTAGGTTACTCATACTTTTTTTGAAGTTTGTGAAGGAATTCATGTTTCAATGTTTTCTGTTGCAATTCATAAAAATAGTTGATTTACTGCCTAAACGCCGGTCATATTTTAATAAAAAGATCTGTAGTTATCACACGCTATATGAAAATTTGTAATTTGGCTCGGTGTGCTAAATAATATTCGCAATGTACTAAAATCGTGTATGATAAAAACAAAGTAATAAATTTCAGCAACGCGCAGCTGCTATTTGCGACAAAGTTTCTCCGCTAGACACATCGTCGCCTTCATGGCTTACGACCTGATGATTAATTTAACAAAGAACAAAAATTTTTTTTGCCAAATCCGATTTTATGCTTTACATAATTTGGAAAAAACTATGTCAATAAATTATTATATATGTTTGTTGACGTTAGAATTTTAATTTTATATTTTCATACATTTTCATTGCTCAAATAATAGAGAAACTGAAATCAAAGATATGAATAAAATTACAATTCTATTTAGTATGTTAAAATAAGCAAAAAAAATACAATGATTAATTCTGCATGGATTTTTGTACTTATAAAAGTAGCTCAATCAATTTTGTTGTTAGTCAATAGTAATGTTTGGTATATTTTCTTGACGTTCAAGTCATTCTAATTTCTTTGACAACAAAATCGAAAAAAGTAAGAGTACGTGTATGTAAGTCAAAATTCGATTTTTCGTCTTTTCTTCGTTTTCTAAAGTCTTGAAATCCCAACATCACTGATTAGTTTATAGTAAACATCTACCGGGCCATTTTTTGTCATTAAATTTTTTGCAGATTTTGATAAAACTTTTTACACTCGTGAAGTTTTAATTGAGATTTAATTATAAAAGTATATCAACACTTTATATTCAACATTTTATAATAATACATTTCTTTGTGTCGCAAAGAAATATCAAATAATTTCTCTTTTACATTTCTAAGCTGATTAAACAAGTAATATATATCAATATACAATTCACTTCTGTTACAATAAATCACCTAAAATAGTTTATCTTAAATTTTATTTATTTTCATTATATTTTGATTATAATTTCATATATTTAATATAAAACATATAATTTTTAAATTACTATTTCGCACTTTTAATTGCTTAAAGCAAAATTTGTTAGTTTTTGCGTCAATTTCTAATTTCATACAGAAATTCGTATAGTGATTTTTCCCAAATTGTTCGATATTGGAGCACAAACAAACTGCAATAAAGCTCTATGCCTTTTCAAATGTTAATAATTTCAAAAATATTTTGAATTCCTTTTAAGGTCTATATCACAAGTTGTTTTAATCTATTCCATTTTTCCATAAAATTTAAAAGATATGTGAAGTACTGATTAGCAAGAATGCTGTTTTTAGCTTGAAAATAAATAATTTTAATTAAAGTTAGTTATATTAATGACGAAAATAATAATTTATATAAATATAGTTCTGTTGTTATATATATATATATATGATTTAGTAGTTAATTTTGATGTTGAAATATATGAGTGAGTTCTTGAGGGCGATACATCAAACAAAGATCTTTGTTTGATGTATCGCCCTCAAGAACTCACTCATATTATATATATATATATATATATATATATATATATATATATAATAACAATATATATATATATATATATATATATATATATTCTTGATAGTTTTTTCGACGTTGAAACATATTTCAAAGTAACTAGCAGCCCATTCGTCGAAATAAAAAAGGTGTAAAGTATAAAAACTTTTATTTATACGTTACGAGTACGACACAAGATGCGTGTCATCATTCAGCAACACTGAATGGTGATTGGTGTCTCGGTATGGGCGTGTTTCTTGCTTCACAATGTTAAATTTCAAAACTTTTAGTTTTGATTTAGTCAAATTAGTTTTCAAATCTTTTAGTATTCATAATTTTTTCTAAAAAAATGTTTTTTTCTAATATGTTATCAGTTTAATTTTTAAAATAAAGTTTTTCTTGAGTGTTTTTGTCCTGTGTTGCTGAATGATGACACGCATCTTGTGTCGTAACGTATAAATAAAAGTTTTTATACTCTACACCTTTTTTATTTCGACGAATGGGCTGCTAGTTACTTTGAAATATATATATATATATATATATATATATATATATATTAGTTTAATATTTTTTCGAACAACGTTCAAAAAATAATATGTAAGTATAAAAATAACAATTATTATGACTAAGCTTTGTTTTATAATCCGTTAATCCCATCATTAATCCCGGGAGTAAAAATATTATTTACACATAAATATAAATCTATAAATATTTATGAGCAAAGATATATTTGGAAATTACATTAATAACAAACACGTGTAGATAATATAAATTCGATTAATACTGCCTAAAAATATCAACACTCAGTTTTGGAAATATATACAAACGAGAATATTAAAATTTTACAGTTTATAAAATGGGATATAAAATCTGCAAAAAATTATAAATGAAATATGAAGGTATATCATTAATAGACTTGAAACAACATAGTTTAAAATTCTTTATATTACTGGTAGTGTTTTAGAAGAATATTAATTTAGCAAAATATGTCTACATAGTACTAACATTTCACATATAGTATCTCAATATTTAAAATTTATTTTAAATATAATATAATTTACTTTTTGAATAAATTAATGCAGTAAAACTTTTGTGTTCACATATTTACTATGTCATCCAATTTTATAGAAAATTTGCAAACACTCATTTATATTAATTAAATGGTTTAAAACAATTGTATGTTTTCATTAACGTACCAAAGGAGGTCAATTTAAACAAAAATATATTCATGCAATATTATGTCGAGTTGTTAAGGTGTAATTTTAAACACATAAATAATTCAAAATTTATATGGATCAATAATAATAAACTAATATTTTAAAATATCTTTAATAAATTTAAAAAATATATTAGTTGTAGTGTACTGACGTTGTTCTTTATTTGATTCCAAACAAATTTTTATATATATATGTGAATTATATAAATTTGCAATAAAAGTGGATAAACGTAATTTAGAATTGCTATATCTATAGTTAATATTTTCTAAGATTTATTATATTACCACGAATCCATACTAGTGTTTAAACGCAATATTTAAACGCGATATTTTTTCAAAATAATTACTTAAAATATTTATATAGAAAAAAAGCATTATGTACAATATTTATAAATCATTATAATAATTTTTCCATTCGAATTTAATTCTGCGCATAAAACTCGCCCCTATTTATAAGTATTTACGTAACCTTTGCAAATGATTCCAGTCGGATAACTGCAAACAAATATTTCTTGCTTTTAAATGTCGGAGAACAAACTTAAAAAGATTTAATGCGTCTTAAATAAATTATTTCATTTTAATGAGACGCATTTGTAATGTTAATGTAATCTGCATATTACGTTGGATACAATCTAAGAAAAGAGATATTTTTTTTACGCATTTTGTAATAGATTTGCAAGAGGTATCTAAATTCTTAATTATGTGTAATAACAATTAATAATAACTTACCCTACGGCAAGTTAAAAAAATCATATTAGTATAAAAAAATGTCAAATTTATGTGGTATGTTCTTGTATTTCTTTTTTTCAAAATTACTGTATCAAAAACCGAATTGCCAATTTTGCACTCCTTGCTCTGTATCTTACAAATACTGGCGTGCCATTGGCAAATACTAATCTCTTTGACAAATCTCTCCTTCAATGTAGATCAAAGGTTGTTTGAATCATTCAAATCGGTTGATCCGTGCTCTCGAAATTGTCGACGAAAACTTGTATCTGCACATACATACCCACACACTGACATTCATATATACACATACATACTTCAATCCTTGCTAAGGTATTTAATTCATCTGATTCATCATCGAACCACTATGACTGTGTCTGCCATTGTCAAAAATTAAACACTTTAACTGTGTTAGAATCATTCAAATCGGTTCATCCGTGCTCTCGATATTGTCGACGAAAACTTGTATCCGCACATTCATAGCCACACACATACATTCATATATACACACATACTTACATACTTGCTAAGATATTTGAAAATGTTCAGAACTTGAAAATATATAAAAAAAATTTAATAATATATATATTTTTTTAAGTTTTTGCGAATACTATAACTTGTCCTAAAAGAACTTAATTAATTTAATACTGTCATAAGCAAACGCGACACTGATTTATTATTGAACATCCCTCATGTCTTCAAGCTTAAATTCCTTTCAGCAATATTGCATTTACTAAATCTACCTTGCGTATCAATAAAAAAGCACAGTATTCTTAAAATATAAAATCTTTACGACATATTATATAACAGAGCCCAAGCCCAGGCCCATGGTGTGATTTCGCCAAATGTTCAACATAAAAATTCGATTATCAAGATTGATATTTTATACAGTTCCAACAACGAAAGCACCCACGTTCTGACGTCAGGTCTGACATAAAACGTATGTCAGGCGGGCACTTCATGCATATTTATAGGGTTTATATATAAATTGCAGAATTTGCTAGAATCGTTTATAATTTTGCAATTGTGGGTCGAGGAGTTATTAGAAGATAGTGTGGATAGATTAAAATAATGATCAGACTGTTGAAGTGAATTAAATATCTCAAAGGGGTAATCGCAAAAACCTGGGTTTGGATCTGCTTTTCAGACTATTTGATATCAATCAACAGTAACCCTACTTTTACTTGAAAATATAGATAAAAACATGTTTTTAAATAAACAGAACTTTACCTGCATTGCTGCAAATATTAATTTCCCGTAAGGTGTGTTATTGTAATCGTCCAAAAATAAAAAATAAATTATAAACTTTTGCGTAGAAAAAATGCACGTTTTCGGGCGCACTGATCAACCGATTTAAATGGTTAAAAAAAACTCGATTTCTATTGATAGGGAAATGTGCTGATCAGTTTTTGGCAAAGGCAGGTCTAGCAGTTTCGTAGATACTAGTTGTTAAGAGTATGGAGCATCCGATTTGAATGATCCAAAAAGCTTTTTGCTTGTGTTAATGAAAAAATTACTTTTGAGGAATTTCTTTTTCTTTTTTTTAATTATCAAAAACTATATTTTTCTTAACTAATTCGGTACGAAAAGTTGCAGCAATTTGCCTCAAGACTCGATGCTATTTACCACTAGTTTCATATATTTAATCACAATTAAAAAAGGATGAGCACTAGGTTGCCTTTTATTAGCTAGATAATACATAAGAACTGATTTTAAAGCACTTTAGTCGTTTTTTAAAAAAAACTATGGTCGTAACGTTTAACACGTTAGTCAAAATATTTACATTTTCTATAACGGCAGTACTCCAACTTCTTAAGAAGACAAATTTTTCCTATGCTATTGCCCGAATATTTAATAATAATGTTTCTATTAAAGTACGAATTACTTCAATTTTTAGTATTTTTTCCTAAATGGCTTATTGTTGAGTCTTTGCTCAAAATGAATGTAATTTTATAAAATACTTGTTGGAACATTGTTGTTAAGAACCAATAATAATATCACCAGTAGTAGTAATATCTTTACAATTGCATTTTCAGCCAGTTTAAAATCAAATTAAACAGACATCTGAATTAGTAAATTTCAATGGTAAAAGTCTGTAAAATATATTCAGGCCAACAGGAGTGAATTGAAAAATAATAGATAGTTTTTACATGATCATTAAATCTTGTAATAATTGAGTAATAAATAATTTCTATTTAAAAAAAAATTGTGCTACAAAACGGTAAAATGATGTCCACTACAACTATTTCCACTAAAACTATGGATAAAACCATATGTGCGTATTGATTTTTCATATAAGCTTTGAATTGAATTTGATTTTGAAATTATCCCAAATTTTTTATAAAACAAAAATTTTCACTTGCTGTAGGTATTTGATTATTTCTAACATGCAATTTTCTCATCAAAGTGAATTCAGAGCAATCTTGTTAATATGTATATTGTCTACAATTGCCTACTCAACAACTATACTCCTACAAAATCACTATGTCGTCGACTAATGACGATCATTGTTTGGATTAATTTGTAGGCTGATGAATAAAGGTAAGTAACAGACTCCTTCAGATTGGAATAACGATTCAATTAAATTTCCATTATTCGACTAAGATATAAATAGACTTGTTTGTTAATTACAACAGACGAAAATAAACTTGCGAAATGTATATCAATGGGAGAATGTAGGTGATAGTAACTCAATAACTTCTGCAAATGGGATTCTGCTGGCAACTTGATATTAGGCCGAATTGCTTTCATGAACTTAATTTTAGATGATAATGTACTTCGACAAAATTCCGTATTAAGATCAATTTTAATTGGTGTGATTTCACAATATTTATATACACTTTGAATTATTCAAATATTTATATGATTTAACGCCATCGACTTTTTACCTTGCAAATGTATACCAATTAAAAGTATACCATGGATTTAAAAAATCTTCAATCTATTCAACAATTAAATCAATCCAAGTCTTTTCAATGGAATTTTTTTAAGTACTTTAAAATAGTAAATGGAAATTAAATTGCGTTCATACAAGCCGAATAAACTTCTTCTCGTTTATCTAATTATACCTTTTATCTTTTTATATCTCCATTTAATTACTTTGACCTGTTGAGACATTATTTTTCCACTGAAACTTTATTTGTACAATTGATTATAATCAAGTTTTTCCTACTAAATGAATTATTATATTCAAGCGTTTTATCAACGAATCTGATTATGTTCTAATTTTATAAATATCATAGTGTACACGCGAACGGCCTCGGAACTTCAATCAATAATAGTTGTTTCTATATAAAAAACTTAAATTCGTCCCAAGATATTATAATAATAGGTTTTTGAATTAGAAATAGAATGTATAAAGATTCTACATCTTGTAAATGAAGTTAAATATTGCGTTCAACTTCATATTTGTTCTAGGGAAAGTCGATGTTAATTATTTAAAACTCAGTATTTTTTTTAATAATTAGGTATAAACCAACTTGAGCTATAGTAAATCAATTGATTACTACTGTTTTTATCCAAAATGAATTAGATTTGTATCTACTAGCAACTTTATTCATTAGTTTTAGAGATTGAGCCTTTTAGGTATGCAGTTTTTTTAATATAGATAATGTAGGACAAGGCTCAAAAGTCCAAAAATGAATTAAATTGTAAAAACCAATTATATCACAACAATTTATACATATCAAACAAACAACTATCTGACTATGTTAAGTAAATCTCTAAAAGTATTAAAAACATCCTTCTAGGAATGTGTTTTTTTTCCTGTTTTTTTTTTTAATTTTTTTCATTTAAATCCGTTCTGTCATCTGGTCCTTTTTTCCATAGGCGGGATAAAAAGGACAGCCATTGTTTAGTAGCTTTTTTTCACTCCACCCACGTGTAACATTTTATAAAGGCTTAAAGGCTATAAAAAAAACTGTCGAAAAATAACACTACATCTTATAGAACAATCAAATAACGTATGCCCAAAATGTTAAGATCTCGTAAACTAAACAACAGTGCCCACTACCAAAAAAGCTAACAACGAAAAAAAACTTTTGTTATGGATTTAAAAACATTGCAGTTTATCTCTCGAAGTGTTGACTGGTTGTACATCTTTTTCCCTCCACTTTCAAATATTGTTGTTAAAACATTCTTGACTAGATATCGGTGTTTGGACCGTTTTACCTATAGTACTTCTGGTATAACCATATCTAATATTCCAATAAGTTTCAAGCTACTATCATCACAAACAGTAGAACCTTATATTACAATCCGGTATGTCAATATTTCATGGAAAACGCTACAATATTCTCAATTCCTAGAATGGAAAACGCATTCTCCACCCATACCGGTTTTGTTAATTATGACGACCTCAACAATTTCGTATGAGAGTTCATAAAAATATGTAGCCGGCGCAATAATTTCATCCGTGACCGCAATTTGTCCAAGCTCACCCACTCAGATTAGCGGGAATTTAATCAGAAAACAACATTGAGATACAATTTACAAGTCCCCCTTAATGGGGGATAAACATAATATAATATGTGGGTATATGAAACATTCGCACGTGGGCGCTTCAAACAAAGTAGCAAGTCCCTTTGGCACTCATGATATGGGACATGATCGGAGAGGCGGATGGAATAAAATGTTACCAAAATACTTGGTATTGTATTTAAACAATTTTGGAAATATCAAATTAATTAGGTTAAAAGGCATTTTTTATTATTATAAGTTGCATGACATAAATGAAAATAACATGACTTGCAGAACAAAATTTGCTAATTTTGTTAACTAATTTACATTAATATAACATTATTAGCCTGCTTTATATCGAAACAAAAAACTAACCCACCAAGATACATATTCACGAATATCCTAAAAACCAAAATTTTCTATTTAAATTTCTTTTCTTTTGGAAATTTACTTTTATTAACGTTTTGTTAATTTTCTTATTAATAATTGATTTTCTTTATCTATATTGCGAGTAAAACAAATGCACTCAGTGTCCCAGAGAGACCAATAATTAATTATACTGAAAGTGTCAATCACAATTTTAATTATAATTTTGCGTTGTTTAGCATCACATGATATATGAAATTTCACACTATGGAACTAAGTACGTTACTACTTTTAAATACTTTATTAAGATAGTCACTAATATTAACTAATAAAAATTAAAATTTTAATAGTGGTTACTTCTGAGGCCGATATAGTTACACAAAATTACTTACAAATTATTTTAGAATTAATATTGTTGTTTCTAGAAAATGAGGTTTCTTATAAAACCCTGGCAATTTTGAGTTCTAAGAATATATTATAAAATTTGGAAATTATCTGGTATTTACGAGTATTTTATCAAATAGTATTGCCACAATTTGACTTACAAAACAAACAAATTTTTTTTTCGATTATAACTCTGTATCTACCAAGTATTATCTTGCAATTTTGCACCTTCCTTATACGTTATTAATTATTTTATTATGCCTTATTATTATTTTTTTAAAACATGAAGATGTGATTTTTTTTGTAAAACCGCTAACAGTTTTTTTGTCACATATAAAACTTGTTAGGTTTAATTATATTCACTCACTGAAATTAAAAACATTTAGAAATGTAAAATATCCATAGGATAAAAAAGCATGTACATAATTATTTATATTGTATCATATCTCACATAACGCAATAAAATTTCTGAACTCTCCATAAATAATATCTTTTATAACTGATCAATTTTTTCTAATTAAGCATTTACTCGTATTTATTATATATCAGCAGTGCATTTTTCTCTAGATATATTATATATAAATATATATATATATATATATATATATATATATATATATATAACATATTTTATACGCAATCGTTCATGCAATTCATAGGGCCATATAATTTCAAATAAATAATTTCATATTGATTTATTGCATGTAATAATGTCAATCTCGAATTTAATCGCATACTATATTATTGGTTAATAGGCTTATGATGGATAATAAAATTTTGATTTATCAAATCTGAAAAAAGCAGTATTGCATAACTTGCCGAATAAATTATGACAGAAATTGCGAACATGGACTCTCCTCGATTCTTCATAAACCAAAAATTAAATCAATTTGGCAAATGAAGAAGTTAATCAAAAATCTATAAAGTCACCTTATTAAATTTATTTTGATGGACTATTTATATATCTATATATCTTTACAAAAAATATCACCTAATCAATTATCAAATTACTGTTACAACTATTTTTGAATAGATTGTCGTATTACTAGTAAATTACTCTTGAAACCATATTTGATGAGAGGTCGACTATTGGCTTTTTCCGTAAAATATTCTATCAAATGCATCGCAAAAACGTTAAATAACTAAGCATCTATATACTACTACTTTTTCAATTAATCTATTAAATTATCTTATTGAAAAACTCATTAAAATACTCTTCAATATATAGGTACTAAGCAAAGCCCTACCAAATACTAGATATGAATCTATAGGAACCTCGTATACATATCTAATATATAGTCTCCTCTACACATAAAAAAGTGGTTAACCACTGGGTTGCCCTTTCGAGAAAAATACTAAGTTAAGATGTACAACAAAAAACCAGCACATAGAACGCAAGCATTTGATCGCTGGTAAACTATATGAAAAGCAAAATAAAAAAATAGATTTTTCAATCCACTGTCGCCGCCTCCCGTACTATCATTTTCCCAGAACACAGGGTGCTGTTTGTCAACAGACCATACACCTTCATACAATCATATATGACTGATAGAATGATATTAAATTTCAGATGAAATGTCCGCCAACGTGTTATGTTGCAATAAAGTGAGAATTTATTTACGCGTGTTTTCCTGTTTTCATCAGGTTGATATAATATGAAACTCTGATTATGGCGAAACAAATAACCACATGTAAGAGCGGATTTTCAAAGATTTATGCACTCGTTTTATGTTTTGATGGAAAATAATTTTAATAGCGATAATAAAAATATTACACTGTTTTTTATGTTGTAGAAGCTCATATTATATGTAGAGTAACTAGTTCTGGAATGTGATTTTTATTATTATTATATATAAATATATAGTATAGGAAAGACTTATGGTTAATAAAAAAAATTAAAGATCTATTTATATATTTTAAAAATTGGTTAATAAAGTAAATCGAAATTAAAATCACAGTTAGACACAAAAAACAATACAACTTGTAAATGAATAAATATGCACAAATATGCAATAATAGTAATATGCATGGCGATGATGGATAAATGTTAAAATTTTCAATAAAATTGTTCAGATTATTTTATAAACTAATTGATTTAATTGTTTAAAAGTTTTTATCAATACAATTATTTTCTGTTGACTTATGATGCACAAATTGTCACAATTATTAGTTTTACATCTGTAAAACTAAATAATTATGGCAATGTAACATGTCAACTTTTTATATTAGTAATCCTTAATAAAATATTAAACTAATAACTTATTTTTTATTATTTATACCTTGCAATTAATAGATCTTTGATTATCAGGTATGCTGAAAAATTGTGATATTGACCACTTAAAACATTTTGTTATTTGAAAAAATATCGATGTTTTAGTTAGAACAGTTAAGTCGTAAACCAATATTAAAAATGAAATTAGAATTGGCATGTTATCAAAATATTCTAGTGAAACAGTTTACGACCTTATAAAATAATTGGGAACATAAAATATGACATAATGACTATGATGTATATATATATATATATATTTCTATATATTTTTCGTTGTTCATCAATTCACATCAAATATTATGAGAGATGTTAAATAACAAGCATATTATATTCAATTTTACTAATATTTATCTTAGTATTTTATTTCAATAGTCATTTTTAAAAACAAATAATTAATATCTACAAATTTTGTATTTATACTGGTTTGTATTTTCCATAATTTTAAATTGAATTTTTATTTGATGATGAGGCAAGATTGCAAATGTCTATGATGTCAATGATATGTTTAATTAAAGAAATTTAAATATATATTTTTCTCTACAAATATGATTGCTCAACAATCTTTTTGTCAGTGTCTAAATTTATTTTGTGTGCTTTATTTCTCTAAATTCTTTATTAACTTTATTTCTCTTATATCTGGATGCAAGTCTATTTAAAAGCTTTTGTGTCCATATATGTACCTAAATATGAACCATTATTCCTTAATTATTATTGATGTGAATGATTTGTGGACAAATTATTGAAGAAGCCTTTATATAAATGAACAAAAAAAAAATAAAATGCTGTAAACATATTCTGTTTTCAGGGTTTGAAGGTTAAAATTACATGATTTATTATCGCTTATGAGAACCACTGCACGAAAAATTATAAGTAAATTCACTTACTATTTAATAAGTAATAATAATTTGCTACACAATTAGAAAATATACTTACTATTTGTATAAATATTTATGGCATAATTCATCAATAAACTAGGTTTTTTTCATCATATAAATAAAAATAATATGATGAACCATATAAATTGTAAATAAAAATACAAAATAGATTCACATAGAGCTAGAAATATTCTAAAAAGACCTCGCTTGAATAATGCACACAATATAACATCACACGAATCAATTCGTATGAATATAAAATCAAGTTCATATCTATTTTTATATCATGTAGGTAAAGGAAACTCAATTTTAGCAAGGTCTTGGAAAAATAAATTGTCTATGGGATAGAATCTATCTACAACCTTGTGTTAATGCAAGTATATTATCCTTTTCGTACATTTATCGACCTCGGTTCTAATCAGTTGCTGTGAAGGATGATTTTTTTCCAGGGTGAATCTAGATTTTGCCTTGATTAGTATTCAATGACTTCATAGTACATAAACTCTTGTTAAAATTGTTATAAAATTTTATTTCTTGATACCTTGATATATTTTGTGATCAATAATTTTAATGTACCACCCTTTTTAAAAACATGGAGTGCAGTAATTAAATACAGGAAAGAAAAAATAACATAAAAATCCATTTGAAATAAAAATAAAATAAAAAAATTATCATAGTTCAAGCTCTAAGTTAATTAAAAGGATAAAATTAATTTGCATAGAAATGACGAGGTCGTGTAGTTTCTTGATTGCTTTTCCAACTAAAAGGATAAAGAGATGCTTTATACATTCGGACACGCAAACAGTGGGTGTCAGAATAAATATTACTGACACCTACGCTTGAATTTTTCTGCATTTTCTAAAGCTTGGCATTACATTGAGAACAAAAAGCTCATACTTATGGAAAGTCTTGAAGATATAGACGATTCTTGAAAGATCCTTCAAACAATATTATTGTGAAAAATTGACTCGATGGATATAATAGTACTGCGCATGTTATTTTTACACGTTTGGTTTCTCTTTTATAGATCAAATATAGTAAAAATGAAATATATAATACGAATAAAATGTATTATCCAGAATGCTGTTCTAAATGCAATGTAATTTTCCATGAAGTAAATT